>NC_000079.6:44072567-44372567 GCF_000001635.26 Mus musculus
GGCACATGATGCAAGGAGCAGTCTAGTCTGTTTTCCAAAATCCACGGAGCCACTGAAGGTTGGAGGCTGTTACAGTAGCTAGTGCCATCCTAGCCAGTATAATAGAATACTTGAGACTTGGGAAGTTATAAATAACAGAAGATATAATTTCTTATTATTCTAAAACCTGTAAAGTCCAAAGACAGGGTGTCAATATGTTCATGGTCTAGTGAGAATCTGGTCTCTTCTTTCTTCTAAGATATAGCATCCTCAAGAGGAAAGAACTCTGTGCCTTCACTTGGTAAAGTCACAAGGGCCCACGAGAAGAAAAGGACCAGGGGATATGTCACCACTATTGTGTTATAGAAAGACAGGACATGGGAAAGGGAGACAAGCAAGGATTTCCCAAACTTTAAGTCACTGGGGAATGTTCAGAGTTCTTATAAAAATAGGGCACACACACACACACACACACACACACACACACACACGCACACACACACACACACACACACAATGTCTCTACATAATATCAGGGCCCAGTAGTTTTGCACTCTCTCAATTTGCATTCAAATTTCCCTGAATTGGCTCATGGCACACTCGTCAGTGGGATTCAACATTCAACAACAAGTAAGCCTTCCCTCGCTCTTGGCACGTCTCAGTCCTCCCTCTCCCCCACGCAGCCTCGTCCCTGCTGCCTTCTCCTTCCCACAAAGCTCATTTTTGGCAAAATGGTTTTTATAAAGCACACATTTTAACTAATTAAGTGTAATCCCACGATCTCACGTGCCTTCTCCCACATCCCCTGACTCACACACTCCCCCATCTATGGGAATTCTCCCTTGTGCCTCCCAAAAGAATGGAGTGCGCATGCATACACTCACACAGCACACAATCCTGTCTTATACGTAGCAAAGTTATTCACAGAGTGTGACAGTTCTCCTGATTTTCCTTTGGCTTTTTTGTGATGCAAGATGGAAAATGATTTTTCCAACATTGCGTGTCCTCTGAGGAACTAAAATATGCAGTGCTGGGTTTCTTTTGGCAGCAAAGTTGCCTGTGATCCTAAGTCGACACAGATCCTGAACCTACAGAAATAGTCCCTCTTGATCCTTTCTAGCAGGAGTTTCGAGGATTGGCTTCATACCCATTAGAGGCCTGGATAGCAAGAGCATTATAATTCACAGCCTTCGTTTTATTGGTGGGGATATCCATCTACTCATAGGTGTCTTGTCGCCTCTAAAGCTCACGTGGAAATCTGAGCTATGCCCACCATTCACATGGGGCAGCAAGCACATCATCTTCTCAGGTTATTACACCAGCCACTCGGTAGTGGGAGAACCATTCTCTGTCGGTGAAATGAAGGGGACTTGTGAGTGCTCAGAGCAATACCAGCTTCAGTCCTCTAGCGCTGCACCACTGAACACATTTTCAAGACCACCCAGTATCTCCCCTATTCTTTGGAACGGCCCCCCAATGCAGTAGACACTTGAACGAGATCTGAGGTTATCCAGACAAAAGGCATATAGGATGATTTCAAGAGTGTGATTTAGTAAGGGCAGGTAAACAAACACAGGGCTGAATCTATTGTGCTAAGTACACTGTATGACTTTTGCTACCACTGTGCATTCATTTCGGAAGCATTGCCCTAGAAGAAAATAACAGCGGTGGCAGCAGCAGTGGCAGCAGCGACACCAACAGCAGCCAACGACTGAATCACTGAGGGGGAAGGCACCAACAGCTATGCCTCCCAACTAAGGAACATCTTACTCAACCTCCCTCCTACTCACCATCACTGCCTGTAGGTTTGGAACCAGGAAAGACTTTAAAAGCTAAAGATAACAAGCTAATAGGATGTTAAAGCGAAAGCAGCCTCACAGCCCAGCTCCAGAGGTAGTTTGTATGATGACGTTATTCCTGGGCTCCACACTTCGTTGCGTGGCTCCGATCTGTGGCACTTTGCTGGGCTTACAAGTGCTGTTATCCTGAGAACTCAGAAATTGCTTTTGGCAGAGGAATCAAAGCAGGCATATCCAGCCTCTTTTTTTTCTTCTTCTTCTTCTTGCTGTCTCTTTTTTGTTGCCAAAACATACGGTTCTTGGTTTTATGGGAAACTTTCCTTCCAAGGAATAACTCGAGATGGTGTGATAAAAATTAAATGGTAGAGGAAGAGAGGGAGACAGGGAATCATGGAAAGTCAGATCTAGTCCTGTGCCTGCTGCTAGGAATTGTAATCCTCGAACAGGGCATTTATTTGCTTCTAGTCTTTACTTTTTCTACCCCTGAAACAAGAAGAGCAGACTAAACGCTCCCTGAGGTCTTTAACTATTCTGTCACTCTGTACATTGAAAATATTGTTATTTCATTTTAGAAACTACTTGTTGAGACTATAGTTCCATTGTAGCCACTTCAAAGGGCACGGGGGAAGAGGTGACTGGTTCACTTTTCTTCCAAGAGCAGACCAACATAGGAGTGAAGGGTCTAAGCTGCTAGAATTCTGCAGGGCATGTGTGACTACAGAGCCGTAGCACAGATGGGTGCTTTACCCTCCAGATCCACTCTTGACCCTTTTCCTATGAATCAGGACCTGCTACTTCAAATGCACCTCCCACTGGTCTATTTGGTTATTCTGAGCTGAAAGCCCTTGAGCAACAGTAGATGTGCACAAGGCTGTCTGACCTACCTCTTCCTCTCTAAAGTACTGAGTCAATTTCTGGTAAGAAAGATGCCTTCCCTGTAAGAGGAGGGGATATTCTGATCTCTAGAAACAAGTATCTGATGCCCAGATGAATTCTTGCAAATAAGACTAGAGCACTCCTCCTTATCTTTTATAAGTGTTTCCTCTATCTGACTCCTAGTTGTGTATCCACAATTTACTGCCAGAGCTCCAAGGCCTTTTGCTTCTGTGCTGTCATATCCCCACAGTTGACTACCCTTTGCTGAGGTGATATGTACTGCGTCAACCCTATTCAGTGCTTTTGATCTTCATTTCTTCTCTGTGAAGATTCCTGTACCTGTTTCCAGAGAGAGAGAGGGAGGGAGAGGGAGAAGGAGAGAGGGGAAGGAAGGGGAGGGGAGGGAGAAAGAAAGCATCAAATAAAAATCTCTGTGTTTGTGTCATTAATTTATCAGTCTCAGTCCCCATCAGGGAACCCATTATTTCTTTTACTGGGAGAATAATGCAATCAAATCTCAATGAGTATATTGAACACATTCATTCTTTCTTTCTTTTCTTTCTTTCTTTTTTTTTTCCTGTCCTTGGCCTTGTGACAGTTTTGGTGTGTCTTCTGGCCTCAAGTTTCTATGTCTGATCCTGTATCCTTTCATAATTTCAAAATATGGTCCTGTGGATGAACCATCCTCAGATCTGGACTGAGCAGAGGGTGTCTTCTATTTTCTATTGACCTAATCAAGGCATGGGTCTCACCTTTGAGTTGTGTGTCTCTGAAGATGATGAGCAGAACAGTTAGATCAGAAAAACTGCCAGAGGAAATGAGAAGTCTTGAAATAGTTGTATGTAGCCATCTCATGCAGGATCAGATGGGCAAATGCTTTCAGGGAGCGAGCCAGAAGCCCAGAGACATGGAAGATGCAAACATTCAAGGAGACTGGAAGGAGGGCCCGATGAGAAGTGGGGTGGGATGATGAGGCTGGAGGAGAGTCACATAGGAGACCATAAATGATCTATATGCAAATGAATGTGTATTCTATTCTCAAGCCAAAGGAATTCACTGATAAGTACTTAGAAGCCACATCACCAGGAATGGCTTTCCAAACATTATGCTGGTGTTCAGTGTGGAAGAGAGCAGAACTGGAGGCCAGGAGATTGACTGACAAGCTCTTCCCATGACTAAGAGCAGGGCGTAGGTGAAGGAATTTGGTGCAGGTGAAGGAACAGTAAGTGAGGGTTATGGGAACTGAAGAGAACAGGGAATCTGATGAAGACCCAGGACAGATGTCAGCCTAGATCATACCCAGTCATTTGGGTTCGGCAAATCGGTAGTTGGTAAAAATCATTCATTTACCAGAATAAACCATAAAGGAGCAGTCAAATCCAATCACTCTTTCTTAGTCAAGAACCCTCACGAACATCTTCTGATCATTGGCCTTTTGCCGCCATTCAGCAAGCGCGTTGATTTTCTCTGATGGATGAAGGTGGTGTTACCATCTGTGAGGATAATGTCAGCATCATCTTGCTTTTGGAGAAATAGCAAACGGACCCATACTCAGTGCAGGCTCAGAGTAAACCATCAGGAAAGCCTATCACCCACACCAGTGGCCACATCCAATCCAGTCCCTACTGCAGACATATAATTTGTTTGCACACTCACCAAATCCCTTTTGAGTTTATGACTTGTGTGTACTATTGGTTATCTCTTGTGTGGGCAACTGGCAGCCAGCTGTGTGAAAGAAGAGCTGTATCTTTCAAATTTGTTTTCTTTCTTTTCCTCCATTTCTCTTTCCTCCCCACTCCTTATAGTCTTCCCCCCATCCCTGTATGTGAATAACTAGCATTTCTACGAAGAAAAAGTTAAAAAGCTACATTCTGGAGCATGAAAAGCTCGCCTGAATTATCGATTCAAAGCTTTATAACACACCCAGGATAGTAAGGACATTTATAGATTTCATGAGCTGTTTAATATCTATTTGTGGAGCAAGTGCCATGCATAATCATCGTGGACTCATTATGTTTCTTTGGCTGCCCAATGAGTCATAATGAGCTTCTGCAAATGTAAAATAATAGTTAGAACTAGAAGGAACGGAATAACAGCCAGCGTCAGATATAAAATTATTATTACATGCCGTCTGCAAGAGCCATCAGGGCGAGGGAGGGACGGAGGGCCCATCATTGCAGGCACATGTGTGCGTGTCTGTGTGCACATGACGTGTCTGAAGAATTCACTCTAAAGTGAGAGGTAGGGGTCCTCAAAAGTGATGGGCTATGGATTGATTTTCCATTAAGACTCAGGCAAGTGGAGGTGGAGAGTTCAAATTACAGGGAAGAAATAGAACAGTCGATGGAGACCCCTCTGAGAAGATGGAGCCCTAGGCTAAAAAGATGAAAGAGACTATATCCCAGCAGTTAAAATGAAGAGGAAGAGATCATTTCTAAACAGAGCATTAGAAATAGCTTCATTCCTCCCTATTAGCCTCTGCTCCCCCAAAAGAAGCCAGGACAAAAGAATTCTGCGAGAACATCTTAAAGAATACCTTCTATGATTGAAACTATATTTAGAAGAAAAAATATGAATGCAATGTTCTCTTTGGGGTTTTTCAAGTTAGGTCTTTCTTCCTAATTGGCTCCAAGATCATTTGCCCTGTGGATGTGCCATACTCGATTCAAAGAGGAAGACTTGAAATCAGGTAATGGTCTTAGAAGAAAACTTTCTTTCCCTGCCCTTCATTTGAACTCTTTTATGTCCTCTTCTGCCTATGAAGTGAATTTGTATAATTTTATACTGCCTTGCTACTCACTTGGATTTTTCTCTTACCCAATACAGGGCTTAAGCACCCTAATGTAGTTTCTAGTTTCTGCCTTCCCCTAGTTTCTCAAGATGATCATATGCCTTCACCAACTGCCTCCCAGTGACAACCTTCCCATACAGATACAACCTGTCTGAGTCATGCCACTTACTCCCATACCTGCATGCACTGAACAAATGTACTACAGTGACCACTGCTCAGCTATGGCATGACCATGAACTGGTTTGTTCCAGTCCTACCAGTTAGAACTCCCCATGACGACGTGTCAGGGACTCCAACAAAATCTTTACCCCCAAAGGTCTCTTTTCCTCTCTGGTGCTCTCCCCACAACTCGCAGTGATTGAATACATGTGTTCCTGACAGCTGCCCACTTCCCATGGGCCCTGTATAATATATTGCCCTCCTCTCTCTGGGATCTGTGTGTAATATACCACTCCTGTTATTTTATGTGTTTTGTTAGGCTAGTTCTTCTATGTCTCACCTGACTGAAATATCCAAACCTAATGTCTTTCTTGATCAGGGTTTTCCTGAAGAGTATCTATAATGATAGAGATAAATTTGACATAGGATGCTTTCCAGGGTAAATACACGTGTCCTGTGAGCGTGACATATGGGTATAGACACAGGCATTAGGTTGTCTATTCAGATGAAGAAGTATCCCATAATAACACTGCAAGCACCCTATGTTATTTCTTCCACCTCTGTGGCAAGATACCGGATAGAAGCAACTTAAAGGGGAAGAGGTTTAAATTTGGCTCACAGTTTAGAAAGCACAGTCTATAAAGGAGGGAAAGGGATGGCAGCTAGGGTGACTTTTTCTATGGTGGCCAGAGCTCGGTACATAGCGTGACTTTCCCTGTGGTAGCCAGAGCTCAGTGCATAATTCCTTCCCAGAGTCACCAGGATAAGACATAAGAGCCTTGTTCTGGGGCTGGAGTGAGATTGGCAAAGCCCAACACGTGCTTCAGTATGCTTTGGTTGGTTCCCTTCTGGACGCTAGCAGCTAGGGATAAAATATACAAATAGGCAATGGCCTTCTATATTCAAATATAAGTGCTTTGACCCACAACTTGTGACAGCCTGTCAAGAAAAAAATGAGCCCTGCTATCTGCAATAAATAATCTATGACTCTATCTTGCTCTGAGTCAGGCTTTAAGAAGGTCTCTCAATTGTTATCACTAGCATCGATCAAGGGATCTAAACAATCGCTTCAGCAACAGCAAGCACAAAATAGGAAAGAGCTGATTAATAACCTATAGCTCCCTCCTCTTAATTTTTGTCCTTGCTTCCAACTTGGTTCCAAGCAGACAAAACCAAATATGTCTCTCATGATGATTTGAATATGTCCCCTTATGCTCACGAGTGGGAATTTAGGACGCAGTATGTAGCAGTGTTAAGCCTTGGGCCTTTCTCAAAGGCCTAGGTTCTAAAGACTCTGCCATTGTGAGTGACTTAATGAAAGGGTTTGCTGTTAAAACAAATTCAGCCCTCTCTTATGTTCTTCCTCGCTCTACCTCTTGCTTGTCATAGGGTGACATATGAAGGCTGGAAGAGGATTTAAACCACTACATGCCTGGCCTTGCTGTTACTTTCTCTCCAATCTCCTCACCAAGGCATCAGATCACTTAGAAGCAAAAGGTTAAACCATGATTTCTCTGGGTACTGAAACTGCAATTAAGCCAACTTTGCAATCTCATCAGAACTGATCTAACTTATTTCTCTGTTGCTGGGTTGAACAACTCTGGCATAGAGCTTGTCTTCTTGGTTTTCAGGTTCTAGGAAAGGGGATTGTAGAGTCCTCAGGGTAACCTAGTTTCATGACTAATACATTCCCATCAGAGCTCTCTTTGGTCCCCTTACTTGCTAGGTCTACCAGTCCTATGCTACTTGTCATTACCATTTTCCAGTTTTAACCTGGTCTCAGTCATATAAGACCCACCGTAAAATCGTCCTGTGAATTATCTCTTCTGCGATGCCACTGGACTCCATCAAGCAGGCCACTGGTCTCCTTATTGTAACAAGTCTTACAAACTTGGTTTTGCTTAACTAACATTATCCCCCCTCCTCCGGAGACTTTTTCAGTGTTCCTTTGGCAATACCCAAGTTCTGTTAAAATTAAATTATCTGGCTATGGGATGTTAAGATAATATAGCTAGAGGCAACAAGTTAGCCATGTAGCTATAGATGAGTTCTTTTTGAACAACTGTAACTAAAATTCAGGAAACCAAAGGTTAGAAGTTATACCCAGGAGAACCTATAAACACATAGCCAAGGGAGAAAAATCAGGAGTGATTTTTATACATAGGGGACATCAAATACACGGCTTCTATTTTCAAGCACTCCTTACTTACACACACACACACACACACACACACACACACACACACACACACACACATATTGGTGGTGGTTTGGATATGCTTAGCCTAAGGAGTGGCACTATTAGGAGTGTAACCTTGTTGAAGTGTGTCACTGTAGGGCTAGGCTTTGAGACCCTCCTCCTAGCTTTCTGGAAACGGTCTGCTCCTGTCTGCCTTTGGATGAAGATGTAGAACTCTCAGCTCCTCCAGCCCCCAAGTCTGCCTAGATGCCACCATGCTCCTGCCTTGATGATAATGGACTGAGCCTCTGAACCTGGAAGCCAGCCCCAATTAAATGTTGTCCTTTATGAGAGTTGCCTTGGTCATGGTGTCTGTTCACAGCAGTAAAATCCTAACTATGGCACCATTTAAATCTAAAAAGAAATAGTATGAAAAGAATATATGAAATAGTCACATAAATTTACACATTAATGTAATGCATAACAAGGAAAATACAAGTTATAGCCCTCTTTTCATCTCTTGCATTAAACTGACTCAATATTTAAAGAGAAGATGAAAGGCATGTGGGAGGGGATGCAGAAGAGCAGGAAGAGGAAGAGAAGACTCCTGTGGGACAGATAACCTCTGCTTCTTAGAAGACATATATTGAAAGGTCCATGGATTGTGGAACAATCCAGAAGAGAGCTTACATTCAGAGCTCTGACATGCCACTGGGCTCTCATCCCAGACCCCAGGCCCCAGGCCCCAGGCCCCAGGCCCCAGGCCCCTTCCATGGCTCTGGAATGCCAGCTGTTGAATGAGACCTAAAGTTAGTCTGTGCATGCCCCCATCAGTATTTAGATTGTACCTGGCTACCAAGAATGGATTCTTCTGCTACCAACACCTATAAATCTAATCCATGTGGTCTTCTAGCCCATTGGAGGCTTTGGTGAGCCACTCTGTGGCAACGTGGAGTGCACAGGCTTCCCAAGTTTGCTCCTGAATGAATGTTGGTTCCGGCTTGGAAAGAGTTGGGGCTTTTCAGCTCTACTTCAGCCAAGTTGTTTTCTCTTAGCCATTAGCTTTGATGATGTCTCCTGGGAGTCTGGCCTGTCACCTGAATAACGTCAGTCGGTGCAATAGTCAGTGCCTCTTGCTTCCTCTCTCCCCAGTGTGCCCAGCTTGGAGCAATCATACTGTGGTGGTTTGAATAAGAATGGCCCTCTTGGCTCAGCGTTAAGAGCACTGACTGATCTTCCAGAGGTCCTGAGTTCAATTCCCAGCAACCATATGGTAGCTCACAACCATCTGTAATGAGATCCGATGCCCTCTTCTGGTGTGTCTGAAGACAGCAACAGTGTACTCATATACATTAAATGAATAAATCTTAAAAAAAAAAAAAAAAAAAAAAGAATGGCCCTCTTAGGCTCATTTGTTTGAATACTTGGTCCCTAGTTGGTGAAACTGTTTGGGAAGGATTGGAGGGCTTGATTTACTGAAGGTGGTGTGTCACTAGGAATAGGGCTTTGAAGTTTCAAAAGCCAGTGCCATTTCAGTTCTCCCTCCCTCCCTCTCTCCCTCTTCCCATCCCTTTCCCCTCCCCTCCTCTTCTCTGTTCTTCTCTGCCTCGTGGCTATTGGCTCAAGATCCAGCTCTTAGCTACTATTCCAGCATCACTGTAGACTGCCTACAGCCATGTTCCCTTCCATGTTAGTCATAGACTCACCTTCTGGAACCATAAGCTCAAAAAACCTTTTTCTTAAGTTGCTTTGGTAATGGTGTCTTAGCACAGCCATAGAAAAGTAACGAAGACACGGACTTTGCAGAATGACCAAGCAGAGAGAATCTTGGCTTCTTTTACAGAATACAACATCCTGGCTCTGGGTTTTCTTTTCTTTTCTTTTTCTTTCCCCGTGCCGCTACTGACCAGACCAGAATATGGTTTTTGTTCTCCTCACATCTCTTTGCATAAGGCAGTTCTCCAAGCCTGTATCTCTCCAAATAACACCACCATGTTATAGCTAAAGTTGTGTGACTTGGTGTGGGGAGATTGGTATTTTTATAAGTTGACGAATGTGTAAAAATGTGAAAATGTTTAAATAAAATAAAATATTGGAGTGATTTTGTGTAAATAAGCTGAAACAGTTGGTGGGATTTATAAGAAAGGAACTCTTGGTGCTAATAAGGTTTTTTTTTTTTTTTTAAAAAAGCATTAGTCATATTAAAATTAACTAATCTGCTTATGAAATTGCTACATTTTGGAAGAGAACATTTACACGTGTTCTGTTTGTGAAAGCTGATCAGACATGACTTGTTTTTCTTTCTTTCTTTTTTTTTTTTTTTTTTGAATGTCTGTTATTTGTCAATACGAAGCTTTAGAAACGAACAGATGGATAAGCCCATCTCCTCCCATTTGTATGGCCTCTTGTTGGATGTGTAGAAATAGAGGCCCAGTGGTATCTTTCTGAGTAACCACAGGAGACTCAGGGCTAGAAACCAAAGGCGGTTAAGAGCAGTTTCTTATAGGTTATGGTTCTGATTCTTCCTAAGGAAAGGAATTAGCGTGGTGTGGGAGCCCTTACCCCAGAATCAACTGCAAAGGTAAGCAAGAAAGACGGAGCCTAGGAAATGACAGTGCAGTGCTGGGGAAGGTGTTCAGAGGGGACTGAAGGGCACTGGAAGAGGAGATAAAAAGGAAGCTTTCTGAGGACTGTTCTGATCTCCCCCCTCCCCACCCCCACCCTCCGGCTTCTGTGTTGCCTGAAAGCTGCCCTTAACTCTCCCCATAGAAGTTGACTGCCATGGTTCAGTGTTGGCACCCCTTCATTTGCAGTGTTGAGGTGAAGGCAGTGCTGAGTGCAATGATACAAAATACAATTGATGAAGACAGAGGTTGTGTGGGCAGCTGCCTTAGGTGTCTCACTGCCCCCTCACCCACTGTCCCTTATGCTGGTGACGGGGTATCTGGGAAACTGCAGAAGATTTAAAAGTTAGAATTAACCAGAGAATTCCCTGTGGTGTGATGGATGGTGCCCGGTGTAGCTGAATTCCCTTCCAGAGGCTCAGGACCTCCTCAAGCTCACCTCGGCAGACTTATGGGCATCTGTAACACATGGGACATGGGAAGTCTAGCACCTCTTCTCAGGGGACTGCTGGCTCCTGTGAATATAACTAGAGCCCCGAAGGCTTCTCCTGTTGAGAAGGTACAAAGATTGTCCCATGGCTACTACCTGGATCAGGAGAATCACCTGCCACTATACTGAGGCTTCTTTCGTTCTGAAAAATGAATATTAGATAATTTTCTCTGTATGTGAAAAACACCAGTGTCCTATGCAAGCCTAAAATGCACCTGTAGATCACCAAACATGGCCTTTTAACACCAACAAAACGTATGGTAAGCCGTATACATACATACATACATACATACATACATACATACATGTGTATGTACATAGGGGACATGATAAAAGAATGGTTAAATACATAAACCAGAAACACAGTCATTCACTATCATGATCATTCACACATTGAATGTGATAGAATGGGCAGTGTAATAGATTTGTTTGCAACAGTACCATCACAAGCAAGCAATACAAGGTGTTATGACATCATATCATGACATGAAATAATGTGAAATCGATATGGATTCTAATAAACTATTATCCTAAGGGATCCGCACTAGATATTCAGTTGCTTACCTACATAGTATGAGTTGAGTACTGTACATTATTTTATAGTTGAGACACTCAAGGCAGGGCGATGGTAATGAACTCAGCTACAATGACAGACAGATTATGGATTTGAAACTAGAAGTCTAATCCCTGAGACCAGCTCTTAACGACCATACTGATTTTCATGATTCATTGATGATTCCAATGGAAGAGGCAAGGTGCTAAAGTGGGCACAGCAATCGAGGGACTTATGAGGTAGATTACTGGATGGAAGGACTGTTCTTGAAAGTGTGAATGAACAGTGTTTAAAGTGACAGAAAATATAAACAGAAATCAAAGAACTTTAGAGAAGAGTGTAGAAGAGTCAATATTCAGATTATTAGATGCTGGAAAGAGAGAGGTGGAGAAAAGGGAGATTTTGTTGAAGAGAAATGAGAGAAAAGAATGGCCTTAACCACCCTGTGACCTGACAGACAAGGGTGGGTTTCAGCACCTGCCACATCAACCTCTCCCACCCCTGATACTGGAGGAATTTGCTAAGAAAACCACCATCCCTGCTGGCCTCACCTTAGGACATTTCTCTGTTCAAATAGACATGTGCCAACAGCAGGTGCATGTGTGCATGTGTGGTGTGTGTGGGTGCATGTGGATATGTATGTATGTATGTGTATGTGTGTGTGCAAGGAGCAATGGATCATAGAATAATAAAGGAATACAAAGGAATAAGGAAAGGGAGGCAAAAAGAAGAGTACCAGAGAGTCAAACTGGCCTCCTTGCCAGGACATCATAGCTAAATGGGCAGGGGGTAGGGGTGTCATTGTAGAACTCAAGAGGAATGTGTGCTTCTAGATCTAGATGAGGCTAGAGAACGAAAACCCAGTTGCCACCTGATCCTGTAAGGCACCTTTTATGGGAACACAATCATGCCCACAATCATGCCCACCTACTCACCAGCTGCCCTGGCTGCTTTTGCCCCATGGCACAGGCAAGTAACTGCACCGGAGGATCACAGGTTATGTACTGCTTGGCACTTTCCAGAGTATATTACCTGACTGTCAACCTAGGTGGATGCTTCTCAGTCAACATATGTGAGGACATTTTAACCCATATCTTTCACCCCATCACACTCAAACAAGACTTTTCATCTGTCCTCTATCTCATGTCTGTCCATCACTGGTTTCTAGTCAGAATTCATCTTCCACGAATGTGACTCCGCTGAGTTGCTCAGCTTCTGAGTTTGTATGTGAATGATCAGCAAGGCCATCTCACGTCTCTGCGTCCTCAGAGGTGCCATCTCTTATAAAAAGAAATAGAACTTGACCTTTATGGTAGCCTGACAGAGTGATGAAACCAGGATCCACAAACTATGGACTCATACCCCTGCCTCACATGGCATTCATAAGATCCTGAACTTGCAGAAAGCAAACAGAGACCATAGAATGAAGGAGAAAACATAAATCACCTCTATAGCTGGGACTGGGTTAAAGCAAAGCTGTCTTCAAGACAACTGGTCAACCACTGCGCAGTTGAGTCCTTTGCTTCATCCTTGTGTTCCCTTCTTCAACAGTGCACCCTGAGACAAAAGGAGGTGACTCCCCTCCTGCAGAGGATGATGGCTTGGCTGGAGTGTTTGCTTTGCTGGCATGCTTTTGCTCCTTTCCAGCTAGCTGAGCTCACGAATCACTCGTGCTCATTTGCAAAGCCCATATGTGAGACAAAGGCCAGACAGTTTGACTCAGGGTAGAAGGAGGGAGTAAAGAGAGGGAGGTGTGGAGGTCAGGGATGCCTGACCAGACTGAGACATCATCACATTAGGTCACTGTTTATAGAGAGAGTTAGAATTAAACAAAGGACTGTCTTCTAGGCTTTTTGACCTTGGACGTGGCTCTGTGTTTCATTCCTGGAATGCCATGCAATAAACATCACAGAGCACATGATGTCACATTCCCGGAGAAGCCAGGGAGTATTGCTAGCCTTGAGTTCTAGGCTCTGCCACATGATGATGTGAATAGGCAGTATTCTTCCCTCTAGCTTTTTCTTGTTAGCATATCTTCTGGTTTTGTCTCTTTAATGTATTCCCACACTTGTATCCGGGAGGCATTCTTATCTCTTGAGAATTACCCCACAGTGGGGTTCTCTGTTTCCATTTGGCCAACAGCATAAAACTCAAAGCTCTCTACACTACAATGACTTACCGTTCATCCTCCCTCCAGCAACCCCTTAGCTCACATTCCCACAGAGACAGCATCATTATGATAAAAAAGCAAATGCCCTTGTCACCTCTCTGCAGACAAGAGAGCAGGGTGTGGCGAAGCATCCTCAAGGTGGTTCAGGGACTTGCCAAAGGTCACAGAGCAAGGAGACTGCTAAGAGAACATAAAGCTTGCAATCCCATGAGTTTCCCATTACACCACAGCTGCCCTGCTGATCTCTCCCATCTGCCACGGAATTTTCAAGAAGAGCGGAGGCCCTTCATGACGCATCTCCCCATACTCCCCACATTTAAGTGACTGTTACAATGGAGGCTCTAGGGAGGCATGGGCTGCTTCTGTTCCTCAAGCCCAGGTGTGTGACCTCAGTGCTCACCCTACAATTGACACTCAGCAAATTCACACTGGAAGCTTGTCTATCTGTTAATCAGCTCTCTGTTTGACTTATTCTCCCAGTTAGCCTTGAAGTTGTTTGAAGGAACCAGTAGTGATCTTTTTCCCTTAATACAGGGCCAAGCTAATACCCTCAGCCATTGCCTCCAAGAAATTGAAATGGAAATAAAATACAGAGTTGGAGATGCACCCACCCGATCCACTGAGCATCATTCTCTCCATGGCTTTGGCCTCCCTACTGTCAAAATAGATCCTTTCATGCTTCAGCATGGTTGACTCCATTGTTGACATTCCAGCTCCCTCAGCAGTCCCATCTGGCAGTCAGATTCTATATCTGTGTTTTTAAATAAGCCAGAAAACACTCATCTCGCCTGCTCCAAATTAGTTTTTTCTTCCATGCCTTTTCTGTCTCCTGGCCTGGTGCCAGTCTCCCCTTCCTTTAGAATTAGGAGACAGTGCTGTGAGTCATATGTCCTCACCTTGTTAGCTCGTCTCTTCTGGGGACTGATTCTCTTGGGGTAGCTCCTACACACGCCACACTTTCTTCTTCATCATCTCCAGGTTGTTAGTGTCATGGCCGGGAAGGGGGATGGGGGGGGGGGAACAGGCTACCTTGTCACATGAGTCCTCTGTTAAGGTGATAGAAGGAAACAGTTTCTTGGCCACGTGTTCAGGATGTGACTAAGGGAAGCCAGAATGGATTGCGTCAATCTTGCAAAGGTGTGTTCTGAAATTTTTAAACTAGTAAAGAAAGCTGGCCTTGCTTCTTGCCCACCTCCCTAGGTCTCCCCCCCCCCCCCCCCCACCAAGTTTGAGTTTTACATAAATACTTGTGATTAAGCCATCTCTGAGCTCTGTATAAGGCAGCAGCCAGCAGGAGTGTTCTCTCTGAGGTTACCTATTTTGGGAGGCTCTCTCTCAGCTATGCTCCAACCCCATTTTCCTGAACTGTCCCTCACAGCACGCCCCATTTTGTACTGGATTGCTCTTTGCTTGCCTTCCCCTGTCTCATCTGACTGACAGTGCCTGAATCTTACAGGGAACCAGTAGAAGACTGATGAGAAGATAAACAGGGTATTTTTTTTTTTTGTCTTGACACCATGTTTTTGTTTGTTTGTTTCTCAAAGATTCCAACAAAAGGATCGCCCAGGTACATCAAAAGCAGGAATTTCTCTGTAGGTGGCTGCTATTTTTCAGATTTTAAAATCTGTTTTTTTTATCCTTCCTGATCTATTTCTATCTATTGCTTTGTAGCAAGTTCTTTCAGTTATTAAGAATTGGGTGGTGAGCAGCGCTCAGACACCTTTTCCCAGCACTAAGGGCACAGCTGAGGTCTCCTGCAGGGCTGAGCTCGCTGAGCTGGGGTAAGAAGATGGACTACAGTTCTTCACCATTTTCCTCCTCGAGGTTACCCATCATCACCTCTTAACCTACAAAGCCTTTGCTTGTTCTGAGAGAGGTTTTATTGGAGGGCAATCCCTGGTCCGCAAGTGTTTACCATGCCTTAGTTCTGTCACACTTACTGCTGTGCCAAATCAAGTCTTGCGGCCAAGTTCAGCTGCAAAGGGACCACACAAACACATCTCACATTCTGTGGCACCTCTTGTCCTTGCTAAACACATCTCTGTCTCACGTTCAGATTGAACTTCCTTACCTTGACTTGTTAAACAACAGGAGTAGCCGGATGCCCAGTGCCCCAGCATGGTACAAACTAGAATCCTTGCTTCAAGAAGTGTATATTTGATGCTGTACTAAAAGAGCAAGAAATCACAAGCTTCAAATGGTCTGTGCATCTCACGTAAATAGGAGCTGCTCTGGTGTCTGAAGCAAACACAGATTGATTCGTGGTCTCTGTAGAGAAGTCAGTTATTGATTGATGCCAAATCTATGTGGAGGATGCCACCAGTTTTCAGCAAATAAGGTGCCCTGAGGATAAAACCTAGTTCCAGTCCTCATGCATGGCTGGCTATTTGTCGTGACTATCAGAAACTATACAGCCACTTTCTCTTAACTCACCTAAATGATCATCCAAAAAAATGTCACCAATAAGTGATAGTAGCATCAATTAAAATAGTGTCTCTTATAATGAGGATGTCATACAGCCCACACCAGTGACAAACTCTGCATGTAGCTGAAGATCACTTTGAGCTCTTGATCCTCCTTCTTCTCTCTCTGACCTCGGGGGTTACAGGCATGTACCAGCACCAAAGTGGTACATGTGGTTTATGTGGTACTGGGCATCAAAGTCATGATCTCAGGCATGCAAGACAAGCGCTCTACCAACTGCACTACACCCCCAGCCTCTAATGAGCATCTCTTAAGCAGCAACAGCAATCTAGAAGTCAGGCAGATTTGCAGGCTCTGCCTATGCTCATTGATTAAGAATCTCAGGGTGTGCTTTAGCAGGCAATGCTGAGGTGCTGTGCGTACTTCTGAGAACCAGTACATAGGTCTGTGGTTTTCACAGAGGTGACTCAGATGAAGCAGGAACATGTTGAGCATACCTTATCTAAAATGCATGGGCCGGAAGCCTTTCAGATTTGAAATTTTTGTAAGATTTTGGAATATTTACAGATTCATAATGAGGTATCCTGGGGACGAGACTTCATTTATGTTTCATGTATACCTTATACCCATAGCCTAAAGGTAATTGCATTAGACATTTTCAGTACACCTTTATTTGCAATGCCACATGTCATATGAGACCAGTTGTGGGATTTTTTTTCCCACTCACAGTGCCGGTGTCAGCATTGAGAGTGGTTTGGCTATGGGAGGATAGTATATTTTTAATTTTGAGATGGGGAACGTTCAGTCTGTGGCTCACAGGCCTGTCTTCTGATAAATTTTACAGCATCCACCCTAGCAAGCAGGGAGAAGCCAAAGGGGATGGTTTTGTAAACATGTTCCAGAGGGAAGAAAATTCCCCAGCTAATGGCTGTAATTTAGACTTGGTGTGTTGTGTGCACTCATCGAGATGCGCTGATTCTCTTCTATAGAAATCATCTCGTTTCTGAGCTCTCGGTTTCAAATAACCACAAGCAAAGCACGGTAGTGAAGGATTTACTTCTGCATGCTTCCAGGCAGAGACAGCAGATGAGATACAGGAAACTTGAATCAGAGAGACAGTGATCACACATATTTGAAGAAACTTTCATCTCCAACTCTGGGTTAGAATAATAAAAAACTTCTTCATTTTGGAATGCCAGGTCATCTGGTAAAAGGCCTGACTGATGCCATTTTTATTTTATTGACCAAATTGATAAACTGGTTTCTATATCTCATAGGTGTAAATATATTCCAGTGAAATCTTTAGGGTTAACAGTGGTGGTGTGGGTATTCGATCACTAAAGGGTTCTTGTCCTGTGGATTTTGTTTTTGTTTTTGTTTTTTATAACTAAATAGATGTAATTTAGAAGTAGAGATTACATCTTATGTGGTCATCTCTCTGATTCAATGATAGCATATATTCAAACTTATACCAATGAAATAATAATTGTGTAAAAAAATTCTATGTTCATCTCCTCATAATTTATTATATGAAAAACTACAGACAATCCAAGTATTCAATAATGCCGGGTTATTTTTAAAGACTGTATTCACATATAGCTGAATAATCTAAGAATTTTGAAACTGTAGCTCATCAGAATCATAGAAGAAATGTATTTGCTTACCATACAAATCATTAGAAGAAAGTTTCAAAACACTAGGTCCACTGACTTTCATGCAGGAGGACAGCTATTAAAACGGAAGCTAACAAATATCAATAAAGCTGTGAAAAATAGAATTTTTATGCACTGCTGAAAATGTAGAATACTGCAGCTTCTATGGAAAACAGAATGGCATTTGCTCAAAATAGAATCATGGATTTGCCGTAGAGTATCGCAAAGAATGTGATCCTAGAGTTCAGCTCCTAGCTACATCCACAAGGAACCAGAAGCAGGGGCACAAACAGATGTTCTTACACCATCGTCCAGGGTAGCAATCATCTTGGTAGCCCTAAAGTAGACAACCTTAATGTCTACTGACTGACAAACAGATAAACAAAACGTGGGCCATGGACACAATGGGATACTACTCAGACCAAAAGATGAGCATTATTGTGGTCCATATTATAATAACATAGCTGAATCTGGAAAACATCATGCTACAGCGAAGACAGAAGGGCGAATTACGATGACTGATTCATGGAGGTGAGAAGCAGCAATTACTAAGGTTTGGTGGAGAGGAGAAGGGACAGGTAACATTTAATGAGTGCTGCTAGCATCTGAGTTGATAAAAAACATCCTGGAAATACACAGTGGTAGTGAGTCTATGGCCTTGTGAATGAATGTACTTAAGGCCACTACATTATATACTTAAAATGCCTAAAGAGGCAAATTTTGTTTGGCATTCTGTATAATACCATTTGTGTATATTTAACAAACAATAAAGAGAAAAAACTTAAATCTATAATATGGTAATATATTTCTTATACGATATTCCTTTGTAGGCAATACCATTGGCTTAATACATTAAGTCTTTCACATCTGTGGTGGATTAAAACTGTTGATTGGCAAATTCTAATAAAAGTTCTGAAAAACAGCATGTAAAGGTTATTTTTTTTCTGTTTTCATCTCCCACAATAATATAGTAGAATGATTATGAATAAAGCATTTACATCACATTGGGTATTATGAGTAACTAAAGCTGACTTGAAGTCTCCAGGTGGATGAGGGTAGCGTCTATGTATATACCATGCCCTCTTATATAAAGAACTTGAGCAATCTTGAATGTTGCTTTCTCTATGGGAATCCTGGAACCAACCTTCCACAGACACTGAGGGATAAGTGTAATCACCTTTTGGATGAAAAGAAATACAACTATATTTTATGTACTTGTAGATTCTATCTGACTCCAGACCCAGAAACTGAAATACTAGCCTCTTAGCCTCTTAGGAATTAGTACTGTGTATGCCAGAAGAAAAAGGGTCTCAGCTCTGTTCACAGCCAACACCCTGTTTCATGATTCTCTATTTTTCTATATCCACTCAATATCTTCTATATACCACACTATTTTTACAGTGGTACTGGTTACTGAACTAAAAGGTATATGCTTCTTTGAGAATGACTTCTGGAATCTTAGCAGTTATAGTTTAGCCTGTGGCGTACACTTCTACCTTGAGAGATGCCTAGGAATTAAAATCAATGCAGAAGACTCGGTCTACCATTCTCCAAGGTGAAGGGACCGACCATTGCTCAAGTTTTTTTTTTTCCTTCTGTTTCATTGAACTTCTCTGCACTCAATATTGACACCAGTATATATATACACCCCATCATGCATTGGCCCATTTTCCAGTTAGAAGCTGACAGACTTTGTCACTGATTTTAATCTTTATTAAGTTTACCTTTGAGAGCTCAGAAAATGGAGGTTCTGGGAAAAGAACAGGGTGGATGCCAGAAGAAAGCCAACCAAGAAACAAAATCTGTTTCCTAAAAAAAAAAAGAAAGAAAGAAAGAAAGAAAAAGAGAAAAAAAATATCGTTAGCCTCGAGCTTTATTAATGCTTACGTTTCTCTGTGATGCCTTTGCTGTTTTTTATCTGCTTCCTCCCCAACCCCTAATCTACAGTGCAACTAGAGAGCAGCCATCCCTCTAATAAAGCAAGCGATATGGAAGGGTCAGTCCTCACTGTGAGACATGCACTGTGCAGACCCAGCCCTGCCCTCTGCTGCCTCTAACACACACACACACACACACACACACACACACACTTACACAGAGAGAGAGAGTGACAGACAGACAGACAGACAGACAGACAGAGACAGAGACTGTAGAGTAATGTCTTTAGGCCCTGGTCGTCCTTTCCTGGTCTTTCTTTCCTTCACTTTGAAAGTGAAGGAAACAAAGAGGACTACACACAGTGTTAAACTTAGTCTCTGTGTGTTGCATAGTTTGTAAAGAGCAAGACTCTAGGAACACCCTGCCTACCACACGCTCTTCATTACTTGGTAGCTGTGTGATGTTTGCCTGGCTCCTTCCCTGCATATGAATCCATTTCCTCACAGAAACACAGGACAAATAACACTCTCGTCTCACACTGCTGTCAGGTATTAGTAAGTTATGCAAATGGTATGTGTTAAGTAAGTTACCACACTTCGAGAGTTAGTATAGTGCTCACAGCCTGGAATACACGCAACGAGGACAACACGGAACAGGTCCCTGTAGCACTCCTACTTTTTAACCATCCCTTACCCTTCAGGGAAGGATCTGTGTTGAGGATAGCAGCTCCTTCCTGTCACTGATATGCCCAAGAAGAAAGAGGTCTCTGAGCTGGTCTTCATGTTGCACTTCATTAGTGCTGATTGACAGTCTCAAGTAATGAGAATGCTAGGGACCAGAATCAGTGCAGGGACTTGCCTACTGTGGAGCTGAGGAAGACGCACGAGAGAGGCTAAAACAGAGGAAAGACAGTAAGTTTAAAAATTCAGCCTCCGTCTCATGCCATAAGCGCAAGAAGGTGGAATTGGTAGCCGGATCGTTTGTCAATCATGAAAATTAATTCCACAGGCAAATTAGCTTAGGTACTGTGGGTTGAATGACCTTTTACAGAGCGAATGTGCTCAAGGACCCAGGCAGCCATATAAATCGTGAGCGAACTCGAATCCTTACCTTAAATGCTTTGGTCAGATGTTTTGGTCAGCAACAGGAAACTAATAAGGACCACACCTCTGGTACAAACTCATGCCTAACATATGCTGAGAAGTGTATTAGCATTTGATTAGTAATAGTAGCACCATCATGTCAGAATACTATAGGTGCTATCTCTCTGCAGCATGCGCTTAGTTAGAAGTCATATGACTTAAATACATGGATTTATGCCTGGTTGCTATTCTGTTCTTGTGGTCTGTCACCAATACCATTTTGCTTTATAATAACTTTAAAATACTAGCATCTAATACTTTATCTTAACTTTTTAAAGATGAAGATAATCTTGGATACATTTTTGCCTTTTGCCTTTCCATGCCAACGTTATGATCAGATTTATTTATTTTTTACACACAGAAATTTAGTTACAGAATGCCTTTACCAACACGGCATGGTCGAGTCAATGAACATGGTATGTCCCTTCATTTATTTAGATATTTTTAAAATTAGAGCTCTGGAAAATATAGAGGTCTTTTTTTTTTTTTAAATCGTTTCTAGGGCCAGTAAAATGGTTGCTGGCAAGTTTATTTTTTATGAGAGGAGTCATGCAATTCACTCAACCCCCAAACCCTCAGTCCAAGGTCAAGTCTATAACCTCATAGATACAGAGCTGGTACTCCACCACTGAGCAACCACTACAGGCATCTCCTGTGTCTTAAGGTCATGTCTGTCAGCTTTAGTTCCAATGCCATGGAAACCTTGTAAGCGTAGACGATAGACAAACATTTCTATCTTCAGCTTGAGAACTTGTTATTTCTTTCAGGTCAAAGTTTTCAGGACTCGGAGTTAATCCTCAATGTTAAGATTTTTTGCTTGAAGTTTTAAAATAGACACATTACTCATGTTTCTCCACGTCTCTCGGTGTTTAAATTAGAATTCCTGAGCAGTTGTCTACTTCTAAATTTTCAAGTTGGTCAACATAAAGCCCTTTTCTATGTCTTGAAATTTGATGATGTCTCATGTTACATTTTTCATATTGAAAATTTGTGCCTTTTTTGTTCCCTTTTAGCTCAGACCTGTCAGGGTTTGCAAACCTGTCAATCATTTGTAAAATGTAAAACACCTTATTTTGTTGAGTCTTTTCATTGCTGGTTTTCTTTCACTGATTTTTGCTATCACTTCATCATTACAAACTTTTCATTATTCTTTCATCTTAATTTCCTTTAGTTGCTTAAAACCAGTAGTTAATTCATCCCAAAGCACTTTTTAAAGTGCTTGTATATTAGCATTGGAAACCACAAATTTCTAGTGTAATACTATTCCAGCTATATGTCACAAGTTTCTATGTATACATAATACTTTTAATTTCCTTTGGTTTGAAATAGCCTCAGATTTCCATACGTTCTGATCTTTAGTTACAAAGATATTTCATTGATAATTTTCAAACATTTGACATTTGCTAGTTATGATTCTGTTAACCATTCCTCTTGAGGTCAGAGGATATATCCTATCTGGTAATATTTATATCCCTGAGAATATATCAGGACTTGTTCAACACTCAGCCGATTTTAGTGAACTATTATTCCTTAAGCATTTAAAAGAAACCATATATCCTGCACTGTGGGGGTGTAATTTTTAATGTAAGCTAACTAGATTGAATCTGTGAGCAGCAATGTCATATGATGCTATTTTGTCAAACTTGAGCCCCATACATGGTGATATATTCTATGATGTCCACACACAGTAAAATCACCGAATAGTACAGTTCTCAGCATGTATTTGCCATCAGTTTGTACCAGAGGTGTGGCCTCTATTACTTTCCTGTTGCTGTGACCAACCATCTGACCACAGTCATTTAAGGGAAGAAGGATTCGAGTTGGCTCATGGTGTCAGCGGGTTTTACTTTGTCATAGTAGGAAAGGTGGGGCTGTCTACATCACAGTGCACCAGGAAGCACAGAAAGAGCAACCAAAAACAGGAGCCAGGCTGAACCTTAGAGAGTTTCCCTGACCTACAACTGCCAGTAAAGCCCCATGGAGAAGCTCTCGAAAGGCTACCTGCCATCAGCCAGGAAGCAAGTGCTTAACTCACAGACCCACGGGATATTTTATATCAAAATCATAGTAGCCACTGTTCTGTTATTCTTTCTTTCTTTTCTTTTTCTACCATCACTCTTTTCAGCTATTCGCCAAGAATAAGTACAAACATTCATTTAAATGTATATAAATGCATGTATTTCCTTTTAGCATATTATCTAAGGGTCATACTGTAATATGTAGATGACTATTTTCACAATCTAATGTTCTTAGACACAGTTTCAAACTAAACTCCGGTTCCTCTGGCTCTTATGGTCTTTGTGCCCCCTCATCAGCAATGATCCATAAGCCCGGGGTGCAGGAGTTGTGGTATGTAGATATATCCACAGAGAGTGGGGTTCGAGTGACTACATTTTGATGGGCTGTGTTTTTCTGTAATGATCTCCATCTGTTACCAAGAGAAGTTTCCTTGTTGAGGGCTACATTACTTGGCCGGACACTGGAGAAGAACGTGATCTCTTATTACTGAAACTGCAGTTCCCCTCTGCCCTTCCCAGTTAGTTTTCTCAGATTCACACATAGATCTGTATTCTGCTGTGCACTCATGTGGGATCTTTGCAGATGTCCACAGCCTGGAGGTTTTCTCTAGGCAGAAAGCTGAAATGCTCACCGGACTCCTCCTTGACTGTTCTCTAGGACTGCTGAATCTTGTTACCTGGTGAGCCATCCTGAATATGTAATTTGTATATCCTACTGTTCCTTCAAGAATGAGAGCTAATCTAGATTCTTATATTCTGTATTGAGGAGAAACAGAACTTGGCATGGCATGCCACAGTTTAAATTTGTATTTGGCTATGGAACTCCTTCTGAGTGAATATTTGGGGAACCTCTAGGTTAAAGGATTAAATTCACAGGAATTAGAGTCTGATAGGCACTAGACATCTGATAATTTTTGAACTAAGAAATTGAATTTACTTATTAAAATGCACTTCCCCTTGAGAGGCGAACCCTTTAAATCATCATTAACATCCATTAGCACTCACTGGTTTATCTGAAGATTGGGTTTCTGTTTATTTCTTTGTCTAGCAGAGAACAAAAAGAATGGAAGAAGATAAGTTGTGGCATCAAAAAATTAAAGTATAAGAAGATAAGAATAGGATAAAGAGACAGGCCAAAGTTTGAGAGAGAACCCTCCCTTCTCCGTTTTATAGAAGTGAAGCGTATCTTAGAGATGCTAGATAATTTACTCAGAATGCTTTAAAATAGAAAAGTTGGGGTCAACACATTATTCTAAATTAGATAACATTCTTTGATGTACCTGTTGTGTAAATGCTGTGATGGCTCATTTTTCCAACTCTAGCATTGATCCAGGGCGAAGAGTAAGGCTGTGGAACCTTAGGGTCACCTTAGAAAGATGCATAAGAGTTAAGGGTTTGCCGCCTTGACATATATAACACATTGTTGCAAGCATGTGGGGTATGAAGAACTAGAAAGAGGGACAAACAGGCTACTGGGGGACAGTAATTTAAGGATGAAGAGATGATTGGATTGAGTGACATAGATGGAAAATCTCAGAAGCCAATGCAGATGAACAGAGATATCTCCTGGTGTGGCAAGCCTTCCTTATCCATGTGGCGTACATTCCAGAACATTCCACTGGAAGCCAAGGACAAATAGCTTTCCTATGCATCTACCCAACCATGATAAACTTTAACTCATAGTAAGAGCAACAAGCGATAACCAGAAAGTTATAGCAGTATTTTATTATAAATGTTATTTAAAAGTTGGGAATTATTTATTTCTGGGTATAATAATTTTCCCTCCTGTCCCCCTTGCTCTCAGAATTCTCTCAAACTCTGGCTCTGATAAACCCATGAAGCTACTGGCTTCTTCTATCGTTGTATCTAATTGGGCTTAGTAGACTGGCTGCCTTTGGTCTAGAAATTCAGTCCTGACATATCAACCCCATAGTACTCTACTTCAAAGAGCACAGTGCCTCTCAACACAGACAAATGGCGTCACTCCTTCTAAACAACCCCTAGAATGCTGCTGTGCCCAGGCTGCAGCCTTAGTCTTCACATCACAGAGGTACACACAATGCTTCTCCTTTGCCCCAGTCCTACACTGAAACCACATCCTGACTTTAGGACCCCAGTTCCACCAGGGAGTTCCCCATCTGTGAGGGAGCTTCTTTTGTTACAAATGAGCATCAATGGGCTCTTATTTAAGGTACAGACTTGGACTGCCTAGGAGGCCAGAGTGGTGTGAGGCAGGTGGATGATTGGAAAGGGCCCTGCCCACATTTCACTATGGAATGTCAGGCAATCCTTTGGTGGGGTTGGCCTATGGATTTCTGAGGATTTTATTCTTGGTCACAGTTCCACATACAGGTCTGCCAGTCCTGAGTTCTAGTTTAGGTGACCATTGTAAAACATAGTCATAGTACACTTGGGAACTCAACAACTGTTTGTAGAGGAAAGTCTTGGACGAAGCATCAAAGCCAGAAGAACAAGTTAATCTGAGATGGTAACTGGTCATGCCATCCCCTGATTTTGCTGGTGTCACACTCTCAATTCAAAACAATAACGGTCAAAGTTATGATCAAGCAAGCTCTCTGAATACATGATAATCAGCAGGCATTTTTCCTGTACTTAAGAATGTCATTTAATCTTTTACAGAAACCTAATATCATACAGGAGAGATGCTAATACCCTCATTGTACCAACGAGGAGACTGGGATCCCCAATGGTTGTGATGTTGACTAGGTCAGGCAGTCATGCCATGATGGAGCTTAGCCCCTTCCTGCCTACTTCACAGAAATCTGTACTGGTTAGCACTGGTCCTCTCTTCAAGGTCAGAGCTCCGAGTGGCTGGTAATTCGACTTAAAAGCTTTAAAAGAAGGGGCAAACTGGAGAGATGGGTTAGGGTTTAAGAGCACGTAGGAAGCACACATTACCTGCACATGCCTGCAGTCCAGCACTGGGAGGAGGGAGACTGTGGAGGCAGCTGGCCGGCTCATCCAGATGATAGACAAGTGCCCGGTGGTCCAGTCAAGGTTCAAAGAGATCCAGACAAGGTTCAGTGAGATTTTGTCTCAGAAAATCAGGTAGAGAGCTACTAAAGAAGACATCTGACATCAGTCTCCAGTTTCCACATAGCACGTGTTTGCCCACAAGTGTATGAATGTGTACATGTGCGTGTGCGCACACACATACATACACATACAGTCACAGACACACACAGACAGAGCTATGTTAATAGATTTTTTTGAAAACCATGGCCAGGGGTGTAGCTTATTGGTAGAGTACTTATATAACACTTTCAAGGCCCTGGGTTGATTCCCAGATTCACACACACACACACACACACACACACACACACACACACACAGAGAGAGAGAGAGAGAGAGAGAGAGAGAGAGTAAGCAAACAATAGCAACAGCCTATATCACTTACTCCTGAGTACCAGAGCACCTTTTGTGCCTGCCAAGGCAGCACAAAATAATGAGAGTGTGTGGGATTTATTTATACATATGGAAGGAGTTTGGGCATAATGATCATGACAATATGCATTTTTTAAGAGGCAGGGAAACAGGCCACAGCAGAGGATAAATGCAGTGGGTAATTTCAAAATATATGGAAAACCTGGGCTCTTAACTTCAAGAGGCCAAGCTAAGCAGAGATGCCACAAAAACACATGCCAAATGGGCTTTAATAAAATACTCCTAGACAAGTCACTGCTGCGCAAATAGGCACTCCAATATAAATGATAGCCATCATTGTCGCAATTTGTTGAGTGTCTACTATGTGTAGGCATGTAGGTACTTTCTATAATGCAACACATTTGACCTTTACTTCCTGAAGAGGACATCATGCCAGAAAGGCTAAGAGACTTTCCCATTTAGCTAACAAATTCCAGAAGCAGGCCCCAGGGCCAAGGCAATTCCATTCCCTCATCTTTGTCCTTCCCGGACCCTTCTGAGAACACGAAGAGCAGTAGATGTTTAGATACTAAAAGGGAATGGAGAGACATAATCTGGGACAGGGATAAATTTGAGATCAGTTCAGATGCTAGATTGGCAAAACAGAAGGGGCCATGCTCAGTCATTTGAATAAATGAATATGATAATGTAGAAGGCAAAAGGGAAGAAAGTGCATCAAATGTGAAAATAATAACTGTAAAGAAAAAGAGATGCGAGGGGGGAGGATGGAGGCATGCTTGCTGCCTCTGATCTCAGTTTTCCTGATTACTTCCTCATAAAATCATTTAGGGAATAGAGAGAAAGTAACAGGCAGGCCAAAAGCACTTCAATGTAGAGTTTACAAACCACTAAATCAAAGGAGACTGTGGAACTCCCGCCTGGGGAAGCCAGCAGTAAGATTTAAGTGGCTTAGCCTACTGTACAGGAATCCGGGGGATGCCCTCAGCACGTGCTTCTCCTGTGGATTATGCAGCAGCAGCAGCAGCAGCAGCAGCAGCAGCAGCACGGTCTTCCATCTCCGAAGAACAGATGGGCATGCGGCCTTGTGTGGAGCAGCAAGAAAGAGCAACAACGAGCGGTGGGTTGCCTTGCCTGTACTGTGCACCACCGCTCATCACCAACTTGGAGTATTGTTTCTGAAGGTGACAGACACTGGCATTTAATGAGGAATTGTCACAGGGAACAGATTAAAAATTAAAAACTAACTTCGCTGATCACACCCACTTTTCTAAGCCCAGAGACTAACTCATAATTGCTTAAATATAATAATAATAATAATAATAATAATAATAATAATAATAATGTTATTATTATTATTGTAATAGCAACAGGAGCTGGGAGAGAGGCTAGAGCATCAATTCTTACAAAGGTCTCAGGTACCAATTGATACCTGACCATGGTGGTAGACAGACTTTTCTAAGCCCCTGTTGTCTTAGTGCCAACCAGCACCAGATCAACATTGGGCCTTACAAACCACACAGATTGCTCGTCTTCAGAAATCCACACCCAAAGTCCCAAATCCCAGAGCACTGAATAGACACATGTACAAACCGTGACCTGCCAGAGATAACAGTTTACATCAGCAGTCTATAATAAATAATTAATATCGCCCCAGGAGAGATAAAACTGGTGACGTGGTCTTTCTTCCTCTGCTCTAAACGGGATGCCAGATAACCTACTTTGAACAGTTAATGTGTTCACAGTATGTGGGAATTAACTGTGCAATATAATAAGTACCACCGAACGTCCCATCTCCACACAGATGAAGGGTAATGACTACCCTAAGCACAGCAATAGCTGGACCAGAAGCTGGGGGAGAGAACACAAAAATTTTTTTTAATTGCATCCTTAAAATGGTATAAGTTAAAATAACGTTAGAGTTTTTGTTGTTGTTTTATCAGCAATTAAATCTCTCCATGTCTGTTTTCCAAGATTGCAGCTGGGAAAATGAGGGCCTGAGAGCCATACGGTACTAGCCTTGCTAATAACGCTCTGTGAAAAATCTCATTAATTCAGTCTGCCTCTTCAGATCAGCCGCTAAAGCCTTGTATTGTCAGTCATCCTCTGGCCTTTTCAGGATTTCCATAGCCCAACTAGCAGTATCTCCATGGAAACCAAGCAGTCCTGCTTTGCACATCCCGGAACTTTTTGTTCCTGACAAAGCTTGACAAATCACACGCAGCGCGGAGAGTTTAACACAGCGAACTAAATCCTGACCCGCACTTAGAAACGATAAACCGGAGCACACCAGCTTTATTAGAAATGATTTCCTTACATGATACTTAACCAAGCCGCTGAAACGCTGAACCAGACAAGTTTCAAGAACAGGGTGCTGGGGTGGGGTACAAATAAATAAATAGATGGATAGATACAGAGAGATACTTAGGAGCCCCCCGGAGTGCGTTTGGCGAGCACAGTTTCTAACTGACTTCAAGGGAAAGCTCTGAGATGTGAAGAGAGAGGTGTCTCTGGGGCACCTTTGGCTTCTGCTCTCCCTTAGGAAGAGAACTTCTGCCGTCATCCCTTCCCTTCTTTCTCTGTCTCTCACCGAGGCTGGGAGTCTCAGACCTCAGGCTCGCTTCTCCTCAGATCACTCAGTCAGTCCCGCTGCCGCTGCGAGAGTTCACACTGCAGCTCTGAGCATCAGTGGCTCTAGAAAGAGCCTGACCTCAGTGAGCACCACAGAGCATCCTTTCTCCTCTTCCAGCCTGCTTCCTCCTGGCCTACACTGTCCCACTGAAGAACAGTGTTCCTAGAAGACAAAAAGAAGTGTCAAAAAGGAGTGTCAAAAAGAAGGCAGATGCACAACCTGCCAGCCCCGGTGACACTTTGGATTGCCAGGTTTGCAAATGTCACATTTCTCTGATGGCCTCGGACAGTCTTTGAGCATCTACCCAGACACCAGGTGTGCACTGGCTTGATAAGGCTTGTCCCCAACTCAAGTCCTCCTACGTGACTGGGAACAGTATCATTTTAACCTATGAGTAAAACAGACTCACACCTTCTGCCTTCTACATGTGTATTGCTCTTTGACCCCTATGGCGAACAGGCTCCCCCCTCCTTCCTTCTCTCCTTCCCTCCCTCCTTTCTTCCTCTGACATCCTCCCACGTGGTCCCCTATGTATGTTTGGCCTCTTCAGCGTTTGTGCCTACAACTAATCTTTGAATTTCACCTGCCTCTTTAGACACAATCTCCAGAGTTGTGCTGAAGTGACTCCGGAAGAAGTCACAAAAGGGACTTCAGCTGCCAGTTGACAACATCGGCGTGTAGCAGGAGAGCCAGGGCTAGCAGAAACAGGTCTGAAAATCAACTTGATTTTATGTGTCACTTTGAGGCCACTTAGACACATACTCAGCGTTGTCCATGTAGCATGGCCTGTGCATTGGCTAACCCAGGCAGGGCTAGACTGACTTTCCAGCAGTAACATCTGAGACCTCATTACCCAAGAACTCATAGCACAACACCATTAGGTGTTTACAGCAGGGACAGGTCCTGGGTACCTTGTGCATAGACTTACATGGATGCTTACTGTCCATCTGAACTAGTGCTTTAAGAGCCCATAGTTCCCTGTGATTTTTTTTCAAAGCAAGAGTAAATAGAGCCTAGTTCCCTTTCAGCCCTCAGTGAAGGCTACTGCACGCTTTGCTTTTGAACGCTGAGAATCCACACAATAGTGATAGTAGCCAGGAGAGCAGTCCACTGTTCCCAAGTCCCCACTCCAGCAACAGGCTTTCCTGCCGCGTGTGTATTATGTGTGCATGTTCCCTTCCTTAAAGCTTGTCCCTGAATCTGGAAGAGACATTGTTGTGCCTTTATTAGCATCTACATTTTAACCCAGAGGCCTCTGAGAACACAGAAGGCTCAGCAGAGATGTTCCAGTTCACAATACCAGTCTGAGAACCCTAGGAACCCTAGGGCTCCCGCTTTTTTCTTTCTTTCCCCAACTCCTCCCAACCTCCTCACCCCCTCAAATCCCTGGCCTTTTTTTCTTTGTTTACATATAAGCATAGATTAGGGTGCTCATCCCCAGGGGAAGACTATGTCCCCCAGTTCCAGTCTTTCAGTTGTCTATAATTCTTTGTTTAGGAGTCAGGGCTCCCATGCTTGACTACTGTTCATTGCTCTCTCTTGTCCTGTCATTAATACTGAAGGCCTTAAGCCATTAATTACAAAAGGAGTCACTAGCTCTGTGCCAGGCACATTTGCCCCTTCCCATGAGTAGCAAACCACTTTGTGTGTGTGTGTGTGTGTGTGTGTGTGTGTGTGTGTGTGTGTGAGAGAGAGAGAGAGAGAGAGAGAGAGAGAGAGAGAGTAGGGGGTGCACATATGTCACAACATGAGTGCAGGAGTCAAAAGACAACCTTGGACAATCAGTTCTCTCTTTCTATCATGGATCCAAGGACTTAACAACTCAGGTCATCAGGTTTGCCTAACAAGGGTCCAGTCTCAGAAAACCAGACGTAGAAATGTACCTTCCAGTATCTCCACAAGGCTGCCTGTGAGTTCAGTGTAGGTCTGCTCTGGGTGCAGACTATAAAACAGATAGAGGGACATTGCCAAGGCTTTAGAGACCTAGAATTATACCTCCCAGTTGTGTTTTGGTTTTGCAAGCACATGCATGTCTACTCTATTCTTGAGTATGCTGGGTATTGAAAGACACGTGAAGTCTATCCTCTGATGTACGGGGAGAGCACAAAATTCTTGAACCTTTCCTTCTGTTTACTTCTTCTCTTCTGAGGATCTCACTTTTGGCAGCCGAGGGAAGGAGATCCACAGGTTGCCTCTTCTTTCTTTGGGCCATTGCCTCTGACGAGCCCATCAGTGCTCACCTTCAAGAAGTCCAGGAGTTCTCTCAAGAGACTGGACATGGACGCTCTCCCCCCTGTTGAAGTTCTCCACTAAGATCATGGAGGGCTAAAATCACTAACGAAGTCCTTATCAGGACAAACCAGACCATCAATGAGGTCTAACCGTATCCACCCATGTCTGAATCACCAAAGAAATGTAAGTATCACAAGGGTGCCAAACAGAGGGAGACTCTTCTCCTTTATCACCAAGATCACGTAAACCCCTGAACTTGTATACCAGACATTGTAGAAAGAAGAGAGAGATGTGAGACAGAAATAGTTCAGAGGGTGTAGTAGTCAGCCATCGCTGTGTAACAAAGTACTCAACATTCCTTGGCTTATAGCAGTGATACATATGTCAGGGTCCCAGTGACAGTTAACCTGGAGACTCCACGGCACTGGAAGATCCATCTTGCAGGCACTTGCTTTCTAAGCCAGTGATGACTGTTGACAAGGAACCTCGATTCCTTAGTGTCTTTGTGTCATGACAGCGGTCTTCCTCCAGGGAAAGTGATGCCAAGAAGCAAGAAGAAAGCAAAAGGCTTTAAGTGTCTCAGTCTCGGAAGTTCCACACCATGACTCTTGTCATATACTACAGTCAGCAGAGACAACCTTGATGCAAGTACAAGGACATAAATACTGGAACATAATGCTCATTGCGAGCCATCTTAAAAGGCTAGTTACCACAGCGAGGAGTTAGCTTTGGAATTAGCTGAAAATCACTAGTAACATGGCTGATTTACATGAAGGAAAAGACTGCCAAATTCCTGGATACATTTGAGATTCATGCAAAGAGGCAGTTACACCTTAAGGGGAAATCATCCCATTTTTCCCGATTCACTGGTAATGATGGGGCTTTGGGAAGCAAAGTTTGTTTGAAAGTAAAACACATTGTATTCTTCCCAGGGATGAACGGAGACTATTTAAGCAAATGATTAGTTCTAATTTAGTCCTATGTAATGATGAACAAGTGCTGAATCCCTCGTGACCTCTAGTGGTTTTGTTTCAAGACCCCAGAGGATACTCTAATCCATAAATGTTCAGGTCACTCAAAGAAAATGTCACATTATTTGCATAGAATCTATCTATATCCTTCAGCAAGTTTTAAAGATTTTTATATTCAAGAGTGTGTGTGTGCGTGTGTGTATGTATGTTTGGTGTTTTGTGGTGTGTGTGTCCCTACAGGGGATAGAAGGGTGATTAGATCCCTACCCAATACAGGCACCAAGAACTGAGCTCAGGTCTTCTGCAAAAACAAGTATGAGCACTTAACTGCTGCGCTCTCTTCCCACACTGTCCAACTGTTATCTGGATTACCTGAAACACCTAATACACGTATAGGTAAGTATGCATACGTGTATAGTAAATATGGCATAAATAGTCATTATACTGTATGTTTAAGTAATAATGGCAAACAAGAGGAACCTGCACATGTTTAGAAGAGAGTATTTCTTTTCACATTACTTTTGATACCAATTACATTTGCACCTGTGGGCTCTCTAAGTGTAGCGCACACCGTGCAGCGACTTGTTCGTGTCTCTGTGCTCCGTTGCTCTTCTTAAAAATAGATAAAGCATCTGAACTGCCCCTTAAGACATTTATACTGTGAATAAGGAGTGGGGGAAAAAAGGAAGAGGGAAGGAGTAGCTTCATAAAGGAGCAGGGCACTTTTTGGTCAGAGGTGAGCAGTGTCGGGTGACAGGCAGACAGAGCGTGTCCTCTGATGTTCACAGCTTCAAGCATCTATGATGGGAATCACCAGCTCCCCTCACCTCCCAAGCACCAGGAGGCCGAAGACCCCTCACATTAAGGTCCTGCCCCTGACCAGAGAAAGTCTGCCTTGAAAGGGAGAGAGGCCAACCACCTCCTGTGAGCTCCTCAGATAACAGCCCTGCCCCAGGGCTTGCTGGAGAAGAGAACCCTCCTCTCTCTTAGGTAGGACTGAGTGGCCCGTCGTAGGGCTTTCCTTGAAGTCGGACTCTTGGGATCCATCAGCACTGAGGTTTCCAGGACAACTGAAGTTTTGGTAGTAATCAGAAAAAAGGACTAAGGCTGGCAAGCTGCAAAAGACCAAACTCTTTCCTTCTATTTCCGGAAAAGTTCTGGCTGTGGTTTAGGGGAGATAGACCAGTGTCCCATTGCTTGAGGGAGGTGGGTGCAGAGTGAAGAAAGGAAATGGGCCCCATGCTGCCTGATTTTCTGGTTGAGCAAGGAAAGATGGCTCAGAGTGCACACCAGACAAGTGATTCCTAATACTTAGTACTTCACGACATTTGGTACCCAAGAACTTCGAGACCCCAGCCACAGGCAATTGTGTATATTCATCAGCCAGCAGTTATCATGCTGGTCTACAGGAATGGCATGTCCACGTAGACAGATACTGTTCAATGATGGGGAAAAGGAAACTACACAGCATCTTTAGACGGTAGCCCCATTGTTGCTAGACCATAGGGAGTGCAGAGCAGTCAGAGAGAGCTAAAAATAAAGTGTCCCAGTTAGTAGTCACTTGCCTGCTAGTTGTACCTAATTAATGAGGACTGTGTTTTGGGGCTTTGGTGAGATGAACTCCCCCTCTTTGTTCCCCCTCTGTTTCTTTCATATGACCACCATTGGATGATACCAAGACTACTGGTTCAGAAAATCTTTTGGAAAGACATCCAAAGGGAGACAAGGTCCAGAGCACCTTAGTTCACGGCTGGCTTTTCAGTGTTATGACCTTGCTCTCCAAATTCAGTACTCGGGTGCCCTTAATGGAAAGCCTTTTGCATTCTTCTGAAACAGGACGGCTGCCTCAGTTTCCCTACCTGTAAAGCAGATATAATTTTGATACATCATTGTAAAAATGTAATGAAGATAGATCCAAAATTCCCGGCACAGTACACTTTGTTTAAGGAAAAGAAAAACAGCAACTTCTATCTGTCTCTGTACCCAACCTTGTAATAATAGGGAAATGTTATTTGTTCCACAAAGTTATGAAGATTCAATGAAAACATATGAAAGTGTCAAACTCCGCGTTTGAGATAGCTAGGACTTAATGGGATGGGCCTGAGAAATTTACTATTGTTATTAGTTTTTCCTTCTGTAATTTCAGAAAGGAATAAGAATCATAAATATGTTTTTCTGCTCTCATTTCTAAACACCACCCCTACTCTACCCTTCTCCTGACTTATTCATCTTTGCAAATCTTTATGGATCTTAGTGATCTCTGGTTCTGACAGAGTTAGCACGTTTTACTGTGTTGCAAGGTCTGTACTTAAAATGGCTAAGCCCTAGGATTCTTTTTAAGTCTCTCTCTCTCTCTCTCTCTCTCTCTCTCTCTCTCACACACACACACACACACACACACACACACACGTGTGTGTGTGTATACATTCTTATATGTGTGAGTATAGGCATTCATTCACTTGCCTAGGTTAAAGGATACTCTCAATAACTCTCAAGCCTTCTCCCTTGTTTGAGATATGATCTCTTAGATGCCAAGCTGGCTGGCCCATGAGCTTTTGGAATTCTATCTTTGCCTCCCACCTCACTGTAATAATACATTTGTACATTACATATACATACGCATAGGCATATACATATACATACACATATACACTACCCTGTTGATAGTGGGCTCTGGAGATCCAAAACTCAGATCTTCACACAAGCAAATTAGCCACTGAGCCATCTCCCCGTACCCTGACACACAGACTTTGGTTAGCTAAGTCAGAGGAGTTCACTACTGTGTGCATTGGAAAGGCTGGAGAACAAGAGCAGAAGGGAGGGCAGCCATGGTTGGCTAAGAAAGGAGCCTTGCTCTAGGGCATCACCTGGGAAAAGTCAAGACTCCAAATGGCTCTAGCTAACTGTTACCTGAGAGGCGGCCCTTTATGTTTCATGGCCTAGGGAGCCTTGGTCAGGGCTTTTGTGGTCTCATAACATCTCTCGGCTAACATAAAGCATGATAGGGCAGGTCAGATGGGGAACTCTGAGGATAGTGGTCATTGTAGAGCAAGAAGCAAGGCTGTAGATTCCTTTCCTTGCCTCTTAGTCCCCTTCTACCTCAACCTGGAACCCCAAGACCGTAAGAACATATTGTCTAATAGACCCCTCGTGTGCCACAATTGAATAAATCTTGAGCAAAATGAAGAATTAGGACAATTTCTGGCTGCCGTCAGAGAACATGAATCAGTGATGTGATTCTTTGCCCTGCTCAGATCTCATTGGATACATGACATCTGTCTCCTCAGAAAATCCTAATACTGCCTCTGTTTCCAGGACTGCTCCTAGAAACCGGAAACAGAATGTTTGCTGGGCTCAGATTTCATTGCCCCGCCTCTTCCGGTTCCTGATGCTCAACTCTCCTCACCTCATCAAACCTTTCCACGCCAGGAGAGAAAGATACATATTTCATTTGGACAATGCTAGGGAATCCTTCCAAATGCGGCTTGAGCTGTAGATCATCTGTTTGAACTTAACCTGAGTTCTAAGGCTGGGTTTTGTGCCAAATCCCAAGGAAGAGATAAATGAACACAAGAGGAGGAAGAATGTTGCATGGGAGGCCTTGACCGAAGTTGAACACTTGAAGCGCCTGCGTGGGCTGTGCTTTTAAATACAGAATACGGTGGCCCTTGTACTGACAGGATGCTTCTATTCATACCCCTTATGTTAAAAAATAAATAAAAAATAAAAATCAGAGGGGAGAGCCATTGTGAAGAGCACAAAGATGGTTACAGAGCCAACCGGTTTATAAGTGAGCAAAACAAAGCTCCCATCCCTATGCACAATACAAAATGCTTGGAGCAGAAAGAGTCGCTAGTTTCCACAGACAGGTACGTCCATCTGCCTTTGAGCTCTCGAGGCCTCAGACACCTTTAGAGGATTCTTTGAAGCGTCCATGGCTCTGTTATTAGATTTGTCCGCAGCTTGTTGAAAAGTATTTATTAGACGCCTTCTTGATCCTGCTTCTGTCTGATATGTCGTAACTTTTATGACACAGAAATAACCAGTGTGAAGAGGTGGCAGTAGGGCGGAGGTTGTTTACCAGTCTTCTCCGAAGATTACCGGCCATTTAGGCTAGGGAGGAACATACTGGATAATTTATGAAAGCAGAACTAGTCTGTGGGAGTGAAATAAAGCCCCCCCCCCCGTGCTATCCGAGACAGTCATAATGAACAAAATAAATTCCATCTTTATGCAGATGTGCCACGAGGGCTGTCAGAGTGTCAAGGAAAATTTACTCCGCGTCTCAGATGCTCAAGACAAACAATTGCAGGAGAGAAAAAGAGAAAAAACCCAGCGCGGGAGGGGGGAGGAAGCCGAACCTGGCTGCCTGGGGTTCATAAGAACCTTCGCCCTGTAGTGGAGCTGGGCGCTTGAACCCAACAGTAGTGTTCCCTGAGCCATGTTCTTTTCCCCTGTGAGGACAGACAGAGAAAGTTATTTTATTTTTATTAGTTTTCTATGTCGACCAAGAAACATTTACTGAACCCTAGCAAACAAGGAAAAGGAATCAATTTGGACTGTCCTAAGTGACAGGGTCTACCGTGACAGAGTGAAGAGCAAAACCATGTGATTCCTCCATCCCTGGCAGCAGCCCCTGTCTTCAAGGAGATACTGAAGTTATTCTTTCTGGTGTTGACAGTAATGGGTGGCTGTCTGCCCCTTGGCCAGCCACACTGAGCACCACCAAAAGTCTCAGGTTCCTGACATAACCCTGGGGAGCAGTCTCCCTTCACCCATGTCTGGTTTGCTAAAATTGACAGTGATACAGTTCGGAGATGATGCCAAGGAGTTATGCACGCAGGCCCACGAGTTCATGCAGCTTCTTGTCTTGGCTCAGTTCCTTACTATACTCCAGCCCAGAGACAATTTCATTTGATTAATTGTACTTTATTTATGGGGGTGGGGCAGGTCTTTTCTTTGCTAGGACCTGCTTTTTTTTTTTTTTGGCTATGGCTTCACTATAACTGCCAACCTGTTTGGCTGAAAGAACATTTTGTGGATGGGTGTACAATGGTCATTTGCCCTGTGCATTTATTCTTTGAGGTTCCATTACATAGAATCTCTAACGTCTGGACTACACCTGACTTAAGCTTCAAGTACATTTTAGTAGCTTGGCTTCCCCTTTTAAACAAAAATTAAACGGCAGAAATAAATATTAATTTCACTATATGATATTTCAGGAGACATACAGGGAGATGAACTGGCTATTCCTTATGTGGATTTTCAGAGAAACTATCCCAAACAGTAAGTAGGGAGATACAAGCTATCGTTGCTAGGAAGTATATAATTTCTAATGCAACCCTCACCAACAAATGAGCCAACTCAGACTGCTCAGAGGATGAGTTAAATATTTTCTCTTTCCGTTTTTACGGTTTCCTATAGACGAGGTATGACCCCAACCCGGCAGCTATATTCCCTTAGGACCTCTCTCCCTTCACGTCCGTGTGAATCTGCTCTAAAATCATAAAGTGAAACATAAACGCAGGATTCCAAGAGTAAAGCAGCCCCACCACAGACTCCATGACGATTATGTATTCTATCCAGGGCACACTTAACTCTCTAATTGCTAATTGTAATTTAAATGAAAACATGTGTTTCTTGTTAAATTCATCAACTCCCTTCCTAAGTACTACGGAGGAGAAGTGTGATTAAGGCTGAACACTCACCGAGGGTTCTGACACCCACAGGGCTCAAACAGTCGTTGAGGTATCCTTGGAAAAATGGAGCCCTACATGGGTTTCTGTGCTGCCTTCTAAACCCAACAAATGGAGGGGCCTGGAGCGGAGAATCAGGGAGGAATCCTAGCAAGTCACATGCTGCACTGTCTCCTCAGAGATTTCAGCCCAGCCCAGCCCTATTTGGAATCCATTCCTTTGCCTGTTGAAGATATACTCTGTGGACCTATAAGATCCTACAAATTAGAATGACTGCACAGCAAAGGAATGGATTCCCTTCTGGTGTGTGGATGCCATCCATCCTCAAAAGGTACAAGAGGCTCTCAATAAAGGGATGCGAATAACGACCCTATAGTGATACAAGCATTCTGAAACACAATAGGGGACCAGAAAACACCAGCCCATTACTCAGCAAGTACTAGTTTAGTATGAGGAACTGAAGGGGAAGCCTAGAGGATCAACTCAACTCTTTCAGAAAAAAAAAAAAAATCCCATCCAGAATTTTAAAAAATGGGGTAGAGAAAAGGGCTGTCATTTTCATTTAGATATGGTGATTAAACCCTATGCCAGATTAGTAGCAATCAAGTGGCTCTTTCCTTTTTACAAATTACTTTTTCTTTATTTGTTTTCATTGAGCTACCAAGAAGATATGTGGGTAGCTTATCAATACGCATGAAAAAAATCTATAAGGTGGGAGTTTGTCTTAGGATGTGCTCTTGAGAGAAATAGGATCAATACAAGATACACACAGGAAAGAGGGAGGGGTGGAATGTGATAAAGAAGAGGAGAAAGAGAGGAAGAGAGAGATTGGTTTACAAGGATTAATCTTGTAACATCCTGCTAAGAGAGAAACCAAGGCCCTCTCTCAAAGACAAACAAAAAGGGTGAATGCTCCTCCTGGAGCCCTCAGTGCTATTCAGGTCTTCTGCTGATGAGATGGGGCCAACCCATATGATGGACAACCTGTCGTATTCAGTCTATTGACTTACATATTACCCTCATCCAGAAAGATTCACACAAACTTAATCAAAATAACCAAGTGTCTGGGTCTAGACAACATGATATGTACAATCAGTTACCACTGACTCTCAACTTACTTTGGGTTTAGAACACTGAACCTTATGGCATGTCCCAGAAAATGCGTAACTCAGCAAATGTGGCTGAATACAGATACCAGGAATAATTTATTATGCCAGCCAGAAGAAAATGAACATAGCATGGTATTGCCACACCCTGTCCGGAACAGTTCCCCGTTGCCTTGGGAACATCTTCTGACAATAACTTTCACATTCTGGAGCAGATAGTACAAGTTCACCCTAGCTCAGCCTCTCACACACCGAATCACTGGTCACAGAGAATCACCTTGTGTCACAGAGAAACTGGCTGACACATGACTGGTTGCCTCTCTGAGCTTATTCCACACAGATTTTGGTTTTTTGAGCCATAGCCCCACCCCTACCTGAGCCATTGCCCCCCACCTCCACCCCGTGGCTTTATTTTCTAAAGATTATTCTGAGGCCTCTGCTGCACAAAATTGGACTTTTCCTTCATGAAATGCTCTGATCTTTGCTCATGCAAAGACTCTTTTTATTAAAAATGTAAATATTATATCGACACTTATCTCTTGAATCGATCAAAGAACCTATAATTCACACATATTGATGCCCCTCTTCCTTTATGACTAGAAGTAACTAGTATTCTGAAGCTCGTGCTGAACAATGCTTCATTACATTACACATTAGTCTAGCCTCTAAAGAATAACACACACACACACAAATGAAACCAGATCACACACTAGTGTATGTTCAACACTTCTACACTCTACCACCTGCAAGTTGAAGGTCTCAGAGAGCAGAGGTGTGTCATAGGGGCCTGGGAGCTGAGAAGGTGATGGTACAGAATCTAGTACAGGTCAGAGAATGGGAAGAACAGAAATTAGATCAGTGCCCAGTTCCAGCTGACAGGCGAGGAGAGGCTTCAACTCCCCTGCTTTGTGTTCTCTACTGGGCCCTCAGACCGAAAGATGCTCACACTGGGGAGTTCTGCAGTCTCTCGTACAAATGCTCTTCCTCAAACACGCTCACACACACCCTCAGGAATAAGATATAGTATATGTATAGGTAGCCTGTGACCAAGTGGCATGATGCTACCGAAATTTCATATTCCAAGTGAGTTTTTAATTGTGGTTCTCTGCATTGATGGAAATCGCACTGTTCGGTTGTCTCCATCCTTTATAGGTGAGCACAGACTCAGCTCACTGACAGCATTCCCCACTGGCTGTGTAGAGCCTGCTGTATCTGGTATTCTCTCCATTTTACTCACTGGGTTCATTGTGTTTTGTTCTCTGTCTTCATTGATAAGCCTTGCCAGAGATTTAGCTGCTCTCGTGGTCTTCCCGAAGAACCTTCTCTAGCCTGGATTGCCCCTCCTCAATGGCTCGTGTTTTCCAGTTCGTTTCTTCCATCTCAGCTTCTGGATCCTCATCCCTCTCTGGCTTCTCAGCTTCTTCTTGTCATCCTTTTTCCAGTGTTTGCAGGCAGACACTCAGAACGTTCGCTTTTAGCCTTTCTTCATTCATGATGGGAAGAATGGAAGGATAAGGAGTGCACAGAAACAAAGGGGCATGTGAGATTCCCCTTAGTGAGGAACTCTAAAACTTTCAGAAAAGCTTTCTGAAACAAGTTCCTTACACAGGATGGAGAATCAAGGCCATCTGTGGGCTTCTCTACAGCCACGCTGGAGGTGAGATGGTTAAAGCAATGCCTCAGAAGAACAGAGACGAACTACTCAACTGCAAATTCTGTTCCCACAGAAAGATCAATCAAATGTGAAGGTTAAACGGAGACATCTTGAAATACGCAAGGCCTAGAATGTCATATTCACCGCCTCCATGGGCTCTTCTACCACACAGTGCTCTTCCTTCCTCAGTAAACCCATGGTGTCCAGGAATAGAGAGTCTCTGGCAGAGAATAGTGAAAGCAGTCTCCGAGATGCTGAAGCAGACACCTGTGTTAGGATGCAGATAGCTGGGGAATCTGATAGGAATGTTATTGTAGGGACATAGAAGATGGGACAAATAGAGAAACAAAGCTATTGCTTTTGTTTGTTCCGTAATTCCCAGAAAAACAAAGAGTTGTGAAAGAAAGAAAATCAAACCATAGACCAGGTGCTACTGCTGCTGTGAACAAAGCTTTTACAGTTGTAATACAAACATCTAATCATAATATAATCAGGTATTTTCATATAGCTCCGTGAGGAGAACGTGGGAAAGAGGAGTGTCTATAGTTATATATAGAAGAAGTGGATAGCTATGACGTTTTCTGTGCAAGAGTTCTTATGTATATTTAAAAATACACATAAGAAAGTTGACCGTTACTATCAAACAACAAAAACAAAAACAAAAACAAAACAGTAAGTAATAAGAATGTTCCTTGGAAAGTAGAAGTAAATGCAGGAATTGATACTAAAATGATTTAAATTGCCTCAGAATTATGGAATTCAGGCATAGAAAGGGCAGGAAAAGGGGATTTTTTTCATAGATTTTTTTCATACATTTTGTAATGCTATTTGATAGAGTGAATTCTATGTGTGTGTGTATATATATGTATATATATTATTATTCTGTATATACACATACATTGTATATATTATATATAATATTATGTAATATATAATTATATAATTATAATATACTATATAATTAATTATATAATTATAATATTATATGATATATTATGTATTATATGTATTATTCTGATTATACCATAATCTATCTATCTAGATACATTTGAATAGTCTTTTGTTTCTTTTTAACATTTTTCCTTTGTCTTTTTTAATTAAACTGCCATCTCAATCCCTCCTCCTTCCCTTTCTTTCCTCCAATCCTTCCTCTGAAATTCAGTCTCTTTTTCTTTAAATATATATGTATATAATATATATTATATATACATGTATATTTATATAGTCATGTAGATATGTGCTTCAAAATATAAGTGCAACCTGATGAATCTGTTTGTGTGTGTGTTGCCTTCAGTTTTTTGTCTACAGTTGGGGCCCTGTGAGACTTGCTCCCCTTAAACGTTAGCATGTCTATTGGTTTTGTCATTATTCAGATCTTATTTAGGCCCCAGTACTGTTGAGGTACCATGGTTGTAGCTCCCCTATCATTTCTACAAGCAGAATCATCTCACAGCAGACTTCCAGATCCTCTGGCTCCTACCATCTTTCTTCCTGTCTTCCATGATGTTTCCTGAGCCTTTGGTACCAGAGTTGCATTGTAGACCTATCCACTGGGGCTGTGCACCTCATTAACAGGTTTTTTTTTTTTTTTTATTGAACAGCTGTGTTTTTCTGTAATGGTCTCCATCTGTTGCAAAGAGAAGCTTCTTTGAAGAGGGGTGAGAGCTACATTTACCTGTGTGTAAGACGATAAATATCCAGAATGAAGTTAAGAATTGTGAGTGTTTACTAAAGTGGTAATTATAAACCTCCTACAAGGTTTATAGCCTCACTAGCCCCAGTAGTTAGCTAGGTTTCCAGGACCAGTCATGATTTCTGCTGAGCAAGCCTAAAATCCAATTAGACAGCTATTCCTTACCACCAGGATATGAGAGGGCTGTGTGTTCTCTGTAAAACAATCAGTAGGATGTTCAAGATGGTGGCAGCCATCACAAGATCCCATGCATCTGCAGACTGCAACCCCCAGAATGCCCCCGGGTGTGTGCTCAGATGAAAACTTTGGATTGGAGTGTAGACCAGTGTTGTCCATTTGTTCAGTAGAAGTGAATATGGCGTTCTGTCTATCAGGGACGGCACTCCATGGATCTGAGGCCTGTGCATACATTCCCCTCCCACTTTCATGTTCACAAAGATGGGCAGTGACTGTGCACGAAACTGCTGATGTGAACTGACCAGCCAATTTCCAGACAACATAGATGGAAGTTGCTCCAATGAACCATTTCTAAACAGGTCCACCTCTCCCGTATCCTTTACTTTTCTGTTACCTCTGGTGGGTGATGGGCTAAAAGGGTGGTTAGAGCATTAAAGAACCATTGTTAAAAATAGGTTTTAAAAAAAATCAAAGTTATACCTTCTAATTGAGTCTTCCCTGGTTTGCCCTTTTCTCGAACATCCTCAGGATCGGGTTTGTCCTTTGGTTTATAGGAATTAAGTGCACATCTTGTTCATGTTTGCTAGGGCACAACCTCTAAAGACAGTGTGGTGCCCCCTAAAGCATGAGGGACACAGCTCCTTTTTCAGAGTCCCTTCATGGTGCAATGCTTTCCAAGTGCCTCTTTCACCCTGACCGTGAGCACACTCATCACCAGTATGCATGCACTGTTACACCTGCTGCAGGGGAACCTGGATGGGAAATGTTTGGAAGCTGCTAGTTTGGGGAAACAAACAGCAGACAGACCTTTTTCATAATTTGTAATATCTAATACTTTGTCAGATGTGCTTGTCTGTGAACTCTATCAGCTAGATACATCGTAAGGTACTGCACTTGTCAAATAAGGCATCGCTATCCCTAAGAAAACAGCCTTGACAAATGGCTGAAAGGAAACAGCACAAAGCCCGGTGATCTGAAAGGAACACAGTGAGGGAAAAGCCAAAGGGGGTGGGGGGAGTGAGGAGGACATTGATGTTCTCGGCCCAGGCAGAGCTGTTTTCTTCTTCTTCTTAAATAAAAGACAAGTATATGATCTTCATAAGATGAGAATATGATCTTTATGAACCCTGTAAGATTTCACATTGTCTGATGTTTTTCTTTCTTTCGTTCTTTCTTTCTTTTTTTAAAGTTATTTTTAAGCTCACAAAGGTATTGTGGGGCCCTTATGAAAGTTTCAAACAATGCAGAATTTTCAAAGCGAGAAGTGACTGTCGTCCTTTATCCTTCACTACTATCCTTCTCTCCCTGGCTCTTTTTTGAATTTCTGTGTACCACGTGTGTGCTTTCATGCCTGTAAGAACACACAGAGATTTGTCTTGGGTAAAAACAAGATATATGTAGAGAGAGAGATATAGATAGATGGATATAGATTTGATATAACTATAGATTATAGAGATCACTTAGAGCTTTATTGAATGTTATCTAACTGGTAGTTTTATATGTCATGAAAAGAGAGGATAGTATAAGGAGGGAGAACGCAGGAGAAGGAAAAAGATAAAACACGGGTAAAGAATTATATCATCGTACACACATGCACATGCGCACATGTACACACACACAGCACACATGTAAAATTGCCATAGTGAAACTCATTTGTTTGTATGCTAACTAAAAACTCAACAAAAATTAGAGCAACTGAATCCCCACCAAAATTATCCCTGACACCTTTCCTTCCCAGGACCACTAACAGTTTTCGCCGACTAATGAGCTACATAATAGCGTATAACAGAAGCAGCCCGTGAAGTTACAATTACCCCTCCACTGAAAGCCACTTAAAGCTCTTCTTGTTTCTGGTTCTGTATGAAGTATTGCTGTGAGCATCCTCGCACATTTACCTTTGAGTGTATACATAAGTATTTTTATCAGACATTTCTAGAAAATTTTCTGAATCCTAGTGGGTTAGTGCTCTATTTTGAAGGTTTTTACCAGCTGACTTCCCAAAATAATTTTAAATTTCTTTGGTTGAGACAAAAATGTTTGTACATATTTATAGGATAGGGTATGTTGAACAATCTAATGCATGTATACAATATATAACGAACAAATCTGAGCAATTAGCATTTCTAACTCCTCAAACATTAATCATTTCTATATATTGGTAACTAGACGCTTCCAGCTATTTTTAACTACATTGTAGACTAAAGTTCGCCTTCATTATGCTATAGGGGACCAGATCCAATCCTCCTCCTATCACCCTTTGGTGACCCTAACAGACCCCTTTCCTATCCCTGGGGGAAAGGTAGAGTGATTGACACGTCCAGCGCCTGAAACACAATCAGTATGGCATTTAGTACCAGCTGGGAGTTGTCCGGTTTAATGACTTGGATGAAATTTGGCTCTTTCTAACCCTCAAATGCATGCTAGGCCCCCATCAAAAGGAAATTTATCTTCTAGAATGAGGGACCAAAAAGGGACATGGAGGCAGGATGGTCAATTTATCACTGGGAATGAGATTCTAGCAGCTCTGAGTTTTTCACCTGTGCAGACCCAGATCCAGAGTAAATTTTGCTCTACGTGGGGGGGAGGGGGGGAAGTGCACAAGTGAACGTGTGCATGTGTGCATGCATGGGGTTATAGTGCAATGTACTTTAAAGTGTGGAACCTTATTGTTAATATTTTATCAGATAATTAGCTTCTTACGCCTTTCAGTATAATTAGTTCCACTGCTGAACACACTATGCACTCACAAGGTAAGATAGAAACAACCGATTATGTCATCCACAGTGCCATTTGTCATTGGTTCGTCTCGGAGGCTTCCGGCGTCACTGTCCATGTCACTTTACACGGATGAGGAGAACATCCCCTCAACGTTTTCTTCTTGTGTTAGCTCATATATTGTCATAGTCTCAGATGTGACTCTTGCTAAAAAGGTCACTGGAAAACCTCCAAAGTAAATGACCTGTCACAGAAGCCAGCTCAGCACATTTTCACGCCCCCAGAAGGCTCTGGTTTTGTGCTTCCTGAGATGAAGGGCCTGAAAGTCAAGAGCAGAACTGATGGGTGAAGGCTGCATGCAAGATTTGAAGTCCTTTAATCAAATGTGCTTTGGGTATAAACCCACGTGTGCGTACCCACGGCACTTTAATGTTTGTTTGCGTAAACAGAAACTGAAGGCAAACTAGGAACAATCCTACCTCTCACTTGGAACGTCGGCTCCAAACAGCCTTGCCCTGTGATATGTTTGTGTGGAAGTAACAGGGATCAGCAAGGTTCAGAGTGACAGTGAGGACATTGACGGTCACAGAACAGACGAGAAGCATCTGAGGGTCCCATTCCTGGGTGAGAAAGGAAGGGCCAGCACATCCCAGCTCATTTTCTAGTCTGGATCATCAGTCACCAAGGGCTCTCTATGCAGAATGTCGCCATACTGGAGGCTGAAAAGGGGGCATCGTTTTTGCCAGAAATACATGCAACTCCATTAATCCCAAACATTCCAGGGCTCCTGGGTACAAAATACATCATGGTAAGCTGTGGTAACTGAAAACTCTGACATGCTTGCACAGGACGATCAGAGCTGATAGGATTGTTATCCAGTACTTGCTCTTGCTCACCCACATTTGTCTGCTTGGGTTGGTCACCTCTCAGTATACCAGCCTCCTCGCACACCCTCCTCTAGTCCCTCATTATCGTCTTCTTGCATGTGAGGAAAACAGACCCGGGGAAGTTAAGGAAATGGATAAGGTCCTATGATTTAAAAAGGGCAAAATCAAGTTTGAACTTAACTCATCTGAAAGAAAGCCCAGATCTTTGGCTATTCTCCAAGAGGAATAAAGTTCAAAGTATGGCCAAGGCCGGGAAGAGGAGGTAAGTAAGATAGTGGAATTCATGGTCATCATAAACTGCTCCTTCGAAGAGCAGAAGATTTAAATGTGGAGGTAGGGACTGATACTCCCTGGAACAGTTCGACACCAACAAGCTTAGAGAAATGGAAGGTTATCTGTACGTCCAATGTCAAAATGTTGATACAGTAGGCAACAAGACAAGCATCCTTACTTGGACTCAATATGTGTGCCATTTGTGCTCTGAAAAGCAGCTGGAAACAGAGCACTTTTCTGGTGCTTCTGAGATCCATGGCAGTGAGCATGCTCTGCATGGAGCTGTATGGATGCAAAGCTTCACAACGTGTTCCTGGTGATAACACCTTCCAATGAGTCACCAGTAACTGCAAGCCGGGCGAGCAGACCTGAGGCAGCCGGATTCAATGTCTGTTTATCCTTATACCATTTCTCTCAGGAGAGAAAGCAGAGGGTGTATAAAATGAATTCATTCTTTGTTTTCCTTCTGGAGTATTCCACCGTTTTACAAGAAGGCAAAGGGCCTTTCAGAAAGTGTGTGTGTGTGTATGTGTGTGCACGTGCACAAAGGTTCAAGGAAAGGAATGGAGATGAGGGGTTGGTTTTGTGATATGGGTGGGTTCTGAAAGGACCTGAATGGGGTCTGAGGTCTCCCCATTCATAAGTATGAGAGAAACAGGTTTGGGGGATTCCATCTTCATTACATTTGTGGTGGCCACACATTAGTATCTCACCTAGCCAATTTGACATATACGTCACAAGGAATGTCCCCATCCCTGTTTTACACATAATGAAATACAAGTGCATTAAGACCAGCTGGAAAAGGTCTTTCCCTAGAAGGTGCCTGTCCTCTGTAGACCTGATGTCTCCTCAATGACGGCCAGTCTCCAAGGTGACATGATAAAGCCACCAAGAATGGATCTGCTGCTAGGTAGACCCATAAGGCATGTTGTTATGAGCTGAGTTTCACATGTCACAGTTCTCACACTCAGTCCCTCAGAAGATGGCCATGTGGGGACAGATTTTGTTGATGTGGTATGCACAGCAGTGGGTCTAGTTATAACATTTTCATACAATGTATATTATTGTATTTTACTCATAGTCACCCAATCCATGAGCAAGTTTAAGTGATGTCGCCTGAAGGAACTTTACCCCCCCCCTCAAGCCTCACCCCTCAATATGACAGATGTCCTTAGGAAGAACAAATACACATAGTGGAGGCCATGGAGAAGCACAGGGAAAGAATAGCTATCTGGAAGAAACCATCACAGAGGACACCTTCACCGGATACCACATCCAGAGCCTGTAAGAGAACAAATGTTCCATGTTGAAGGCACCCAGCCTGCAGTACTCTGGTGTGGCAGCTATAACTGTGGAATCTGCCTGCCATTTTACCTCCAACACACACACACACACACACACACACACACACACACACACACACACACTGCATCAGAACTTCCCACTGGACCAATCTTACTAAGTTTCCCCTTCACAAACCAAAAGGCTTCTCTCTCTCTCTCTCTCTCTCTCTCTCTCTCTCTCTCTCTCTCTCTCTCACTTGTGGTAGTCAAGGAAGGCAGCGAGCTGCCTCTTCCTATCCTTCTCGGACTGAAAATCACCACAGGAGAGCAGAAGGAAGCAAGAAGGGGAGTCTTCAGAATAGACAGGACATCACTTGAGGAGTCTGGGGGTGCCATGGGTGTCGGGGAGAGGCCTTGGCAGATACTGCTGGAGTCTCACCCACAGACACTGCACTTTGGTTAATATAAAGGACGTGTGAAGAGAGGGCGGAGGAAGCAGGGCTCTGCAAAGGCCTTTACTCCTAACATAGCTCCCCCTCAAATACCAGCAGTTGACATTTGGTGAAGGGATAGCAGGTATTGTTTTGTTTGTTTGTTTAACCTACCCCTTGGCCAGAACAACTAAGCTCCACTCTCTGCCAGAAACTCAGCCCAATTCCTCCATCCCACACAGACATGGATGCAGGGAGACAGCCCCAAGCCGGGAGATTTTGAAGGGTGCAGGTCTGCTTTGGAGATCAACACTTTTAAACCTTCCTCACTGTTCTCTTTGCTTCTTGCCAGAGTCCAGAAAGCTTACCTGGCTGTGAATAATATTGACTTGTTACTATTTGGGGTGTGTGCACATATGCATGTGCCTCTGTGTGTGTGTGTCTAGAAATCAACACTGGGTGTCTTCCTTTATTGCTCTCCACCTAATTTTTTGAGACAGAGTCTCTCATTGAGGCTGGAGCTCACAGATTTGCCTGGACCAGTTGGCTAGTAAGTTCCCCAAATCCTCCTGTCTTTGTCTCTAGAGCTGGTGTTACAGCATGTACCACACATTTTACTGGGCATCCAAATTCAGGCCTCCGTGTGAACCCTTTACCCGCTAAGCCATCCCTACAGGCAGTGGATATATTACTTATTATTATTAATTTGTATCAGGTTGCATTAATTTGGAGGGCACACGGGAAGGAGCTCGCTCACATCAGCACAAAACTGAAGCCAGCTGACGTGTTGGAATTAATTGGGCCAGGAGGCCGCTGGTCCCCTGGCTTCTTCTGTGGCTGGTCTTTGTGGATTTTTCTCTTGCTTCTCTCCCAGCAAGTGCCGGGGCTGGGGTGGGAGTGTAACAGTCCTTACTCTGCATGCATTTGCGACTAGCAGATGAAAGCTGCTGCTGGAGCCAGTCTAATTGGAGAGAATTGCAGTTTAGAGGTAAGGGCTGCAGCTAATAAGTTGGGGGGGGGGGCGAAGAGGGAGGAGCAGGATGCGGAAGAGGGGGAGGAGCAGGGCTCTTTTTTAATGAAAATATGGGCCTTCCCAAAGCCTTTCCTCTTCAGCGCCTGCCTCACAGATGGACCCTTTAATTGAATTTTCCCACAGGCCTGGGGGAGGGAGTCATTTCCGGTCCAGGAGCAATTGAAGTGAATCCGATGGTTTGGGTTTCATTTTTTTTTTTTCTTTTTTTTTCATCAGGGACTGAGGGCCAGGTGGGCAGTTGTCAGTCTTGGTATTTTTAATCTTCTTCCTGTTCCCTCTTCTATTTTTTTTTTTATCTCCTCATTTACCTGGAGGTTTGTCCTCCTTTGAAAGTCCCCACCGAGGGTTATCTGGCTGTATCATGGTCTTATTCCCAAGGACAGGCTTAGAGGACGATGAATTGGAAGGATAGGATTTCATTTAACTCCACTGCATGCATTGACCATGTATTGAGCATCTGATATACGTCGAGGCCTGGATGCAGCAAGGCAGGAGAAAATCGGGCGCCTTTGGAGAACTTAAGCCCAACCATGAAGAACACTCTTCTTTTTCTCTCTCTCTCTTAAGGATTTCTTACACAAGTGGTATATTTACAACATCTCCTTCCCCCTCCTGAGACTCCTCCCATGTGACGCTCACCTCCCCCACGTGACCTCGCCCTCTTTAATCTACATATGCAAATCTAAGTGCTGCCTGCTGAGTTCATTTATGGTGAGTCCTTTTACTATAGCTTTGTGTCTATCAGTTTAGGGCTGACCACTTGGGATTGAATAACCTATCAGGGCTCTTCTGGGAGCAGACTGATAATTACCTCTCCTTCAGCAGCCATCAATTGCCTATAGCTCTTCGTCTAGGGGTGGGGCCCTGTGAAATTTACATTGGCACATCAAATGGTATCATTGTTGAGGTCTATTTTGGGCAGCCATATCTTTGAGAGTTGATGGGTACAGTTTCCATGTCAGATAGAGAAGACACTATATTGTATCGAGTGCCCTGGTCCTCTGGCTTTTATCACTTCCTGTAAACTCTTCTGAGATGTTCTCTGAGCCTTTGATGTAAGAGTTGTGTTGAGGCGGGGCACCCATAGTTAGCTGTTCCCCTGACTTGTGACCTGCTGTGACTTCTCTAAAGGTCTCCATTCGCTGCAGAAAGATGCTTCTTTGGTTAGGGATGGGAGCTACACGTATATGTGGGTATAAGGATCAGTATTTAGGGTGCAGTTAGAAATTATACTGTTTTGGGGAACTGGCCACAGTAGGCTCATCCCTGGGCTCCATGGCCTCATGAGCCACAGGTAGTTGGCTAGCATTGCAATACCAGGCATGAATTCCCTCCTAGTGAGCAGGCCATAAGCCCAACTATATAGCTCTTAGCCTCCACCCTCTCCAAGATGTAAGTGCCACTTAAGCAAAATACCCAAGAGGAAGAAAACTCTTAAAAACAAAAGCAAAAGGTGGGGAGCAGAGCAAAAGGAGAAGTGACCCAAAGACAGCAGAGGCAGCATGAAGTCCTAAAGTGAATATAGTAGAAGACAACGATATGTACATAAGGTAGCCATAACAATCCTCTTGGGAATCAGAGGGGTTGGGGATACTTAATTTGGGCAAACACTAGGAAGTAGCTAGAGTGGGTGGTACCTTTTTTTGTCAGAAACATCAATAGAGTTGTCAGTGCTCAAGAAGAGAGGAGAAAAATGAGTCCCGTCCTCATCGTCTTGGACAAATGCGAATGTACCTATAACTAGGTTTCACAAGAATCGACCATTGATCTGAGAGAGTCCCATGTAGTGCCAAGGAGCTCTGTGGAAAACCAGGGGTCGCCACTTACCTGTACCTTCAGCCAACTCAGTAAATCTTCAGGTGGTGAGGCATTGAGTAGTTTGGTGGGGGGAAAGAAACTTGTTAGAACAAACCCGTTCATTCATTGTCCAAGTGGCTGTGCTATATCTGACTCCTAGTAGTATGAGCCATTACCACATCACCATCATCATGACCACCACCATCATCACCATCATCACTATTATTATCATCACCACTATCATAATCATGGCCAACACCACCATCATCATCATCATCATCACCATTGCACAAAACTACAGCAAAGTGGGTAATTTGATCCATTTTAGACAGAAGAAAAGCAAAGTTCACATGGTGTAAATCACTCACTGGGTTTGCACAACTCATGACACAGCATCTCCCACATCATGCCTATCTCCCAAGACACATTCAAGGTCAGAGTCATAGACTATGTAATATACCCTCTTATTGAGTCACTCGGGCAATCGAATTATTTTTCCAATCTTCAAGACACAGCTCAGCAAAGTCTGCCTTAATCTCTGGATGTCTTAGAGAGGCTATCCCAAGCCATAGTGCTAATCAAAGAAAGTGCCTAGGTGCTAATGAGTGGGAGGGTAAACAGAGCTCACCAAGAAGCATTCAGAGTTCTTTATGAATAGTCTGTGCCCCACACAAGTCTCCAGGGCCAGTGTTTTAACCTGCTTTATACTGCTATAACAAAACACCCGAGAGTGGGTACTATAACAAAACACCAGAGAGTAGGTACTTTATCAAGAAAAGAGATCTGTTTGGTTCATGATCATGGTGCCAGCATCCTGGTGAGGGAACAATTTGCCCAAGATGCAGAAGAACTGGCTGTGTTCAGAGGATCCAAGGACATTACTACCACTTTATAAAAACCTGCTCTCCCAAGAGCTCTCTCCTGTAAGACTATTACTGTTCCCTTCCAAGGACAATGCCTCTCTCACCAAACTGCCTTCTGCTGGTCTGCTGGAACTCTGGGAAGGTTCACCGGCTCAAGATTATCACACTGAGGACCGAACTTACTAGGGGAACACACTCAGTTCCTAGCAGCCAGCCTGCCCTCATCTTCTCCTTCTGACAGGTACTGTGAAGGGGAGGGAGGACGGGAGGGAGGGAGGGAGGGAGGAAGAAAAGATAAAGAAAAGGAATATTTTTATTTTTTCAGCATTAAGAAGTAGCAACTTGGAAAGGAAACTGAGCTATGGTTCAGTCTGGTTCACACACCAAGCCTTTGGAAGCCACGCTGCCTTGGTGTTTGTGTTTTCTCAAGGTGAGTGTGGTTGATTTGGGGGTTGGGGGAGGAGTTGTTTGTTTAATTTAGAGATGAAGTCTTACCTTGTGTTCCAGGTTGGTCTGTTTCCATGGAGCGATCCTCCTGCAGTAGCCTCCCAAGTCATGGGATTTCATGCCTATACCACCTAGCTCGGGAATATGGAATTCCTAAGAACTCTAATTCCTTCCATAATGGTATTCAGTTCTGCTTCTTATTGCCAACTGTAGCCATTTTTGCAGAGTTTTGGATTCTCTTTTGTTAGCATCAAGGTAATTTCAGAGCAATGACTCTTGTAAATTTAAAGTATTTACCCAGAAAAAAAAATGGGGGTTGGGAGGACAATCTAATAAATCAAACCGCTTACTAAAACTAGAATTAGATAAAAATATTAATTTAAAACTGAAAAATAAATGCCCAAAGCTAAGTCTGCCCCCCATGTCTGTACCCTAACCCTTGTCAAGGCTGCCTCTGAGCCCTTTCCCACCAAAGGCTTGGAGTATAGACTCCACAAACATTTTTCCAGGGATCAGCCCACACCACCCACGGCTAGCCACAGGTCTCGCCTCCTCTATTTGAAAAATAAAAACAAACCATCTTCAATGCGTGTATTGATTCATAAGGAATGAAAGCCCTTGAGCTGGTGGGCACAGCCAGCAGGTGGGCTACATCTGGGGTGTGCTTGATGCTCAGAGGAAGATGCCCAGTCCCCCATGCTTCCCCAGGGAGGGCCCCAGCATCACCTGCCAAGAGCTGCCAGCTCAGACCTCAGGTAGGAGGGCATGCTGAGTGGTAAGGTATTCATTGATCTCCATATAGCACGAATTTCACACATTTGTTGAGATGATGGTTCATCACAGGCCATGTCATTCTGAGCACTATTGACAGTCTGTGCCAGAAAGCTGTTTCTCATAGAGAGCTTTCCTGGGCATCAGTAAGATGCTAAGCAGCATTCTGACTTCTACCCATGAGATGCCAAAACCCCTCTCCAGACATTGCCCCACATGAGGACCACTCATTGCTTCTAACTCTAATCTGACATGCTTCCATAGCAACACGTTGGGACCACTTGCCTCTAGTTCAGGATGACACTGTATCTAAAAGCAGTCTTTGATTTATTATTATCATTATCATTATTATTATTATTATTATTGGGTTATTCCAGGATATGCTACCCCACCACTTGAAGTTATGAGCAGTAGGATTGACCCTCCATAAGCCGATGCATCTGAATATACGCCCAACTCACAGAGGTCAAAAGCCAAGTGCACGACCCTAAGTCTCATGTTTCCTGGGTTGACTTGCTTGGAAACAGGGCCAGTGGCCATAAAACCCTGCCTGGCCATCAGTTAGATGTGTACTCTCCAAAAGTGATGTAAACTCTCTGAGGTTTAGTGTTATCTCTAAAATCCATAACATAGGATCTGGGGAGAATTAGACAGGATGTTAAATATTCAATTCCTATCCCCCCCACCCCATGAGGCCCCTGCTGGGTTCGCTCCATCTGAATTGTTTTGACCCTATCCTTTAGACAGGCACAGGTTTTTATCTGGAATAAAACCAGTGAGCACCAAGCAACGAATTCCACTAAGCAGGCGTGATATGAATAGGCTGCATTTCCTTCCAAGCGTGGCGTGTGAACCCGCCATAATCCAACCCCTTTGTGAATTTCCAGGTAACCTCCCCGTGACCGTGTACACAGACCGGTGGGATCAAGGCTGTTGTTTGATTGCTCGAGGTGGGGGCAGGTGGGGGCCTTCTGCAGGTGTCTGTCCCTGATAAGCTTGTCAGCAGGAGCTGTTTTCAAAGCCCAGCTCCTCTGTCAGGTGTACAGGTGTGCTTGGGCTCAGCTTACACCCCTGGAGTCAAGGTCACAGTTGCTGGGGTAGAAGAGCCTCCTCCCCCACCCTCTAGGAATGGATGCTTTTATCAACACACACAATTAGCCCCGCTACACCCTGGAGCCCGCAGAGGGCAGTGAATAGGTTTCTCAGCCCACTTGCAAGCAGCCACGAACTGGAGCTCCTGTGCAAAGGATCCTGGTGCTCATTTCCCAAGGGGAATCAGGCTGGGAAGAATCTTGATGAAGGTTTAGGTCACCAGGCAGAGAGAAGCAGAGAGACAGATACTGCCACCCTGTGAGGCTTCATGCCCTTAGAGAGCGAAAACTAAACAATCAATGACTACGCCATTTGGGGCTGGAAATCTTGTCTGGGATTGCCTCTGTTCTTCACTTCTCTTCCAAACGTGCATCTTCCCGACTCTCTTCTAGAGTGGGGGATGAGCAGAATGGAAAGTGAAGGGGACTTTTTAAATCTGAAGACCTCTCTAAGGGCTTCAGTTGGAAGAAGCAGCTTTTGGGCAAATTGGAGTCTGAGGGTAATTCAGACTTCATGCATTCACATTCCCACCCTCCCTTTGAGCCATCTAGATCCTAGCTAGAATAATAACTATCAAAAATTCAGTATGCAGCAGGTTACGGTGGGAGAGTTATCAGCGGGAACACAGAGCGCCTGAGGAGTCGTGCTGCTCTCTGACATCACTGGACTAAGCCATTTGAGCTCTCCAATAGAAGAGCCTCAGTCATCAACCTGCTGAGACCCAACTGAGCTGGAGCAAAGAGGAGTATGGGACAAAGTTTGTGGACACTGGATGAGTTGGGCACAAATTCAACTGGGTAAGGAGGGCAGGAATTATTAACACAACCCTGTGACAACATCCCTCTTCTACTGCAGACTACCACCTCAGTGGGGATAGGAGATGGTAAAATCTACAAAATTTAAAATTTGACTATAAAAATGTGTGTGTGTGTGTTTCTCAAGAAAATGATGGAACCACCAGAGACCCGATGCAATGTCACCTAATAGTTAAGACTGCACACCCTATAGCCAGGTCAGGGTTCAAATCCTAGCTCATTTACTGGTGAAGGGACAACATTGGTTCTGTGCCTCAGTTTCTGCACTCATACAATAAGGAACATAAGGGTACCTCTGTTAGTTCCTCATCATGGTAAGTTAGCACAAACTATGTGGCTTAAACGGCAGGCATGTTCTTTCCTAGTACTAGAAGGCAGAGTTCTGAAATCAAGAGGTCAGGAAGGGGCGGCTCTCTTTTTCACTTGAGCTGACCTCTTATGTCTTCCAGAATTGAGGAGTAGCTAAGGATCCTGGTTTCCTCTGGCTTTCAGATACTGTGTCTCCAGTCCCAGGGCCTCTCTTATGAGGACACTAGTGTGTTGGATTTAGGGTCCATAGTAATCCATAGGATTGCATCTTAATTTAACTAACTCTATCTGCTAAGACACCATCTCTGAATACCACCACCCAAAAGTAGAATTTCAATATTTGGGGGGGGGGTTACATTTCTAAACTTTGTAACAACGTCAATGGAGTAGACACATATCACTGTATTTCTTTGACAGCGCGGAACCTAGGCTACAGGCTATGGTAAATGGACTAAGGCCACCAAACTAGTCAGTGGGAAGGTGGGATCTAGGCAGGGTCCCTTCGGTTCCAGAGTCTGTGTACTTCCTCCTTAGCCCATTACTTCACACATCCAAGGGCTACAAGGTTTCTGTCTTCATCTAGTTCCTTTGTAGAGTCCATATAACCCTTGGGTTCTTCTATATGACACCCCACCACACACAAATTACTCAAATTCTAGTTCACTACTTTCAAACCCTAAATTCAAATACTTTTGACTACCATGGTATTGATGCCTAACATTTAATACATGTCTTAAATCCTTACTGCATCAAGGACCTCACAAGTCTCAATCAGAAGACCAAAATAGACCGTGGACTTCTTTCCTTTCAAGAGTTTGCAGAGACCAAAGTGTCTATAAATCCCAGTGTCTGGAAAACTGGTCAGCAACTCAAGGCCAGCCTGGGCTACCTAGCAAAACTGTGCTTTAAAAAAATTTTTAAATGAAAGAATTTCAGATAGATATATCCAGAAATTAGAATGTGCTTGCTACACATGTAATCTCCGTAACAATTTTATGAAGAACACATCAGTTTATTATCATGTTACAGGTTAGAGAACAGAGGCACAGAAAGTATAGGCTCACATAGCTGAAAGGTCTCACAGTGTTCCAGAGCCAGGGCGAGACCCACGTAGTCCGCCTTCAGAGACTGTGGGTTCGTGTGTGCTGTTCCCGGTGCACGTTGATGTTATGACGATGTTTAATAGCTAACCATTAGGGGTGCTGCCGTAAGCTTCCTTTAGCTAAGTGTGCACCTCCTGCATAGAGTTCTTCTGGGAGAATCTGTGTTAGAGTGCGTGTGTTATTAAGGCTTTGGGTACATCCTGTCAAATTGCAGGGATGAGGGAAGGAGTTCTCGGGAAATGGAAATGTGATCATCCGAAGCACAAGATGATGGAAAGGAAATGGATGTTGGAAAATAGCAAACACTCCAGATGAATGGAACACTCAGTGCTTGAGGGCCAGGGCCTGAAGAGCTAGCTCTCAAGTGGCCAGCCCCAAGAGTAGGAATGATCAGAATGCCAGACTAGGGATCGCAGACATTGTCAAGTGACACTCAAATCCTTGCACATGCTTTTGAACGTGGGAGGGAGGTGACCAAATTCTGTCTAAAATAATTTCCTCACGAGAAATTCCGTTTCTCATGATTCTCCATTGTAGCCACTTCAGCACCAACCTGGGAGGGGAAGGGCTTCCTACCTGGTTTGGTTTTTACATGATGCACCATATATATATTCCTATAATATATAGGAAATGATATGAAGGATAATGTACCTAATATGTCCATGTTCTAGAGATATATTATAAACAATATAATTATATTTATAACATACTATCTAATAATGCAACGAAGACTATAAAAGGATCCAATTTTGTCTGGAGTCCATCCATCTCCTGCGGTTTTTCATATTTCTACTGATTTTTTTTTTTAAATTCAGTAGAACAATAAACAATGGTGTGTTAGCAGTGTTAAAATTTCATAGAAATAGAATTGTAACATGTGCACTTCACTGCAAATTGGTTCTTATTTCACTGTCTATATATATATAGATATAATTATATATATCAATATATATAATTGATATTATTTTTGGTGCATGCAGTATCTATCTCTTCACTGCTATTCCAATCTTTGCATTCCCTCATTTGTTTTTTCTTTTACTTAGTTTGCTTTTACAATGTTGCCGCTGTAAACACTACCATGGGGCTATTCTCAATGTTGCTCTCCATGTCTTCTTGTGTTCGGGCCATGAGCAGGGCCCTTCTTAACTAGAGTGCCTTCTATGAAGGCGGATAACTGAGTAATTGGATTTAAAAGATGCTGAAACTTCTTTCAGGAAGTGGAGAGCCTTATCCACTTCCTGTGATGACTGCCTTAGGAGAGAGAGCTGAACCCCTTACCAAAACCAAACAAACATAAAACATGAGGGACTTTGTGATCCCTCTTAGAGGTGGCAGGTAGGATGGCTGTGCACAGTGGCTCTTTTACCTGGAGGTACCAAAAAGCTGTAGATGTAGACTCAGTGTGGACTCCATGTTACAGAGACCAGAGCTCCATACAACTGTGAGCCAACAGGGTGGGGCAGAAAGGGGGCGGGCCACTCAGACTTGGGAACTGCATGTTGCTCAGAAGTAGTAACACAGCTTCTAGGCTGTTGAACTAGAATGTTGCTTTCCTGTAGTGCCTAGCACGGAATTCTATGTTTTATATTTTTATAGATGACAATATTTGGGTTTCTCTGCCTGGATTTCCTATCTAATCCCTTCTCCGGCCAACATACCTCTATTTGATTATTTGTCTGTCTAGTGTCGGGTGGTAGACACTCTTTACACCTTGTTGACTTTCTTTTCCTGAGAATTGTATTGAGAGGCCTGTTCACCCGAGAGAGAAAGAGCAACAAGAGACCAAAGAGATGATTCCATCCGAGTCTACTGGGCTAACTTACGAGAGTAGTGTGAAGAGTGACTTGCTGGACTAAGAATGACTCAGGCAGCTGCGTCACAAAAAAAAAAAACCTCCCCATACCAGCTCACGCAATCTGCATCAGAGCTTCCTGTGCAACATGCAGACAGCTACATCACTCAAGGGTCTCCTCTTACCCAGCAGTTGTGGATCCTGGTGAGTCTTACTGGCTTCCTAATTTCCTGGATCTTCCCTGTGAGGCTCCCTGAGCTGTGGTGCTCTGCCCTCTTCCACAAAGCAATGTTTCAGCCCCTAAGAAGCAGCTACTTATCACACACTCTGATGTTGATCTGAATGGCTAATGAATAAAATAAGAGCCTGCAAAATGGCTGTGTGTGTGTGTGTGTGTGTGTGTGTGTGTGTTGGGGGAGGGGAGCTTGTCCACAAGTCTGGCCACCTGAGCTCCATCCCTGGAACTGGAAGAAGGAGAGAAACAAGTTCCAAAAGGTGTCCTCTGACCTGCACACAGATACTGTGGCACACATGCGCTGTCCCTGACAGTGAAATAAACGAATAATAAATGTGATTTTAAAATTTTTTTAGATAATTAATGTATTTGAAAGACCCTTTACTATGAATTTTAAGATGTGCTGAGTCCTATGTAAGAAGTGGGGGAGGGGAAGGATGAAAAGGAGACAGATTTTTGTAAGGGGCAGTTACGTTGGTTGCACTGCATCCATTCAGTGGATAGGTACTGAGCATCTCCTGTGAATTAGACAGTGGGAGAAGGCAGGCAACTGGAGAGGTAACAGAGAGCTGTATGCCTTTAAGGGAGCTGCTACTTCTAGAAGAAAGGAGACAGCTATTTACATTCAGTTACAGCCTTCTAAGTGCCATTGTAACTAGCCACGTGTTTAGCCACAGCGACTTCACCACTTCAGGATGGCAAGATGCTTCTGTGACTTTTCCTGGGACAGGAGGGATGGTGAAGAGGGCCGCTGACCTAAGCCTTGGTCCCCATCCAAGGTCTGTCTCAGTCAGGGGTTCTATTCCTGCACAGACATCAGGACCAAGAAGCAAGTTGGGGACGATAGGGTTTATTCAGGTTTCACTTCCACATTGCTGTTCATCACTAAAGGAAGTCAGGACTGGAACTCAAGCAGGTCAGGAAGCAGGAGCTGATGCAGAGGCCATGGAAGGATGTTACTTACTGGCTTGCTTCCCCTGGCTTACTCAGCCTGCTCTCTTATAGAACCCAAGACTACCAGCCCAGGGATGGCACCACCCACAATGGGCCTTTCCCCCTGATCACTAATTGAGAAAATGTCTTACAGCTGGATCTCATGGAGGCACTTCCCCAACTGAACTCCTTTGTCCGAGATAACTCCAGCCTGGGTCCAGTTGACCCATGAAACCAGCCAGTACAAGGCAGGACCAGCCCAGGCTGTGGCCTCACCTGTTGCCTCCCAGGGCTAAGGAACCTGGCAGAACCAAGTCCTTATTAAAACCACACCCTGTGCCTCATGTTCTTTCACACCTCCCTGAACAAGGCTTTCTGCTCCTATCCCATCAACTGCTCTGTGCAACTGTGTAGAAAGACTGTCACATTGCACTTCTTGGGAGCTGTGGCGTAGCCAGCCATGACAGCTGGTGGCTCGAAGGACCCGTGTGTCTGCTTTTCTCTCCTTGCCAGGCCTCTCTGAATAATATGGGGTCTTGTGTATTCACGAACAATGCTATTGGCCCTCCAACAGTGGGCTCTAAGTGTGGCATTATTTTTAAGTGACTAGGGGTTGCTTTTCCATTGGCCTACATACACACTGCTGTCAACTTTTCCCTGGCACCCGGGAAGCACATTTGCACTTGGCTTATCACTGCAAGGAGCCCTGGTGTGTCAAGAGAACAGTGTTTTGGTGGCATTTCTGTCTCTTACTAGCTGGGTGACCATAGGGAAGTCATTAGGCTTGCATCTCTTTTCATCCTATGTAAAAAAAAAAAAAAAAAAAAAAAAAAAAAAAAAAAAAAGGAGAAAACTACCTGTCCTGACTCCCGGATACAGGTATAAAATTACTTTTGAAATTGATTTGGGAACTCTCCAGCATGAGGCAAATAGAGACGATTGTAACTATTTGCAAAATAGAGCCGCACTGTACTGATATAGGGGAACTGTGCAAAGGGGGCCATTAATTGCATCTTGTGGTTTCTCAGTCTACACAGCTGGGGCCCAACACAAATGGGCACAGACTTTTGTTTTTGGACAGCTGAGGCACTTAAGCCTAAAAGGGGGAAAGAAAAACAACCAAGAATTCTTCTCAGATCTGTAGAGCCATAGACTGCTAAATCTGGTCACTATCTGTGGGACCATCAGGACGGACTCAACCACAAACTTGAAGCAGGGATGTGGATGAGAAAGGAACCTTGCAGAACACATATTCTCACTTCTAAACCATAGATGGGTAGGAATATATGAAGAGTTTGTAAAAGCATGCACACCGGTAGACAACTCAAAAGTACAAAGAAGTTTTGTTTTCCTTCGTCAAGGCAAAAGGCCACAGTCTCATGCACTCATGGGAATGTGTGTCCAAGGGTGTGGAATCTTCCAGACAAAATCGGAGAACTGAGACCTGAAGAGATGAAATAAATGATTTCCTCAAAGTCACACAGCCAGCTGGTGACTCAGTTTATAAACTCATCTAACATGGTTACTTCCTGACCCAGGTGTGACTCCCAGGGTCACCCGAGTTGCAAAGAACCACAGTGCAATTATCACACTGTCTAGTCTATTTATTGATGCATTGAGATGCTTTGTAAGAAAGAAAGAAAGAAAGAAAGAAAGGAAGAAAGAAAGAAAGGAAGGACGGAAGAAACTAAGCCACCTTTTTCCCCCTTTTAATTTCTGAGAGCAGATCTAAGACTGTGCTTAGAGGTTTCCTTTATGTAACAATGTGAGAAATAACAGGGTAAGATTGTATGTCACAGATGAAAATGTTGTATTTACGCCTCATTGTGATCCGCTCATTGCTTTATGGATCCGGGAGTCCCCCTTGGGACTGTCACAAATCCACGTAATGTTCCCGAGTGCAGGACTTGGCATTTGGATCTCTGATTTAGCTGTCAGATATGTAAAATCACATGTCGCCAGACAACTCCCTGGGGACTCCACAGCTGCTCCTGCTCCAGAGCAGAAGTCCCTCACGTGGCCAACACTAATTTACGCCCTCCTCCTAACCCCCACCCCCTACCCCAGTCAGTCTTCTACTGCCATGACTAATTTTAGTGTGGCTCACTGGCCTCTGGTGGAGTGATTCAAGTGGCATTTTCTTCTTGTGGACTTTTCCTAGATTTCTGGGGGTGACTTCCAAAGGAGTCACGTGTGGGCTGGGGATGTATAGCTCCATGGTGGAACAGCTTTTCTGGCATGCAGAGAGACAGCCTAGTTCTGTTCCCAACACTACACTCACACAAAGGCACTCTGTCTATCTACCTACCTACCTATCTATCTATCTATCTATCTATCTGTCTGTCTGTCTGTCTGTCTTAAGGGAAATCACAATTACCTGAAGCATCACACACCTCTAACCAACAGCTTCACCTTCGGGGCCTCTCAGATAACCCCAGAGTGGCCATAATCTAAGGATCCCACTCACCATGCTAACATAGAGTAGATGGCGCTATCGCCGGATTGTGGATCATCCACGGCAGTGCCGTCGTCTCTTCCATTCATATGAGCCCTATGAGCGAGCAATGAGAGGCTGTAAACGAATAAGAAACTTAAAACAAAACAAACAAAAAAAACCAAAAAAACACAAAGTGACAAAGAAAAAAACAATGAGCTGGCGTGTAAGCACCCATTCCCCTCAATGCCAGGGTGTGCCAAGAGAAATTACTGAGTGGAGGGTTGAAGTTCAAGGTCTCTCCATTCTCTTCCAACCTGAGAGGGAATAAGAAGAGGGGTGTTGGATTAATCACAAGGTCTGGATTTAAAATCTGTCCCTGCCAGATGGGCATTAAAATCTTAGAGTCAAGAGATATCTGTCCGGTTGTACCTGCTAGGTCACTTTTCTGGGCTCATACTCTACTTGTGGATGAAAATGACCTCAACCCCAATACAACTGTGGGGATGACGAATGCTCAGAAAGGAGTTCTGTAAATGAAGGGTGTTAGAGAAACAAAGGGAGAACAAATAAAGGGAAAGAGAGAGAGAGAGATGGAGAGAGAGACGGAGAGAGATGGAGAGACAAAGAGACAGACAGACACAGACACACACACAGGGCAGGGGGAGTCTGGGGATATACCTCAGTCCACAGAGGGCTTAAACTACCATATATCTTCGAAGCCCTGATTTCAAACTCTGACACTACATAAAACCAGGCGTGGTGGCAACACATCTGTAATCCCAGAACTCAAGTGGTAGAGGCAAAAGGACCAGAGGCTTAAAGCCATCCTCTGTTCCTCTGCAACATAGCAATTTCGATGTAGGCCTGGGCCTACAATGTAAAACTATCTAAGAGAGACAGGAAGAGAGGGAGGGGTGGGAGAAAGGGAAGGAGGGAGGAAGAAAGAGAAAGAGAGAGGGAGAAGAGATGAGATGAGAGAAGAGAGGAGAGACTAGGAGAGAGACAGACAGAGATCTGTATGTTTCTAATTGACTAGCAGGCATGTTCAGCTTGTAGCCTGTGGGCTATAACCAGGATAGCTTTGAACACAACACAATATGCAATCAGAAACTTTCTCAAAACGTGTGTGTGTGTGTGTGTGTGTGTGTGTGTGTGTGTGACTCAGTTGCACAGTTCTCTAGCATGAACTTTGTGGATGACTAGACCTCAGGTTCAGAAGGGTGGCCCTGCCTGACGCTTTTCAACCCTTAAAGGCAGGCAATGTTACAGTGCAGCTTCCAGGAAGCCTCACCATAGGAAGGCCCTTTCTAGATAGGACAAGCTTGAAAGTCACCTCTGTCCTCTCAGTGCCCCCTGAGATGAAAGCCACCTCCACTGGCTTCCTTAGAACCAACGGATGTCACTGGAAAAGCCTTCCAGTCCTTTCGACTTCATCTCTCGATTCTGGTCACTGCTGGGTGTCGGGACACAGGGCAGAAGGAACCATGGCTTACTCTCCTTGACTAGGGTAGAGCTCTCCGCCCTTTCTCTTCCCCTTCCTTCTTCAGGAACTCTGTTCTCTTCCCTCACCCTCAGCTTTCCCAGTTCTCTTCCTTCTTCTAAAAGAAAGATGGCTCCCTGAGGCTTCCTCCCCTGCTCTTATGCTCACAAAGCACATGCCCACCAGGTCACTGAGCCTTGATGAAATCAGGTCTCAACCACTTGCCAGTCAGAGATGAGGGCCCAACATCGGGGAACTCTTAGAGAATCCGACGGTGGTGTGTGAAGGGCCTGGCATGAGTCCCCTGGGTCCATCAGAGAGCCTCAGCCGGGTCCCAGAGATTCTACGGAATCTGTTTCATGAATGAAGAGGAGCAGCTACTAATGCTGAATGAGGCCATTTCTGGACCACCACGAAGAGGCCAGCATCCCAACCATCAATTCATTGCTGCAGTTCTTAAACACCTGCAACTCCACTGGCACATGTATGTCCTTGAGGTTGGGATAGGGGGATGGGCTCAGCTGTTTCCATCCAATCCTCAGCCATATGATGCCTAAGATGACATGTGAATGGATGAGCAGACACAGAGGGACATGCAACATCTTGGTAGGAGAAGAAAAATATCTCGGGACAATGATTCTAGATATAGGGGGTGTTGAGAGCTACGGGAGGGGGTATCTTCCCTTCCCCTCGAGGGGACCCTACTATTCCACTGGAGTCCTAGCTCTTGCATGCGTCCTAGTGAGAGATGGTTCATAAGGCTATTTGTGAAAGCAGCGACAATTCTTCTAGATCCTAGGCATGAGATGGATACAGGCAAAGAAGCAAACCAGCTGGCCAAGTCTCTGTCTATTCTTAAACCATTCTAGGGGTACAGGGGAAGGGAATGGACTCCAGTCTTTAGGGAGTCTAAACAAACTCAGAGGCCTTGTCTGATCATTTCCTTTAATTTTGGATATTGTACACAGCCAGCTCCCATTCACTGGCACCCAACAAGATCCGCGGTGAGCAGTGTTCTGTTGGAGTCCCTCTATGCATCCCAGGACTAGGTGTGACATGTCAGTTCTAACCTGTCCCAGCTCCCCATGCTTCCACCCAGAAGCCCCGTCCTCGTGCCTGAAGAGACTAGGTCAGTTTCTCAGAACATTTGTTCCAATGAGTCTTTAGCAACACCACTCCCCTCCCCAGTCTCCTTAGCTCTGGGGTTTCCCCGGACAATGGCTGAGTCGTGGCGCCCAGTGTAATACTTGAGTCCATCCAGAATGGTTTACTCATAAATGTTTTATGGAGATCTGATCTTTTATAGGGGAGGAAAATGAAAAGGCACCCTCAATAAACGGCCCAGCCATGTTGTAAAAGGGAAAAGAAGGAATTGCTTGTATCTCCGTGGTTAAAGAGAATCGCTTTCATCTGTCTCTCTCCTTCATGCAAGCTCCCTGTTTATGGAATCAGAATCATGCTAGTTCATGAGGAGGGCAGTGAAGCCAGCTTCACTATGCTTCACATACACATTCAATACTGGCTTTCATCTCATGTTCACGAGAAATGGTGTACCAGCCATTTGTTCCTGCAAGAAGCTGAGGACAGAGACATATTGGGCTGGTTCCTTTGGGACATTACATTGTAGAGGGAGTGACAGAAGTCCAACCAGACATAGATAGCAACCTTATGGACAGTGATGGTTCCAGATGAGTGGAAGGGGCCATGAGCAAAATTGAAGTCTATGTGGAGTCACTGTTGGGGGAGACTACACTGCTGTAGTTGTTGGTTATTAGGCTGAGACTAAGAAGCAAAAGAGAAAAACTACCCCCCCCCCCGGTCAGGTCTTCTTCCTGTACCAAACACAAAGCCAAGGTCAAGGAAAACCAACAGTTGTGTGAAGCTGGTGATTAGAATTCAGCACTCCCCCTTACTGTGTATATTTAGACCATTAAGCAGATATTGAAAATGGTAATTATACACACATTAAAGGTTTATTAAAATCTTAGGATGGCCTCCCTGGGCCACAATTTCTTTGTCTGTACAAACAAAGAGACTGGGCTGGAGAAGTGCTATTATTTCTTAGAGGCATGAACAAGGTTCTTTTTCTTGCTTTTACTAACAAAAATAATGCAAAATTTAATTGTAAAGTAATTAATCTAGGAAATTATGAATAAAATAGAGATAATGATTCCATTCCTACTATCTAGAAACAGCCACCGTTATCTTTGATATCTGTATCTTTTAAGGGTTTTTTTTAGTTTTCTTATTTTTTTAAAGAAATTTGAGTGCAGTAGGCATGATCTATTAACCTTTTAAAAATCAGATCCCATGAACGTGAGGTGGCTTATCACTTGCTACTTAGCACTTGTCACTAGCCTTGGGGACATGAGTTTGCTCTCCAGAACTCTAGGTAGAAGGACAGAACCAACTCCTAAAAGCTGTCTTCTGACATCCTGGCACATGACATATGTGGACTTTCATTCACAGAGAGACAGATGTGTGTGTGTGTGTGTGAGAGAGAGAGAGAGAGAGAGAGAGAGAGGAGGGAGAGAGAGAGAGGGAGGGAAGGAGGGAGGGAGAAAGAAAGGGCGGGAGAGAAGAAGAGAGAGAAGGGACGAAGGAAGGGAGAGAGGGAGAGAGAGAGAGAGATTGCTAAAAACACTAGATACCTTGTGGATTGCCGCTAAGGTTAGGACAACTGTGGTTCCATCTCATTTTGAGCAATGACATAGCTTTCTACTCAGTACATCTTCAATAGATCAGACATTTAGGTCTTCACTATTGAAAATAAGACAGCAGTAAGTATTATTTGACATCTACTCGTGTAGTCAAGCACGTCTTTGAAATGTGTTTTTGGAAATGGAGTTAATGAGGCATTTGGTGCAATTGAAAACTACACGTTCACCACGATCCATCCCTGCAACTTCATTGTATGTGCTGGGCTCAGATCGTTTCTGTGCGGTCCCCAGCCATGCGGTGCCTACGATGACTGATTCGCTCATTTGTTGCAAGGAGAAATGCTACACACACCACCAGGGAGGAAGTCTGCGTGAGAACTCTCTCAGGACCCTGGTTCTAATAGAAGACTTGGAAAGAGAAGAGGACAAGGCCTTCTCTCTCCATCCCGCCATTTGGGCTCCCGAGATGAGTCACAGACAAATCGAAAGTGCGTTTGCCAAAGCCCAAGCAGGTGGCAGGCTGATTTTTAAAAGGAGAAACAATTTCCTGGTTGTCATGTGCGTTGTGAGAGACAGTAAGGGTTGAAGCCCCGCCACACTGCAGCAAGTGGTGACTAGCTTACCCTTTAGAGACAGGAGGCTGGGGGCGCCATCTTTCTTTTGGAGAAGGAAGGACTCAGAAGACTGAGGGAAAAGAATAAGGTTCTGAAAGGAAGAGGGAGAGAATAGATGTGAAACAGAACTCTCAGAAAGCCCGTGACATTCTCCAGCGTGCTTGGTGAACCTGGGCGCAACCATTTGCTATGCTTTGAACGTGTCAAGTCACTAACCATCAATATGTAAGTGCTGGTGGGTAGATCTCGTAAGGGATGGTCAGGTCAGGAGGGTTCTAGCCTCGGGACCGCACAGATGCTCTTGTGAAAGGATGCTAATCTGGAAGCTCCAGCGCTTTCTCTGCGTGCCATCTGCATCCTGCTACAGGACTCCGCGTCGTCACGTGATGATGCGGAACCACGTGATGAAGCAGCAACTGGAGCCTGGTTTTCTGCTTGCCGGATGCTCCCAGTCTTCCCGGCCTCCAGAATCACGGAGTACATTTCTCTGCATCGTCATCTGTGACATGGCAAGCCTGTGTCAGAGCTGTAAAATGTCCGAGGCATCAATCGGCTTTTTTTTTTTTTAAACTTTGCCAATCAAATGGTTGAAAAACAAGGACTTTTGCTTTACTAATTGAATTTTGCTTTTGTAATTGTTTGGTAATTGAATCTTGTAATTCAAATGTTATTTGTTGCCTTCTACGAGGCTTAGCAAATACTTGGTGTGTAGTAAGTAGTCATTAATTTTTATGAGCTCAATTAATAAGCAAACTGAGTGTCTGCGGGAGAGCTTAGAAACGAACTTGGGCTATAGTTATAAGAAAAAGTCTAGGCTGTTACCCTTGAGATGTTTTCTTAGTTTCTGTTGTGATTGAAAAATGAACTGTCCTGCCACCCCTGGATCGTGCCTTAAAAAGCTTGGTCCCCAAGGCTGGCACTGTGTTGGGGAACTTCAGAAGATGGGACTTAGTTGGAAGAAGCTGGACGGCCACTGCAGTTGTGTCCTTAGGAGCTGTATCTGATTCCTTTCTCCATAAGCTGTGGAGAAACTCCACGTTTGGATGTTGCCTCCCGCACACAGCAGAAGAGAGAATGGCCTGGTACATTCCAGGAACCTCTGAAACTATGTGTCATAAAATAACCTGTTCTTCCTTTGAGATTGCTTCTTTCAGAAGATGCTCAGATGCCTGTCAGCAACAACGGTCGGACAGGACACAGACTGTTGCCTGCTTAGACTTCAGTCTCATCTTGTATTTTTTTTCCCTTAACATCTGCTACTAACTACTTTAATTTTTTTAATCAGTTAATTGATATTTATCTTTTCTTATTGTATGCATCATGTATGTTGTCATGAATCCTAAGATAGAGAATGGAAGGGTGGATGGAAGCATCAGCAAGGAAAGTTGGTTGGATGTTGACATCATGCTGGGGCAAGTTGGTTGGATGTTGACACCATGCTGGGGCAGTTGACCAGCCCCTACTAAGCCATAAATATAGTGTCAGTCCCTGGGGCTTACTTTTCTCCTAGGGAGAGAGTGTTTGGGGGATCATATCCGTGATGGTTGGTCCTGACTATCTACCTCATTGAGAATCACAGTTAAAACATAACTCTGGATGTGCTTGTAATGGCATTTTTAGCTGAGAGTTGGAAGACCCATGCTGACTGTGAGCCAGACCTCTTCACTGAATCAGAAAGGAAAGCCAGTGAGAGGTTTCCAATGATGTCAGCGGACTGGTGACTGTTGCTGTAGCAAAAGCCTCTCTTACTGCCCTGGATGACATCCTAAGATGGGCTGTGCCTTTAAACTCTGAACCAAATGGAAAACCTCCTTCCTTAAGTTGTTTTTGCCAGATATTTTGTGACAGCAAAAAAGAAAAATGGCTTATAGGAATAGCCAACGGACCCTTACCCAGATAGTGGACACTCCCAAGAGTTTGTTTCTAGGACACATCTATGGTGCCAAGACAGTGCCTCGAGAGTATAGCAGAAGGTCCTAAGAATTGTTGATATGGGGAACTCCAGGGAAAATGGACACCAAAGAAATCTTCCTGAGTGGCTGCAACACTGTATTTTACCAGTGCTGTTCTGGTCCCGAATCAGAAGAAACATTTTTTGGGGGTGAGGCTAAGATATGTGTCCATTAAGTGTCTCCACAGGGAAACTTGACCCAGATTAATTATCAGGAATGGACTCAGTAGAGTGCAAGATGAAGCTGCAGTCTCCCCTGACCAGAAGTATTCAAAGACCCTGTAGCCTCAGCAGGCTAATAAAGAGTCTGACAGGTCTTGTGGAAGAGCCTCTCGCATTCAGAGATGAGGTGCCTGCCCTATTTTTCATTACTTCACAATCTGTCGCTGGTTGATCTTTCAATTCAGCCCCACAATTAAGTGGGAAAAAGAGTCAAACTGATTGTTTTTACTTTTTTTTTTTTTTTTGGTAAGAATTGATTGTTCAACTCGGACAAAAATGTTGATCCCATTTTTGCATGTGGAGATAGTCAATTTAGAGGGATTTTTTTTTTCTTGCTGGCCTAAGCCCAAGGAGACAGAAATGAAATCTGACAGGGCAGCAGAGGTTGGCATGAGGGGGGAGGTGGATGAATTACTGAATCCCTCAGAGCTTTTTCTTCTGGCGTCTCAGCATTTTGCAATCTGGTGGCTGCAGCCGAGTGGCGTCAATTATTGACAATTTAATAAACATTAAGCAAACATTTATAATTGGTAGTTACTTGACGGGGCAGAATCACTGGCTCTGTCTAGCTGGGGAGAATCCTGAGAGATTCGGGGTAACAGGCTCAGCTATGAAACATGGTCCTGGGAACAAGGTCTAGCAATGGCTTGGAGTATCAACTTTATTATATAGTCAAGGAAGTTACAGAGAACCAAAGGATCCAAATGTTTCCTTTTAGATTCTAAACCCTAGCCAGGAGGAAGAGAATCCAACACTAAAAAGTCCGAAGTCTCTCTCTATGTTGTGTATTAAAGAGGTGTGGGAGATGGCAGATGTTAAAGGAGAAAGGAACCCAGAACAGTCACAAACAGTCTGGTAATTAAAGCCAAAATCAAAACGGGGAGACTAGAAGAGGGACAGGTAATATGAGGCTGGTCCAGGGAATGAAAGGCTTACACATGTGGGAAAAGAGGGATGGTGAAGGGTCTGGCCAATCACTAGAGACTGTGAGAGAGTCTGCTATCTTAAGACGTGGGCAAACCTTGTTGCTCGACCTCTGTTTCCAAGCTGGAGCAACACTGTCAGAGATCAAGCCCATATGGGAAACCTACCCAGTGACCTCAAATTACAGGATTATAAACTCAACAATTCTATCTATCTTTACTGGTCTCAAGGGTACAAATAAAACCATCTAAAGTGACTAGAGATACAGTTTTAAGAGTTCTGAAATATGAATAAAGACTCCAAAGGATTTGGTAACCTGGGTAGTATTTTCAGTTTTTCTCCTGTTAATAACTGGGATTTGGGGTGAAGGAAGTCAAGTTGGCTAATGGTGGGCTCTGAAGATGACATTATGGGCAGGAGCTAGACCACTGGGGCCTGACCTAAGATGTCAACTGGTAAGGTGGTGGTTTAGAGTACTAGGGTGCGTTTCAGGAAGAGAGGAAAGAATTCAACCAGTGGCTAGTTCTTTGACACATCGAAGATGTTTATCAATTCACGCTTTATCAATGTTCATAACCCTTTTGAGGCAGACACAGAGATTTGCTGATCTAAGCAGCCCTCGGGGCAGATGACTCAGTTGGTAAAAATGTTTGTTGTGCAAGCATGAGGATCAAGCATGAGTTCAATCCTTGGTGGCCATGATAGAAAGTTGGGAGGCAGAGCCAGGCGGATTTCTGAGTTCCAGGACAGCCAGGGCTACACGGAGAAACCCTGTCTCATAAAACCAAAACCAAAACCAAAACAAAAACAAAAACCAAAACAAAAACAAAAACAAAAAAGAAGAAAGAAAGAAAGTTGGGAGTGATGAAATGTGCTTGCAATCCCAGAGAGGTCAAGACAGAAAAATCAACAGGGCTCACTGGCAGCCAACCTAGCCTAATCAATAAGTCATGGGTCCGAGAGATAGATAGAGAGAGAGAGAGAGAGAGAGAGAGAGAGAGACCATGTCTCCAAAACCAAGGCTTCTGAGAAATTATATCTGAGGTTCATCTCTGGACTCTGCACATAAAAACACACATACATGTGTCCGCATAGACATGTGTGTGCACCAGAACAAAACCAGAATATTCTCATTATCCCTCAGTTATTCACTCTTACGATTTGCCATATTTGCAAGCCGAGGCTGGGCTCCTCTCACAGTGGCCCCAGCCATGACTGAGTGGGATTCCTGTAACAGGGTGTCTTTGCTCCAAACCCCTCTTTGGCTTGAAGGCAGTGAGAGATGCACCTGGGAATCTCACAGAACCACTGCCCGGCCCTGCTCTCCTCTTTCCCTTACTCGGAAGTTGTTCATTACTCTTTCTACCTGAGCATCTGGCTGCCAAGCTCCCAGCTGGGGTTATGCCTGCACGCAGCATCCAGCTGAGAACACACTGGATCTGACAAAGAAGGAAAGAATATATATATATGACCTGTGACAACAGCTCTTTGGGAACATCATGGGGACAAAACTCTAAGCATATTCCAGCAAAGGTTAGAACATGAGGCTGGCTCGGGGAGCACACAGACTTGGGGATACATCCTTGGAACATGGTATTTAATATATTGATAGGGAGAACCCAGTAGCACACCAAGAAAGCAGATGGTGAGGGAAGGTTTAAACCAAGTGTCTATGAATGGAGAGAGAAACTACAGTGTATACATGCAGTGAATTGTTACTCTGTCCTCTGTGTGCTTCAGTACGGATGAACCACGAGGATATCCTTCACAATAAGATATTTTGTGAACTCCCTTAGTATGGAATCTGGGAAAGCAAAGCTCAGAAACGGATCAGAACCATGGTAACTGAGGGCTGACGCTGGATGGGGAAATGGGCTCTGCTGTTTGATGGGTGCAGAGCTGTAGTTTTGGATAACAATCAGGATACATAAACATTTAAAGTGAGCCCAGTGCCACTGGATGCTGCACATTGCAACAGTAAGATGAGTTTCATGTTAGGTGTATTTTGCTCCAACCAGAAATACTGGGTGTGAGATCCATGTCTCTCATAATTAATTAGCAGTGAACCTTCCATCTTTTCTGGATGTAGGTCTTCAATAATCTGACTTAAGGTGGTGGCCCAACATCTAAATTCTTCGTGATAATCACAGGGAGATTTTTGAAGAATATTCCAGCATATATAAACATCCTGGCTGGTACCACAGTTCAGATATTTAATCGTAGAATGTGATAAGGCTGGAGTTAGGGTGTACAGTGCATACAAGCTTGCTGTGTCTTGCTTGATACCAAGCAGTATTGTGAAAAAACATAACATAAAAACAACAACAACAAAAAACTAGGCCTTTAGGCCCAGGCTTAAGAATGTGACCTTTGTGACTCAATGCTCCAAGGTATGCTAATCATAAAACAGATAGTGACATTCCTTCACCCACCTGTTTCCTGGGTTCAGGGAGTGTTTGTTCAAAAAGGACCACCCTGACCATTGCTGGAACCCGCTATGCAAATATGCTATTGTTGGTCATAGAGAAATAACCGCACAATTATCAGGTATTTTTCCTTGTGACTTGTGACTTCCTCGTGACTCTTAACTGGTATTTTTGGTATTTTCCAACAATGCCCTCCCCACCCCCTGAGTTGTGGTTTCTTCCTTTAAATACCCCCTTACCCAGCTACTCGGGGTTCACACAGTCCTCTACCCCTGTACGACTGTGGGCCCCAGAGCGCTCTTGATGCAGTTTGCATCAAGACTGTTTTTTGGGAGTGATTTGGGGTGTCACCTCTCCTGAGAGCATTGTGGGTCTTTCATTTGCACAGCAGGATAATGGACAGGTAAGGGCACTTGGTAAACAGCTATAACCTAGGTGTGAAACCCAGGAACCTCCTTACTATCTTACAAGGGGCCTTTATCTTCTACAACAAGAAATCAAGTAGGTCAAAAGGGGCCTGAAGAGCTTGTTCACATTTTAATAGATGGAGACTCAGCGTGTGGTCCTAGTTGGGAGAGCCCAGACACCTGGTGGAAGCCCTAACAGTTTGGCTGTCTGGGCTCCCGCCCTGTAGAACTTACAGAGATGCCTTACTCCTCTCCATAGTGTTATCATTTCCTCCTTGTGACACAAAATGACAGAGACTTTCCATAATAAGATCACTGTGTCCCTCTGTTCCTTTTATCCTCAAAAATCCACCCTACTTCCTGTCTTGGCTGCCAGGCTTAAGACTGAGAATAATCTATCCGGAGACATACTGCCTGATAAAGGAGGAAAGGGACTGTATCCCCTAAAAAATCTTTTAGAATTAGCTATTCTAGACTAACACAAGCTTGGGAATGCCCAAAGGAATCCTTTCCCTTTGGACATATAAGGATGCTCCATGTAGGATCTGGTTCATAAATCTAGACATACACAGAGAACAAGGCACCCTACACACACACACACACACACACACACACACACACACACCATGATGCTGTTGCTGGTGCTGTTTGGGAACCAAGGCATGTAACCAGCTTTCCCTGTGACTTCTTGAGAATCTTTGTCCTTCTCCTCCACAGCGTTCCGTCTCATTCAGGGTTAATATGTCCAGTCTCAAGAGAAAGCAACTGCCTTGAAAGTCTGAAGTCCCATGTCCAGGGACCAAGAAAGGAGCCATCCTCTCAGGACACTAGTGTTTGACTCTGATAAGCAGGAGGGGGCAGGATGGCCATTTCACAAAGGTGGCGGAGAAGAACACACATCACCTCTTCAATCCATCCTTGGTAGATCACAGATGCAAATGGAGGAATTCTGCCTGAAGTTGGGTGTGATGGTTGATCTTGACTGTCGACTAGACAGCATTTAGAATCACAATGGAAGCAACCTGCTGAGGATGCCCATGTGGAGTTAGTAGATTAGGATAATTGAAGTAGAAAATCCCACCCTACATGTAGTCAGCACAGTTGACTGGGCTGGAAGCCCAGAGAAGTGAGCAGCAGCATTCTTGGCTTTCTGTTTTCTGAATGCAATGTTACCTCAAGTTCAGGACACCATGAAAGACTACACCCCAAACTTCGAGCCACAACATAAGTAAGTAATACACCAGGACTCTGCTCACCATTGGTAAGCATAGTTCACAACTAGCTTCTTCATCAGGTAGACCAGTTAGCTACCAGCTAAGGTCCCAGTCTCTGCTTCACAAGTAAGGGAGACTGTGATCCAAGCACTCAACTGTTTCTGCCACAACAGGGCTCCTCTCAAGACTAACTTGCTAATGTAACAGAAATGGTAAGATCTACATCACTGTCTCATGCTTCCTCCTACCGTACTCCCCCTCCCCATTTTCTCCATGAGCATTGATTCTAAGTATGTAGTTGGCCTCCTATCTCCATCTCAACATCTGACTATGGAAATAACCAATCAGTGCACTAAAGTCAGGTCATGCAAGCAGAGGCTCACTGTGCTCAAGGGTACCTTTGAGTACCTCTACAATGAGATATCCTTAAAGAGGAATGACAATTGAGAAAATAGGAAAGGATGCATAAATGAGGAGAAAGGACGATACCAAATAAGTCATACTGTGCAAGCCAGAAGGTATAACACTTTAAAAATGAGTGTGACAGTTTGAATAGGAATAGCCCCCACAGACTCATATATTTGCATGCTTGGACATTAGGGAGTAGAACTATTTGAGAGGAATTAAGAGGTGTAGCCTTGTTGGAGGAAGTGCACTACTGAGAATGGGCTTTGGGGTTTCAGATGCTCAAGCCAGGCCCAGTGTGTTGCCTTCTTTTCCTGCACCTATGGATCAGCTTTTTCTCCAGCACCATGTCTGCCTGCATGCCACCATGCTTCCCGCCATGATGATAATGGACTAAACCTCTGAACTGCAAGCCAGCCCAATGAGATGCTTTCCTCTATAAGAGTTGCAGTGGTCCTGGTGTCTCTGCAGAAATAGAACCCTGACTGAGACAGTGGAAACAACTAAAAGTTACTGTTTTCATTGTTGTTGTTGTTGTTGTTGTTGTTGTTGTTTTGTTTTGTTTTTACTAGAGAGCCAGGGAGCCAGGGGACCAGGAAGAAAAATAATAATCGAGGTGTCTTATTTCATTTCAGTCAGCAGAGCATGAGCCACAAAATGAATTGTAGATAATTTAAAAGAAATTCTTACACGATAAGGCAATGAATATGGGCTTCTCTCGCCAAGCTTGAGAGGAAAAGAATACACAATTGGAATACGTCAATGGAAGCATAAGCTCTAGTGGAGACAGATCCTCCTATTAGAGGGAGAGATTGATGGAAATGCAGCGACAAAAAGACAGACATCTGTAGGGGAACCCAGGGACCTCAGATGTGGGAGAACAGGCGAAAAGACAGCCATAGAAGCAATAATGTTTCTCAAATCCAACTAATCACCAGGCAGTGGTGGTACATGCCTTTAATCCCAGCACTCGGGAGGCAGAGGCAGGCGGATTTCTGAGTTCGAGGTCAGCCTGGTCTACAGAGTGAGTTCCAGGACAGCCAGGGCTACAAGGAGAAACCCTGTCTCGAAAAATAAAAATAAAAATAAAAAATAAACTAGAATCCTACTAATCATCTGAATTGCTCGGGGGACCTTTACATTGCAAGGTGGGGAGGGGAGGATGGTGTCTTATAAATTGCAAGATTTGAGACTTAACATTTAACTTTTACAGATCCTTAGGTGAGCGCCCAGCTGCAGAGGAAGGTGAAGGGAAAAGGGTAACTAATTTCCAAACATTTTCCTTAAATGTGTTACGGGTGTGATTTGTTCATGGTTTCTGCTCTCTAGAGTGACTAGAAGCCTTGTCTAGCCAAAGGCAAGGTACAGAAAACTCTCATTACATCTCTACTAAAATGAAGCAACCAAATGAAAATAAAAATAAGAAACTTTCCCAAGTTTTCTTGAGACTGGCCAGGTTAAAATAATGTTTAACCAAGAGGATGAGAAAGGAGCCTTAGCAGAGAGGTCTCTGTGATGGTCAATCTCCATTGTCAACTGAACTGAACTTACAATCACCATGGAAACACACCTCTGGATGTGTCTGTGAGGATGTCTCCAGAAAGGAAGGAAAGACCTACCCTGAATGTGGGCTTCACTATCCCATGGGCTAGCGCCCCATGCTGGATGAAAAGGAGCAACTGCCTGAGCCGTGGTATCCATCACTCTTCGCTTCCTGGCTGTGAGTGCAGCGTGATGTGACCAGCCTCTTGACACTCCTACTGCCATGATTCCCTAACATTTCCAACTGTGCCTCAAACTACGAGGTTGAAGTTAATCCTTCCTGTCTTGGATTGCTTTGACCAGGCATTTTGTCACACTCCCGAGCAGAAGTCCAAAGAAAATAAGAGAAAAAAAAAAAAAAAAGAACATAATCTCAGCCCACAAGGAAAGATAGTTCATTACCAAAGACGAATCAGAAACTTCTCGGTGGCATTAGCTAGGCATACAGGTGAGGGCCAATGGAAAAAAGGGGGAGTCTCCAAATGACACACACCCCCAACAAGTAAGCAAACTAACACCTTTGCTGTGCACGAGTGGATCCCCCCCCCAAAAAAAAACTGGTATAAATTCTTCCACCACTCCCTGAAGTTTATATTCAGTTTGTCTGGGGCAGGAAATCAATGTAAGTGATTTTAAAAATCTCCGCATAAGGTTCTAGTATGTGACTCTGCTTGCAAGCAACTGCCTTGGAAGTTTAGGTTTTAACAGGCAGAATGAGGATACACACACACACACACACACACACACACACACACACACAAAGAGAAGCAAAGAAAATGACAGAGGATTTTAGAAAAATGACCCAAAGCAAGCAAGCAAAGAAAGGGGAAAAGGCAAAAGGCAAAGCGAATGTAATATCTGCTGTATTTGAGACTCATCGGAGATGGGAGGAAAGACAGACTTGCTCTTGGGAAGAGACCAAGATACCTTAGATAGAAATGAGTTGCTATCTTTCCTGATTCCTGAAATGAGTGGAAAATCAATCCTGGAACACATGCATGTTAGGGTGTGATGAACTCAGATGAGAGTCCAGAGCATGGCACAGAATCGGTGATGTCACTAGTACCCGAATGACAACTGGCTAAAGGATAGCACATAAGATCCCCGGAATCAGTTCTATTGGTCCCAGTTGCTGTGCAGCAATTGACACCTTCCCAATGAAAACACTTCCAGGCCCCAGGAGACCCCTTAAGACTCTGGAAGTAAACACCTCCACTTTCTGGAAGTCCTTACTACTTGAAAGATTCACAAAGCCCCTCGCCCTCTGAGGTTATATAAAGCGATTAAAAACTGCTGAGGACAGAGACTCAACCTGTGCTGCTGCCTCCAAGTCACGCAGAGAGTCCCAGGGGTGGGGGGCAGCCTCCATGAGCCATTACCAAGGCTGGGTAATGGGGTGGGCTTTGCAGTGGTATAGCTGTCTTTAACTCCTCTGTCCACGTTTCTGTAATTCCTCGCCCACATACCTTTAGATCACCAAGCTGGAAAAAGTCACACACCACCAGTCCTCAGGGGCACTGGCAGATAATGTCCTCTCATCTTCCTTCTGGCATCTGAATGCTAGCAGAACTACTGACAGTGTCTCTAATGGTACTTTGGAGTTCATGACAGAATCTCAAAACATCTCAGTGGCTTTTTATTAAATAACCATTTGGAAGTCACATGGGAAAAAAAAAAACCAGTAAAAGACAGATGCCAAATATGATAAGGCGTTCTTAGGGCCGTGGTGCTCTGCCACAGAATTAGTTGTCAGCCCTGTGTATGACTTGATGCCTGTTTCTCAATGACCTAGGTGGACACTCAAAAGCCTTGTCTGCCAGAGATATCAGGAAGTATGATGGTATGGACCTTACAATGAGGAACTAGGATGTAAGACCGTGTTTCAAGGGCTGGGAATTTGTGTTTCTTTCCTATCCTCTTCCTCCTCCTCTTCCTCTTCCTCCTCCTCCAAAAGATTTACTTATTTTGTGTGTGTGTGTTTTGCCTGCACTTGTGTGTGTGTGTGTGTGTGTGTGTGTGTGTGTGTGTGTGAACTGTGCATGTGCCTGGTGCCTGTAGAGGTCAGAAGAAGATATCAGATTCTCTAGAATTGAAGTTACAGATGGTTGGGAGCCACCGTGTAGGTGGTTTGAACAACACCTTGGCCCTTTGTAATGGCAGCAAGTGCTCTTAACCATGGAACCATCTGTCCAGCCCCCTTGCCCTCTATTTATCTAGTTTGGGACTCTAGACCATGGACTGGTACTGCCTACATTTAGGGTAGGCCTTCTCATCAAAATTAATCTAATCTAGAAACTCCTTTACAAGACGTTGCCAGAGGTTTGTTTCCATGCTTATTTTAAATTCTGACACCTTGGCCGGCACAAACATTTTAGTCATGGTGATGTATGTGTCACTAATGCTGGTATCCCATCAGCAACATATCCTAGAGAGAACCCCAGCGTGGCAAGAGAACTTACATCCAAGCTATACCAAAGCAAATGGGCAACTGACTGCCTTGTTAAGAAAAGACAAGAGGGAGTGAGCCATGTGTCTCCAATCACTAGACACTGTTTTATAGATGAGCACTGGTGTGTTCTGTCCTGCACTGATTAAATAATGGAGGGTGTGGCCGGGCTGAAAACTGCCTTATGTAGAAATGAACGTTAGCAACGAACTGTCTGAAAAACAGAACTCCACCAGGATGTTGGTCCTCAGTACAGGGGTGTGGTACCGGAGAATCAAGCACCAAATAAAACTAAGGTATCTTGAGGGGCATTTAGCTCCTGATGTGCTATCATCTTAAGGATACAGAGATTTATGTAACACCCAGAATGCATCTCCATCCCATCCGTAGGATGTGTGGAAGTGTTTCTAGCTGGAGAACAGGCATTCTTTCTACCATGTTGGATGGAGGAGCAATCATCTATGGCTGGTGCTCCTCTTGGTACCAATCCAAAATAGGGCAATCTACTGCAAATAAGGTGAATTAGAACAGGGGCTGCCCTTTTTCCAATCCTATCTTTTCAGTGTGGCCCAAACTAGATCTTTCTGAACCCCAAGTGGGTCTATTCCTTAAAGCCTGGCCTTAGCATCCCAGTGATGAGGGCAGGGTAGGGCTAGGAAATGGTCCAGTCATTTAGTCACTTCCCTTTCAACACCACAGGGCTCTTTGCTTCAGGAGAGAGCCTACATGGACACCTCTTCTGTCTCAACAGCCTGCCCCTGGAGTCTTCTTCAGTATATGCCCACGTTGGCCCTGGAAGTCTTCCTTCCCAGGGCAGCAAGCGCCTTCAGAGGAACAGATTCTAGGTTGTTCTTGAGAGCCAAAGACCCTGCTGCCTCAGGATTCAGTTGGAGCTACTAGAATCCCCCACCGGGATTTAGAGTACAGGCATCTACAGGTTCCACTATGTGGGAAAAAGGCAGGAAAGGGGTGGAAGTGGGGTCTTACAGGGACATGTGACAGGGGGTGAAGAGGAGGCACTACTCACAATGTGACTACTCTCTGAGAACAAAACTCCCGTCATTTTCCCTTGAAAGTCTCTATGAAAAATGCAGCCCAGACTTCAGTGATAAAATGATCCCCTGAGAATCCTGACTGTGGATCTGGGAGTGCAGACTCCTCATGTGGACTTACCTCTGGCCCGCTGGAGCAGAGTGTGGCAGGAACTCCACCTACCTACACATCCCCACCCACATCTACCAGTTTGTGAAGATCCCGGAGCATTGATTGCTCTGTTTGTTTCCATCAAAGCCAAGGAAATAGTACTTGCTCTCCTTGACACCCCTGGGGCCTCTGCTGCCCATGGGGCACCTTGTGAGTTTGACTAGGACCCTGCTATATGCTTTTCTCCAGGGAGAAGATGCTCCGTAATTGTTGATGATGAAGCAGAAATGTCTTCAGAAGGGAGGCAAGCCTCTGCTGCTCACGAGCCCTCTGTCCCAGATGGACGTCCCCAGGCTACCTGCCGCTTGTTAAGGTCATCCCACAGCAGCTTTTCAGGGTGAGGATAGACCTCTGCAAAGCCCATTAAACTGTCTATCCGTGGTTCTAGCTTATAAAAAGAATCACAACACCTAGGAGGCAAACGGTAATGAAGCTATGAGCTGAATACAGCCTGAGGATTGCTTGTAGACTTAATTTGTCTGGTTTGTCCCCTGGACCACCACTGTCACAGGAAATGGACAGAGCGGGGCATCTATTCAGTGATGCCGAACTTTACGATCTTCATGAAGACACCCACCTCCACAAATGCTCTTAGCAAATGGGTAGACCACTTGAGAGGCAATGGTAGATACTGAAGTGCAGGAAGGAGGAAGTTATATTTAGGGAATATTCAAATTGAGGAGTTATTTTAAACGTGGAATAATTTTAAAGCATGAAAATAAGTTGTAACTTGTGCATGCTAACTGTAGTTTCCACCTCCATTAAAAGGAAGCAAGAATGAGTGATAATTAGATGACGGTGACGACAGTGACGACACTTATCTGACACTTCCTATGTGTTGGCACTATTTTGAATATAACATTTTAACTCTGACAGCGGCCCTGCCGGGTTCCTAAATGAAATGTGCCCATTTTACAGATGAGAATATTAAGGCAGAAGGGAGTTAAGTAGTCTGAAGCTACGTAGTTAATAAATGTTAAGCCACATCTTCTGTGTCCTATAAACATATCTCCTATCTTTGGGGAGAAGAAAAAACATTGAGGGAAGAGATGACCCAGAGGCAGGTTTATTTGTTCATGACTTCAACATGACTTGAGTGCATTCATACAGACACCAGGAGTACTCTAGATTTCTATCCTTTGCTTTTTTTTTTTTCCAGCTTAATAAACAGATCTCCTTAAGTTCTGGCAAATCTTTTCAAGAAAGAGAAGAAGAGGAGGAAGAAGAGGAGGAGGAAGAGGAGGGGGAGGGAGGGGAAGGGGGAGGAGGAACATCCTGTCAGGAAAGCCGTTAGTGAGTGTGTGAGTTCACCACACTTGTGGCATCTGTGCACATCAAGATCTGCTGTAAGGCCTTCCTCAGACTGTGTTGAGACATGCCAGAGAGGCTGCAGGGCTGAGTGTGCACATCTCTCCCAAATGCAAGGTCAGTGAATGGGCCATGCATGGGAGGAGTGTTTACATTATGAAATCAGCAAGTGCACAACGTAAGGCTCTGTGTGTGTGTGTGTGTGTGTGTGTGTGTGTGTGTGTGTGTACGCTCAATAGTTCAACACCAGCTTACCAGTCTGTCACTGTATACTCCACAGGCCTCTTCCCCTAGAGACAGAGTGACAAGCCTCAAGCCATTCAGCTTTCTCCAGTAACTGCACTTCGGATAATGCAGAGTACACACTTGTCTTCCTTCATGCTTCCCTCTAGGGCCATTATCATCTGTCAAGCAGAACTTTCATTACGAACATTTTCCCTCCTAAGAGGCACTAAACCACCAGAGTCGCCTGCCTCACGACTTCCTGTGTCACAGACACAGCGCTTCTCACATCTGCTGACTCTCTCTCCCCAGACCCCCAGCTCCGTCTTCTTGCTTTCTTGCTCCGTAGCAACCCAGTTGAATTCTCTATTCCTGGTATCAGTTACAGCTCTGGTTAGATCAGATTTTGAGCCCCAGCTTCACCCCTGCAGAATTCCCCCTGAGACTTGCTTTCATCATCTGTAAACTGAGGATTAGGGTAAAACTCAATAAAGCTTACAGAATCAACTTGGTGAAGACACCTTTTAAAGTATTTAAAGCTCAGATAATATATAGCTGGTATGAAAAAAACACTTTGATGTGCTTAGCTGCTGCATCTTCCTGTGGATCTTACCAAAAACCCCAGCAGAAGCAAGTTGAGGGAGGGGTCGCTTATTTTGGCTTGTGATTCCAAGGGATACAGCCCATCCCAGTGGGGAAGGTGCAGCCATAAGAACTACGTTAGTGGCCATGGGAGCTCGCTGCATAGCTTGTGCCTCATCTCTTGGCAGCGCAGGCAGCAGTGAACTCAGTAAGAAGCAGGACCAGGCTATCCTTCTCAAGGCCCATCTCCTAGGTGAGCCACTTCTTCCACACAGACCCCACCTACTAAAACAGCGCCACCTGCTGGAGACTATGTGTTCAAACACATGAGCCTATGGGGGAACATTCCATAGTCAAACCACAAGATGGGTTCTATCAGGGCTCAGCACTGACACTCGCTCCCCTACTAGCTAATTTCTGCAGCAAATCAATTTCACAGCTCCTTGATGTTCATCTAGCTCTCTTGTCTGGAAGGGCCTCTCCATTACTTACTGAAGTCATCCCATGGCCTTCAAATCCCTCCCAGGACAGCACTTTCTCTGTAAATGCTTGCTAATTTTCCCAACTTTAACTGCACTTGGTGTTGCTAGCCTGCTGGAAGCCATGGGTCTCCTCACACCTTCACCACTCCCTCTCACCATCCTATGTGGCCTGAAAGGCTCGGAGATCCATGTTTCTTTGGGGTTATGGTTAACATTAGAAAAGCAGGAGTGTTGTACCTTGTTCCACAGTGGTTCATTTTCAGGATTCCCTAGGGATCATGAGATCCAGAGCCCCTGGAAGTTTCTGCAGACCTCATACTGACAACCACATTTCCATATGAAGACACAGAGCTGGATACCCAATCAGGCCCTGTGACTTTGTCTCCAACATCTGTCTATCCCACCAGGCCTTTGGAAGACTTGGACTAAGCCTGACAAAGTTGTTTGAAGGACGTGAAGGCCAGTGGTCAGGGCCTAAGAGAACATTCCAAAGAGGGCTGGTGGGCACCTAGCAGGTCAGGACATCCAGGAGAAACCCGAAGACATGAACTGGAAGGCAGACTGAGAATCAGAATTGGCATAAGGTTCCAAATGAGTTTCTGGAAGCAATCTTAGGGAGAAATGATCCGTTGGCCTCATCCTTTGGTTCAGATTGGCAATGTCCCAGTTGAGAGCCCTGATCAGACCACAAACGGTCATTTGCAGGAAAGTAATCACTGAGAGTCCATCCTCATTCTATCATGCAGGATGTGGGCTTTTTATATTTCCTAATGGCTACCCAGGTTCCTGTCCTTGGAAGACAGCCTGCAGTATAAAACCTGCTCTATTCTCTTTCTGTCGTGCTTCTTTACCATTAATGGTAAGTCATCTTATGACTTGAAACAATTTCATTCATTCATTCATTTTTCTCATATGCTAACTACTTCCCCCATGAGAAAGGAAGGTTGAGGGTTAGGGATTCTGCCCTCTTTTCATAATGCACACAGCACTTAATGAATATTTGTTGAATGAGATAACCATGGCATGTCATATTAGTAGAGACTTGTTCTTTTCTTCCTACTTTTTGGAGGGATTTGTTTTACTGTATATTTTTTAACTTCTCAGTTTGATGCTTCCTGTAATTACAGCCCTGCTTGCCTTGCGACTGTGAGCACTAAGTTTATAAGTCCTTGCTTAACAGCGTTCTCAGGTTTTAGCTTTAAAAGGTTCAGTACTATTCAATTCTGAATACTCTCACATATTCATTGAGATGTCTTTTAGGACACATAACCTCTTTGGAAGCACATGTGAGTGCACATGTACATGTGTTCCATTTCCAAGTAAGTGAGGGGCAGAAGAACATGTACTGCTCCTGCAGACGGCCATAGACTTGATTTCCAGTAACCACATAGTGGCTTACTATTATCTGTAACTCCAGCTCCAGGGGATTTGACACCTCCTTTTGGCTTCCCCAGTCACCAGGCTTGAAGGTGGTACACAGGCATACAGGTAGATGAAACGCCTTTAATCCCAGCACTTGGGAGGCAGAGGCAGGTGGATTTCTGAGTTCAAGGCCAGCCTGGTCTACAAAGTGAGTTCCAGGACAGCCAGGGCTATACAGAGAAACCCTGTCTCAAAAAACAAACAAACTAACTAAAAAAACCAAACAAAAACAAAACAACTCCCCCACCAAAAGACAAAAAACAAACAAAAAACCACTCATACACATAAAACATAACAAGCAAATATAAAGAAAACCTTTTGAAATTAAATCGTTATGCTGTTTCTAAATGTATCTGTGAGCTGAGATTAATGTGTAATTCTGATCATCTGTTTGCAGTGCTGTGATTAATCCAGGGCCTTGCACATGCAAGGACCTGTATTCATTCCCAAGTCCAATCTTTTGGGGCGACAGTACTGGGGCTTGCCAATTTCCAGCATGCATGACTATTCCATGCACCCTGGAAAGGTCTGTTCTCCATCTTCATACAGGTCCCACTGACCACACTTGACATCCGTACTGCTCAACTGTATCCCTTCTTCTGCACGGGTTCCCACTACTATTGTGCTTCTCTCCTCCATTTTAGTCCCTAGTTCTCTGCAAGTTCGTCTTTAGTGTCTCCTTAGTGGCCACTGTTCCCTTGATAAAGGACTACAGCTTATGTCTGCAGCTCAGATCTGGAGGGTGAGGGGAGGGAATCCAGTTTGGTTCTGAGTGAGTACTAAGGGTATAGAGGGGCTGAAAGAGAGAAGGCCTTCTCAGGGAGATTTAGTCACGAGTCTTTAGATGAAGTCCCACCCCCACAGTAATCCTCGATGAAGTAGATGGTCCTTGCTTATCCAAACTGTTTTATTTGATGGGGGATGTGAACACATACACCTTACTCAGGGTGAAGCAGGGATTAAATGCCTTTTTGGGGAAGGAACACCCAGGAAGGGAAGCTCATTGGCTGAACACTCCAGACCTATCTGGATACCTCATTAACACGGAGAACTCCAGCTTTTATACTACATGACTGAGTCGTGGTCCTCTCAGTTGTGTGTCATGGTTTCATGTTCCAGATCAGATAGCACTGAAGAGGGCTGGCTCCATGCCTGATGTTCTCAATTCTGAGATTCCCCAGGGTCTGAGTCTGCTCACCCTTACCAGTTCTTTTGTCTGGCAGTGCAGTCCACTTGCCTCACAGGGAACATGGCCAGTACCCCAGCTCTGGGAGGGCAGGGAGAGGAGATTCCTGGGGACTTCCTTGGGATTTGTTGGTCAGCTAGTCTAGCTGACTTGGGGAGCACCGGGTTTCATGAGAGACCATGCCTCAAAAGAGAAGGTGGAAAAGGATTAGGGAAAGTATTTGACATTGACCTCTGGCCTCTATACATGTGCACGCTGACAGACAGATACACACACACACACACACACACACACACACACACACACACAGAGGAGAAAAACAAAACACAGATCAATCGGATCCCCATTTCCCTAGCAGGTGATCTGGCCGTCTTGCTGGCTACCTTGTAACAACCACCATCAGGCCTTCTTGACGGCTACTTTGTAACAACTACCTCCTGACCTAATTAACAGCTACTTTGTAACAACCACCTCCTGGCCTAATCAACAGCTACTTTGTAACTATTGTCTTCTCTCTGGCTGCTTTTTAAGTATCTCCTCACTATTGTCCTGCAGTTTATCTCCAAAGCCTTCAGATGTCCTTTATTTGTAATCCTCTGACTTAGATTTAGGGAATGCTATGGTTCAAACTTGGTTTGCTTGTATCCCTTACTGTTTGTGAGATGCTGGCTTGATGTCCAGAAAAACAGCACCGAGAGCTGGTGGAGCCTGTAAGTGGGAGGTTCTTAGGTAAGTTTGAGGATGTGACTTTAAAACGGACCATAGGACTCCAGCCTCCCTCTGGGTCCTTGTTTGAAGATATGACCTGTTCTTCCCACGTATGCTTTCCCAACGTACCTCACCTGCCTTAAGACCTTCACCAGAAGATCACCAGCGACACTGGTGACCCTCTAGATCCCTTGACTCTAGAACCGTTACCCTGACTTGGGTATTTTGTTACAGGAACAGAAAACAGATGACTTCAGGACTTTCTAGGATAATTATTAATATGATTGGTTAATTCTGAAAATTTTTTCAGCTATTATCTCTTGGATTGTGCCTCTTCCCCACTACAATTAACCCCTTCTGGAACACTGATTAGAGAGCAGTTAAACTGGTGACTCCCCTGTAGTAGCCACCTGTGGCTAGTTAGGACATCCAACGCTAGAGCTGTTTCATCAGGCACACCTCAGCGCATGCTCACTCTCTCTCTCTCTCTTAATCTTTCTTTCATATTTTCCAATTCTGTCTCATGGGCACATGAATGAATGTTTCGTTTAGGCCAATATTCCGGTTCTCCGTTCACTATTTCTTCATTAGTCTGTTCAATCACATACTTTTTAAAAATCCATTGTATATACAGTTTTGTTCCTAGACATTATATTTTGAGATATATGTAAATCTAAACATAAAATAGACCTGGTGGTGATATTACTCTAGGATTTTCTGAACCATCTTTTTTCTTTTTTCTTCCTTTCCTTTTTTCTTTCCTTCTTTCTTCCTTTCTCTCTTTCTTTCTTCTTTCTTTTTCTTTTTTTTTTTTTTTGCAAGAAGTTTTATCAGCCCCTATAAGTAATGTGATTTCTGACCAAATGCTCATGATTCGGGGAGGAGTGTTGGGATGGGGGAGTGCTGGCTCAAGGTAAGTGTTTCTCACGGGAAACTCTGTTTCCCCTTTCCCCAGCCCCTAGAGTTCTGACAGATTCGCTTTCTAGCTGTCAGGTTTTATATGTGGTAGAGTTTACATCTCATTAATCTAGCAGTGGCTGTTGTCCCTTGGGCTCCCAGCTTAACGCATGAGTGCTGAGATACGCGATAGTTTGTGTTTTTCCATGGTGTTATATTCTACACATTGGGAAAGCCCTAGATGGCAGGGCCCTGCTTCCCATGAAGCCATCTAGGTCTCAAGTATTTATGGTTTGACAGCAAGCTCTGGAGGAAACAGCCAACCTCTGTACTCAGAGTGTCACTGATTTTATTTATAAATTGTTATGATTACCGTCCATTGTGGTGATTCATGGCTGTAATCTTAATTCTTAGACTGAAGTGGAAAGACTGTCATGAGTTCAAGGTCAACTGAGGCTATACAGTTTAGACCACCTGACCTACATAGTAAGACCTTAACAAACAAACAAACAAACAAACAAAATGAAACAAACAAACAAGCAAGCAAAAGCAAAATAAAAAACCCAAAGACCAGCAACAACAAAAAACCCTAATTCTAACAAAAACATCATGAAAATCGAGTAGCAGAACATCTACACAACAGCAATGTTACACACACACACAAACACAGAGAGAGAGAGAGATTTCATATATATACATATTTATGATGAACTTTGATTTATCAATCAAGTATAACAAGAGTTACAATAACTAACAATGAAATAGAACCATTATGATAATGCACTGCAATAAAATTTACTACAGTTTGTGGATTCTTTATTTCTGGAATTTTCCACTTAATATTTTAGGGCTGGAATTGAACATGGGCAACGGAAGCCCTGGAAAGTAAAAGCAAAGGCAAGCGTGAAGTGCCGGGAGACAGAAGCTGGAGCTTCTCTGCACAGTTCTGAACTGAGACAGTTCCAGGTCCAGGAAGCAGCCTGATGGACACATTCTTGCCCACAAGGCATCTAGATGCTTGTGTTAGGCTTATGTGTCTGAGGCTGCTCAGCACCTGGGAACTCAGCTCTGGATTCTGAACCTTGACATCCTCTCCTCCCAGCTACATTGTTCCTAGACCTCACCCTGGACCACTCAGCTCAGTGAGCAAGAGCATCCCACAGGCTGCCACTCCCATCCATGCCTTTGATCCATCTGACGGAACAGCTACTGGTGCCTGTGGCTCTTTTGCTCTATGTTGCCAGAGCCAACTAACCAGTGCTAGGCTGCAGGAAGCCAAAAATAGCCACACTGGACAGTCATGGGTAGAGCGTTAAACACCCTAGTGGCCCATTTGCAAAAAAAGAGAAAATGGGTGAAATTGATCAGAAAGATGCGTTCTGTGCAACCTAATATATTAAAAATGCCACACTGACACATGATAGTGTTAAGAGCTTTTCCATCAAGGCATTTCAAAATGTACTTAGGTTTGGATATGCATGTGTGTGTTCATGTACGTGCATGTGCACATGTTTATGTAGGCAAGAGGTCAGCCTTGAGTGTTTTTCTTCAGAATTATATCTATCTTGGTTTTTGAGACTCTTTGATTCATCCAGGCTGGCTGGTCAGAGATCCCCTGGGAGTCTCTGCTTTCCCAACACTGAGATTATCAAGGAGTATTAGCACATCTGGATTTAAAAAAAAAAAAAAAGAAAAGAAAAAACAACTGGGGACAAAGCTTACACAGCCAGCAAATTACTGAGTCATCTCCCCAACTCAGTGTTAAAGTTACTCATGAGAGACATTACTTTTCTTTGGTCTGTCTTCAAAATTTGGTTGTTTATACTCCATCGTATTTGATTTGGGCTAGTTCATCAACTGAACAGCCACACGTGTCTGATGGCTACCATATTGGACAGTGTAGATCTCAAGTGGTCTAAGAGTTTCAAGCGATCACTCGTAACTTAAAACTTAAGGAACTGTAAGAATTTAAAACACATTTCTCATGCTTTCCTTATGTTTTCAGTGGGACCCATAAATGAAAGCTCCAAAAAGTTATTTTCTCCCACTATATTGTTAATGAGCCCAATCTCCTTCCCTCATATGCACAGCTGTCTGCCTGGAAGACCCACTCTTTCCCTTTTCCCCAGTCACCTCAAAGGAATCTATTTTCCTCCCTAAAGTTTAAAAGGCAAATCTTCAGCAAACTGAAGCTAAAGCAAAGTAGCTTTCCTGAATCCGCTAGGCAGCTTGTCAGCTCCACCTGGGGCCTTGTCCATATCTTCCAACTACATTGTATCTGCTTCACAGCACTGCCCGGTCTCAACTGAATTTGTTTTATAGAGAAGGGGTATTTCTCATCTCTATTATACTAGTCACTTTTGCGTTACTATGACAAAATGCAAGGAGATAAGAAAATTTAAAGGAGGAAAGGTTTCTTTGGGCTCATGGTTTCAGTCTCTGACTGCCTGATCCTGACACTTGAGACTTATGGTAAGGCTGTAAATCACAGTGGAGAGTGTGTTGGAGGAAGCTGCTCACCTCGTGACAGCTGGTAAGCAAAGAGAAAAAGAAGGAGCCAGAATCCCAATATCTTCTTCAAGGGTATGTCATCAACAACATAACTTCCTTCCACTGGGCCCAAGCTCCTAAAAGTTCTACCACCTCTCAACAGTGCCACAAGTGGATCCAAACTGAAGCGTCTGTAGACCCAATACCTAACACAGGGATGGATGCTCACAACCTGAAAGTTTAGTTCCCTGGATAGAATGGTCCAAGAAAGAAGCAAAGTGAGACATACCAGCCAAGACCAAAGCCATGATATGATTGTAGCCTAAGCTTAGAAGGGGGTTCACCATCACTTTCTCAACATTCTGCTTGTCATAGATCACCCTGGTTTGGGCATCTCTATATGGTAGATGCCAACAGAGGTCTCTTAGAGGCTGGTTATAGAATAAGGAATGGAACACAGAAATTCTAGACAAGAGAATGTAAGTTTCAAATTTAGAATCTTGATATCCTGTCCAATGGAAGTCAAGCTCTTCAGATTCTCAGCACGGCATCTTCTGGTCATACCCACAGGATAGCTTGCTACTGTAGAATCATTTCTTAACCATTTCCCTGTGATCTTAAACGAGTTCTACTGTGTGAGCCAGGGCCAAATCCTGATAGGTGAGCGCCTGGCCCCAACCATAGAGAAGTGTCTCTTGCTTGATAAGGAGAAACCCAGATCTGCTTGCTGAGTGAATGGATTCATTCCTTAAACCTATCAGCATCCAGCCAACCCAAGGCTGACAGCAATTAAACTCATAGCCACACAAAAACTTAAAGTGAGCATTGGACTCAAAAATTGAGAAGATGGTAAAAATCTTATGTCAACATAGGTGAGCATAGCTATAATGGCAGCCACCAAAAATTTGACGCTATTCACTTAAATTTTTTTTTCCATTTTTTATTAGGTATTTAACTCATTTACATTTCCAATGCTATACCAAAAGTCCCCCATATCCACCCACCCCCACTCCCCTGCCCACCCACTCCCCCTTTTTGGCCCTGGTGTTCCCCTGTACTGGGGCATATAAAGTTTGCAAGTCCAATGGGCCTCTCTTTCCAGTGATGGCCGACTAGGCCATCTTTTGATATATATGCAGCTAGAGTCAAGAGCTCCGGGGTACTGGTTAGTTCATAATGTTGTTCCACCTATAGGGTTGCAGATCCCTTTAGCTCCTTGGCTACTTTCTCTAGCTCCTCCATTGGGAGCCCTATGATCCATCCATTAGCTGACTGTGAGGATCCACTTCTGTGTTTGCTAGGCCCCGGCATAGTCTCACAAGAGACAGCTACATCTGGGTCCTTTCAATAAAATCTTGCTAGTGTATGCAATGGTGTCAGCGTTTGGATGCTGATTATGGGGTGGATCCCTGGATATGGCAGTCTCTACATGGTCCATCCTTTCATCTCAGCTCCAAACTTTGTCTCTGTAACTCCTTCCATGGGTGTTTTGTTCCCAAATCTAAGGAGGGGCATAGTGTCCACACTTCAGTCTTCATTCTTCTTGAGTTTCATGTGTTTAGCAAATTATATCTTATATCTTGGGTATCCTAGGTTTGGGGCTAATATCCACTTATCAGTGAATACATATTGTGTGAGTTTCTTTGTGAATGTGTTACCTCACTCAGGATGATGCCCTCCAGGTCCATCCATTTGGCTAGGAATTTCATAAATTCATTCTTTTTAATAGCTGAGTAGTACTCCATTGTGTAGATGTACCACATTTTCTGTATCCATTCCTCTGTTGAGGGGCATCTAGGTTCTTTCCAGCTTCTGGCTATTATAAATAAGGCTGCTATGAACATAGTGGAGCATGTGTCCTTCTTACCTGTTGGGGCATCTTCTGGATATATGCCCAGGAGAGGTATTGCTGGATCCTCCGGTAGTACTATGTCCAATTTTCTGAGGAACCGCCAGACTGATTTCCAGAGTGGTTGTACAAGCCTGCACTCCCACCAACAATGGAGGAGTGTTCCTCTTTCTCCACATCCACGCCAGCATCTGCTGTCACCTGAATTTTTGATCTTAGCCATTCTGACTGGTGTGAGGTGGAATCTCAGGGTTGTTTTGATTTGCATTTCCCTGATGATTAAGGATGTTGAACATTTTTTCAAGTGCTTCTCTGCCATTCGGTATTCCTCAGGTGAGAATTCTTTGTTCAGTTCTGAGCCCCATTTTTTAATGGGGTTATTTGATTTTCTGAAGTCCACCTTCTTGAGTTCTTTATATATGTTGGATATTAGTCCCCTATCTGATTTAGGATAGGTAAAGATCCTTTCCCAATCTGTTGGTGGTCTTTTTGTCTTATTGACGGTGTCTTTTGCCTTGCAGAAACTTTGGAGTTTCATTAGGTCCCATTTGTCAATTCTCGATCTTACAGCACAAGCCATTGCTGTTCTGTTCAGGAATTTTTCCCCTGTGCCCATATCTTCAAGGCTTTTCCCCACTTTCTCCTCTGATGTTGTGTAGATCTGAGAGTCTTGGGAGGCAAACATGGAGAATTTCCAGAAAATTGAAAGCAAAGATGCTTTGTCTCCATAAGATAAATAAGAAGGGACTCACAGGCATGACACTTACACAGAAGCCTTCAAGTGAGATTATTAAATCATCTCACATCATTAGTGCAATAGTGACTAGGGTCTCTTGTCTCTCCAGATCCATCTTGTGGACATTGCCGCTTTGCCTACTCTAATAAATCTGTACCCTGCTTAGAAAAAAAGAGAGATTTGATCATGGATTGTAGCATTTATTGATTCTTTGATTGATTGATTGCCAATGTGTATGTGCGGATTGTTTTTAAGCATAAGGTTAAAAAATAAATAGGAACTCTATAGGTTCTCTCCTCATAATATCATGTGACATCTACTTTGGAGACCATCTTTAATTTGATATCTACCTGTTCCATTCTACTTACCGGCAGGATATGGTTATCCAGTGGATTTGGGATAAGCGATAGAATTTCTTCCTGTATCTCAATGTTCTTTCATCTACACGGGAGGGGAGGAAGTCTGTAGAGGGAAATAGTGGGGTGATCTCAAGTTCCCATGGGTTTCGGGACTACAGAAGTTTGTATGGTGAATGGGATTGACCTCAGGAAGCCTAGCTGTTGGCAGTTTTAGAGCGATGGCCTCATCATGACAGCGAATGAAGCTATACTCATTTGCACTAGGGGGCAATCAGAGGAGGCTAGCTAAACAGAGCAGAGGGCCTTGGGTCCGGGAGCTCCCTACAGAAGGTAGGGTTGTTAGAGAAGGGAATTGGGGTGTAAATAGGAGTTAGTAGAAGCAGTATGCGGGAACTTCCTCTGTGAAACTTCTGCCAATAGAATTAGGGGCCAGAGGCAGAAGTGTTCTCTTTCTTACTGTGGAGACAGTTAGATGTGCAAAGCTCTACAGTGAGTGAGTAGATATGGCCGCTTAATGGGACCCTCATCTCCATGAGTCTGAGTCTGAGCAGAAGAGTCCAAGTTCAGCCTTACCAGGGAAGAAGGTCAATTAGGATGTGCACTGGCTGGTTTTGTGCCAACTTGACACAGCTGGAGTTATCACAGAGAAAGGAGCTTCAGTTGAGGAAGTGCCTCCATGAGATCCAGCTGTAAAGCATTTTCTCAATTAGTAATCAAGGGGGGAGGGCCCCTTGGGGGTGGGACTATCTCTGGGCTTGCAGTCTTGGGTTCTATAAGAGAGCAAGCTGAGCAAGTCAGGGGAAGCAAGCCAGTAAGGAACATCCCTCCATGGCCTCTGCATCAGCTCCTGCTTCCTGACCTGCTTGAGTTCCAGTCCTGACTTCCTTTGGTGATGAACAGCAATGCGGAAATGTAAGCTGAATAAACCCTTCCTCCCCAACTTGATTCTTGGTCATGATGTTTGTGCAGGAATAGAAACCCTGACTAATTCAGGATGCAGAAACACTAAGAACAGTACTCTCATGTGTCCAAGGCCAGAGCTTGTCTCTCACCTCCTCAGAGTGACTGGTCTGAGGGCCAGAGACAAAGCCCTTTGTCCTCTGATCTGGAGATTATAAGCCTGTTTGCATGGGTAGCAGTGCTTCTGGTACCCCCTGCCCCCAAGAGAAGCAGTGTGGCACCCTGATAGAAATTTCCAGCTCAAGGCTATTGTGTGGTCTAGGCTTAGCAAGCTATGAATTCCTAAGTGACCAGAACTGATTTCTGGATAGATGGAGATATCCCTAGAAATTCTCAGGAGGGAAAATAATTCTGGAAGCAATTCAGTATTTTGCAGCCAAAAAAAAGTCATATTTATAATTATGGCTTCATTTTTAGGAGCAGGCAAAAGTGAGTGCTCAACACCTCCTCTCTCCTGGTCAAATGTAAAGACAATGCCATGAAAGTATAATGACCAACAAATTAAGTCATATCCTGCAACAGCTTCTATTTTTAAACAGCATGCAAACATCCATAGGAAGGATAATCGATCCCACATCTCTGGCCAAAAAAATAAAGTTAAGTGTCCACACAGAGGTGTTGACACCTCCATTCTTCTCTCTATTCAGCAATGTCACTGAAACAAAGGCAAGCAATAAAAAGGTTCAAATCCACGCGGTCAAAAGGACGTGGTGAATATCTGTCAGCGTACACTTGCTATTCACAAGAATGGAGGGATGCAAGCTCACAACTGACGTTTACAGGAACTGGAGGCTGAAGAACAGAGAATCACAGATGATGAAGCGTCCAGGGAAAGTGGAAACTTAAAACCATGGCAGAGGAAGTCACAGAAACAAGCTCCCTCCTTAGGAAGCATCCTGATAAAACCTAGATGCACTGGATGCAGGTCCCTGAGAAGGCAGCAAAAACAGAAGTGGCTACGCACTTAGCTCCCCTTGTTCTGTGTCTACTTCCTGTAACCAAACAATGGCCCTTCCCATTACCTGTGGGAGCAGGAAGTTGAACAATAGACTCTGCACTACAGATACCTTGGGCAGAATGAAACTCTTATTGCAAAATGGAAGGTTGTGTCGCACTGGCAGAAAAATTTCAGAATAGGACTTGCGGGGGGGTGGGGGGGCGTCCTTTAGGACCAGTGACTCAGCCAACTACCTCAAGCAGCCCCTAAGCCTTGGAGAACCAACTGGCAATGAATTCTAGATTTATCTTGTCCTTTGCTGCCTATCTGTAGGTAAGAAGCCTGCTGTGTGTAACCTGTTGGATACAGGCATCCTACCTCACCAGCCAGACAGAGAAGCTGGTAAGCGATGCACAACAAACCTGCTTCACAGAATGGTGGGAAGGGGAGTCCTGATGTTGTCAGAAACGGGGGGTGGGGGGTGTCCACCCAGCAGGAAAAGATCTGGAGAACAAATACTCCTACTTCTTCTTCCCCACTCCCTCTCCCTCCAATTTCCATGTTTCCCACTGACCAAAGTCACGAAAGCCAGAGGGCAGGAAGACCACTGAGGAGTCTTAACAAGCATCCACACCCTGTGGTGCAGAGCCAGGGAGTATTTGCTTACTACTTGCCTGCCAAAGGGTTTGTATCCAGAGCTTTAAGATGCTCGGAGAAACTAGCAATGATAGCAACAACAATAGCAAAACCCACAAGGAATTGAATTCTAAAACGGCCACAGGATCTTCACAGACATTTATTTTTTTTCAAATAGAGAAATGCAGAATGACCAAAATGATATTTTTAAATACTCAGTATCACTCTATCAGAGAAATGAAAGTCAAAATGATCTTGAGGTATCATCTCATTCCAGGTAAAGGGGTTATTAACAAAAGTTTGGAAGAGTAAATGCTAGAGATGTAGAATTCTCAATCACCACTGGCAGAAATGTAACTTGGTTCAGCCATTATGGAAAACCCTGTGATGGAGCTACCTCACCTCTGGCTATATATGCAAAGGAAAAACGCTACATACCAGGTACCTGCATGCCTGTGTGTAATTTACTGAAGCACCTTTTTACAATTATCTAAGCTATGGAATCAACATGACTGCCCAGGAATCAGTGAATGGATAAAGAAGGTGTAGCATGCGTGTGTGTGTGTGTGTGTGTGTGTGTGTGTGTGTGTATAAAATTGGATATTTCATAGCCATAAGGAAGAATGGATTCCTGTCGCACAATGGTGTGTCTCGTTGTGGATGCTCTCACATGTAGAAGCTTTAAAAACGTCAAAGTAGAATCATGCTTTCCAGAGAGCTAGGGTAGGTAGAAGGGAAAGCAAGAGGAGGGCCAGCTGGTATAGACATGATGTTTGCATGTGCTGAAACATCACATCGGGCCCCGCTAATATGTGTAATCAATACATGTTAATCAAAAAGAAATCAAAATGTAAAAACCAAGTTTTAGAAAAATGAAACCTTAGGATGAGAGTGATGGAAAGATCCCAAGACAGTGCCTGTGCTGTAAGCCCACAGAGACAAATCCAAACAGGAAGTCAAGAAATACAGCGAGGGAGGGGGTGGCCCGGAGTGACAGCTGGTACGGTTAGGGAAGAATGCCGGCTTTGTTCATAGCTCATGGAAGGACTGATGATAAGTATCCCTAAAAATAAGCACATGGGGAAAGAGAGACGGGTTTAGCCCCAAAGAGAATAGAAAAGCTGCCGAGAAAAGAACTGTGATTTTGATTGGCTCTGACACATGTTGCAGAACGTGGCTAATTAGCGCACAGTCATACTAGCGTGAGAAATTGAGAACCTGTGGATGTCCCTTACAAGTCAAAAGACTCCTCAGGTGTCTTCAGGTTTGTGGAGGACTTTGAGCCAGAACCGCTCAGCTAAGTGATCCATGTTCCTGTCCCACAGCAGTGATGCAATGGCAAATACTTATTCCTTCATGGCACTAGCTTCTGCAGTCATTTGTGTGCAGCAGCAGGTATCTGATAGACAGCCCTGAGGGGTGACAGGATGCGTTGTGTGCTCGTGTACCTTAGAGTGGGTGCAAAGTTGGGAGCTAAGAAATTAGATTTCAGAAAAGAGAGTCAATGCATAGTATAGGAAAGTGAACATTTGAAAATAGGAGCATAAAACCTATTTCCCGAGAGATAGAAGACATATTGGAAAAACTAAACAGTGTTTACCTTGTGGTCCAGGAACCAAGTGTAAAAAGTTCAGTGTCCAGAGTTAGGCGAGGCTCTATTAACGACACTAAGAAAGGAATTTGACTTTTAAATTCTATCCATATCTCTATTAGAAAATAAATGTATTAAAAGGCCATTTCTATGCACTTCCTGATAGAGTCAAGTATCAGAGACCACCTTGCTTAGGTACAAGCAAAATTCTAACCCTTTGATTAGGCAAAAAGAACATAAAAAGGGAGGATTCTGAGATGAAGGCAGACCCCACAGGGATCCCCTCTTAAGTAGAGGTGTTTGACAGCTTTTCAGAGCTCCATGATTCATCTAAGCCAGGCAGTGAGGGCCAAGAGGCCCACAGCAACATGGAAAGGAATCCAGAGTGGGATGAAGGAGTTGGTTCTTTATGTTGAAAAGAAAACTGGCCGTGAAGAGGACCAGATGTTAGGCTAGGCATTAGTCACTCCAGAGCCCTGGGGAAAGTATTCATCCATCAAAAGCAAGCTAGCTGCTGTAAGCGCTCTCTGAAGAAGCACTCCATAGACATCCTTAGCTGCTTTGAACAAGCCCATCGGGAGAGCGACTGACAGGTTACCAAAAGGTCCTCGTAGATTATTTTCTACACAGCAGGTGGTGTCAATTCTCTTCGTGTGCTGACCAGATTACTAGACGAAGTTCATGCTCAAATGGCAACGGCTAACTTTATTATTGTTATCCTAAAACTCACGATAGCTTTGGCCGAGTGTATGATGGTGGGTGCGCAGTTTTCAGTTGTTGAATTCATGGTCCTGGCTGCTGAAGACCCAGAAGTCTTCTCTTCTGAACTAATACCAGATTCCCATGAGATGAGTCACCCACACTGTAAGACGTTAGTGTGGGGGATATAATGATTCTATGACCCTGGAGCTGCCAGATGATGATGACAATGACATCAATGGAGATGATGATAGTGCTGATGGTTATTACGATGATGAAGATGACGACGACGACGATGATGCTGATGATGATGCTGGTAATGATGGTGATGCGGGTGGTGATGATGATGATGGTCATGAATGTCGGGTTGGAAATCTTGTATCTTTCTTTTTTATATTTTGGTTTTTTAAACTTTTTATTAAATTCTTTCTGAGTTTCACATCATGTACCCCAGTCCTCGTCATCTCCCCATCCTCTCATATCCACCCTCACCCTTTGCTCTTGCAACCCCTCCCACAAAATAAAGCACACACATACACAAAAGTATAGAAAAAAATCTTGTTGAAGCTGTGGTGTGTCAGTGTGTCCCACAGTACAACCTTCTGCCCACACATCTTCACTTGCAGATACTCACCGCAATGAGTCATTGGTCTGGTTCAAGGTCTTCAGATTCTCACCAGGACTTCTCCCCATCATCCTGTATTGCCCTGCCTCATGGAGATCCTGCAGTTTTGGATCAGCAGGAATGGCCCAACTGCTCACACATGACATAGATTTTGGGGCAGATCAATTCAGAATTCTGGGCTGTAACTGGGCTGGTCAGCCTGCCTGCTTTTCCTTATCCACACCACCAGGGCGAGTTCTCCAGCACTACTCTGGCTAGGCCACCAAATGCCATCCTTGGTAGGAGAAAAGGCTAGCTCTCCTGCTCTAATGCCCTCGGGCCACCTCACCCACGCCCTTTCTACCAGGGTCAGCATATTAGGCAAGGAGGATGCAAGGCCCACTCTCCTGAGTGCTGCAGCTGGTAAAAGGTTGGGCCAGCCAGCTCACTTGATCTCATGATCCCAGGGCCAGCTCTCCTAACTATCCCAGGTAGCAAGGGAGGAGGAGAGAAAGGGCATCGCCCTGAACCCACAGGATCTCATGGTAGAGGAGCGGTGGGACCAACTCTCCCATGCTCTCACCCTTGGGACTGGATCCTCTGTGCCCCCACCACCAGGGTCAGCTTTGCAGTCCTGCCCAAGCAAGGCACAGGGCCCACTCTCCCCAGTGTTGCCCATGGTAAGAAGAGGGGCCAGCTCTGTGGAACCCTGAAGCCAGTGAGGGGCAGGATGAGTTCTGTATAGCCCTAGACGTCCCCATGGTCCCAGGCGGCTGCGCCAACCAGAGAAGTCCCCATGTTCTCTAGTGGTAATATGAGCTACAGACATCACACCAACCCCAACTTCTGTGAGCTGTGTAGCCACAGACTCAGACTCGGCCCTCCACAGCAGCTTGGACTGGGACCTCATCATGGTTCCAGGTGGCGGGGTTGCCCACTCTCCAGGTCCACCTCTCTTCATAATGCTCAAGCTCCTCCCCTTTCCCTTCTCTCCCATCTGACCACTAAAAGTAGTGGCTCCCACTGCAGGCTGACCACGTGACTGCCGGGCCCCTGGATGATATCCTCAGTCCACAAACTGCATGCATTATGGTGGCAACCGGCCAGCCTGTGCTGTACTCAGGAGGGCAGGTCTGTGGATGGCATGGTGGTCCACAGGTCTCACTCTTCCTCCATCCACCCTTGCTGCATTTCATAGTGGTAGGCGGGGCTCCGTGTGTCTATCTATGGCCCACCTGTGCCACGGGCAGAGGGCAGGTCTGTGAGCGTCTTTCCCCACCAGTTCCACATGACATGGCAGAACGCAGGTCTCTGTCACTCTTCCTCCTCCTCCCATGTTGCACAGCCTGGTTTTGACAGGATTTGATTTTTATGTGTCCTAGGCAGAAAACAAGTTTTGGCCACCAAGCCGGTCATCAAGCTAAGATGAACAAAGGACTGACATCTGCTCTGCTTCTGACTGAGATAAGAACACCACAATCAACAAAGACTCTTTGCCCAATTGCGGGGTCAGAGATGTTGTGGTTTTCTAGAGCAGCTTCTCCTAGAAGCTCATGGTCATCTGTGATGAGCAACTGCTGCAACTCTGTCCCAATCTATGAAAGAACATCCTACCGGAAAAGGGGAAGAAGAAGGAAAGTTCGGAAGACTCAATCACTTCCACTGGGTGGCCGCATCCTTCTCCATTGTCAGAGGACGTGCAGACGAGGGAATGGCATGAGACTACCCATTCATAAAAGGGTGGCCTGTCTCGAAAACTAAAAACCAAAAACCAAACAACAACAATAACAACAACAAAAACAGAAAAGGGCAGAAGTGTCCGGTTGATAGTTTGGGATTGCTTCTGCAATTGGATTTCTCTCGATATGCTTCAAGTCTCTGGTCACACCCTAGTCATCTCCCTGTCACTTGCCTCGTTAAATCCTGATTTTCCCATCCAAATGTGGGGCAAAGTGTCCAGCTATCCTGTAGGGTCTCGGAATCCTATCTCCAGTCCTCTGCTCCTGCTTCCTTCTTCCCCATGTCTCCCTAGCTTTCTCCTTCTCTTACTGCCTCTTTCTCTGGCTTTTTCTGGAACCAGACAAGGGACATCCAACTGTATAAGTGCAGTTTCAACGAATGGAAGCCCTCTCCTTGCAACTTGATGTCAACCAGGTATCCTTTGATGGCAGATATGTTACTATTATTCACGATGGCCTATCTTAGCAAGCTATGTACAAGCTCACATTCACTCCCTTCAGGCTGTCCTAACTCACTCCTCTATGCTTGTGTTTGCTAACATCTACAAGATAGTTTCAGATAAGGAAGAAAAAAAAAACTTTAAAAAAGAACTAACAAAGCTCCTTTAAAATCCTGCAACTCATGATAAGGATAAAGGGATAAAGACACGCATTTACCGTGAGAATTAGGCATCTTTCAGAGATAAGGCCCCGAGTCAGGCTATGAGTGAGTTCTACACTGCCTGTGAAGATTAATAATAAACACAGCCATTGGGAGATAAAGCCACCAACATACAGGGGACAGGAGAGTAGAGCACGGGTCTTGTCCTCGGGGACCTGAACCATATGCAAACAAAGACAGGAGATGGGCCAGCCTCTGAAGCAAAGTGTGACTCATCCTTGAATGTCTACCGAGGACCAAGAGACAACCGCCTGCTCAGGCTGGGGGGAGAGGCCACATGACACCTATGATCTTGATAAGGAAGCAGCAGAAGGCAATAGGAAAGGCAGTGAGAACAGAGCTTTAGAGTTCTCACCCATGATCCCAGGAGCTGGAGTTGGAGGTAAGAGGATCATTGAGTTTAAAGTCAGTCTGTGCTAGATAGAGAGATTTTGCCTTAAAAAAAAACAAACGAACAAGCAGCCCTATTTGAGGTATTCTGACAATAAGGACAGCAAGAGACTGAGTTATTTGCCACTTCTCTGTAATTGCTGTTTTTCCTCATGACCCACAGTAAAGACCTTAAAGACAAAAGATCTTCTCTGTTCACCCTCGGGGGACTTTAAAGGGAAAAACTCCAAAGATAGTGGCCACTCCTGAAGGAGAGAAAATGAGTTGATTTTTTTTTCTGGAGCATGCTATAGAGTTGGGGAAGATGCTATGGAAAATGGAAAAAGACTTTAGAACCGATCTCTAGAGATACATCATGGAAGCCAAGCACGGTAGTGCACATAAGCAGTCTTAGCACTGAGCAAGAGTCAGAATGTTCACAGGTTCAAGGCCAGCCTGGGCCACAGAGAGCCCTTCTCTCAAAATGGAAAGAAAGAAAGAAAGAGAGAGAGAGAGAGAGAGAGAGAGAGAGAGAGAGAGAAGGAAGGAAGGAAGGAAGGAAGGAAGGAAGGAAGGAGGGAGGGAAGGAGGGGAGGAGAAAAGGAAATAAAGAGGAAGGGAGGGAAGAGGAGAGGAGGAGGAGAAGGGAGCAGAGGAGAGGAGAGCGGAGGGGAGAGGGGAGGAGGGCAGGGAAAAGGAAACAGGATGGTGGAAGTGAGGAAACAACACAGCACAGCGTGAGATGCTGCTGAACTTGGCAGTGAAGCCCTGGATCTGGGAAACACCACACCCCACAGAAAGATAGCAAGCTTCCCCTGCCTCCTGCTTCCCCTCCGATGGATGAGACTAGCTTTTGTCTGGTTAACCTCCTTATGCCAGCTCATGACATCAACATGTCATCAAGGGCCTCAGTCGCTGATGAGTCCCTCTGGCAATGTTGTATGACCAAGATAAACCTTAAAGCCACCACTGGATGATGCTCTCTTCGAGGTCCTAGCAGAGCGTTTATCTTCAGGAACAGGCTGACTGGCTTCTTAATATCTCTCAGAGTGTTCTGAAGAAATGGTTCTCAACCTGTGGGCCATGGCCTTTGGGGGTTGAATAACCTTCACATATCAGATATCCTGCATGTCAGGTATTTTACATTACAACTCATAACAGTGGTAAAAATCAGAGTTATGAAGTAGCGAGGAGGTGATGGTTAGGGGGTCACCACAAGGTAAGGAGCTGTTTTAAAGGAGGCGGCATTAGGAAGGTTGAGAACCACTGCTCTAGAGCCTAAAACTAGAAAGCTACACTGTTGCCATTGATCAACCTTGTGGTACACAGTCAGAAGATGGGGCTTGGGAATTCCTCTTCGGGTTCTCAGGACCCAGCTCTTCCGATTCTCAGGACCCAGCGCTATTGTATTGTATCAGTGACTCTGACATCACCGTGAAAAGACACCCAACAGAAGTGAGAGGATGGAGGCTCTACTCTAGGTATGGTCCGTCGTGGTGAAGACCGCACAGCAGTGGGAGCAACTTCCAGGCTGTGGCACCAGTGGTATGAGGTTCCTTCCTATCAGGAAGGGCTGTAACCAAGAAGAGACTGTAACCCACTTCCTGGAATTATACTGGAAATGGCTCTGTACCCTTGCAAACGAGTGCCACTAGCAGGTGACTGAGTCTTCAGACATATGAGCTCCTTCGAGGAGACACTTCACGTTCAAACCAAAACAATACACCTTGAATGGCTTATTCCAGCTCCTGTTCCAAACCAGGGGGTTGTGTCTCCTCCAAGTCTGCAAGTTGCTGACCAGTTTCCAAAGGGCCAGAACATGCTTCTGACATCCTTTGTTGGGTTTTCCACTGCTGTGATAAAGCACCATGATCAAACTCAAGTCAGGAGGGGAGCGTTTGTTTCATCTTACCACTTGTAATCCATCACCTAGGGAAGTCAGGGCAGGAACTCCAAGCAGGAACCTGGAGGTAGAAACTGATGAAGAGGCCATGGAAGACGGCTGCTTTCTGTTTTTCTCCTTATGGCCTGCTTTCTTATGCCTAGGGGTGGTAGCACCCCCGGTAAACTGAGCCCTGTCACATCAGTCACTATTTAAGAAACCGTACTATAGACTTGCCTATAGGCAAATCTTATGGAAGGATTTTTTTTTCAGTTGAAAATCTCTCTTCTTGGTAACTCTAACTTGTGTCAAGTTGACATAAAACTAACAAACACACATGCCAAGGAGATACTGACAAGTGTACAGGAGCTCTAGTATGCATGGATGTACACACACAGAGATAGACACACATATACACACATATCACATACACATGAAAGAGAGAGAGGGGTTGCAAATATCCATCTGCACATGGGTTTCTTTGGTAAATGCCAAATTCCTAGGTGCCGTCTAGATGTCCAGATTTAACCACTTGGCACAGACAGGGTGCCCTAGCTCTGAGTCATTTATAGACAGCAATGGTTCCTGTAATTAGTCCTAGTAGATATGTGTGCCATGCAATAACAATGGTGGATGATTCGGTGTCTCTCTCCTTCATTTCTCTGCTGTGCCCACCCCTACACCTCCTGTCTCTTACTCACTCTTTTTAGCAGAACAGTGAGACATGGCTTGCTTAGCCATCCTTCACAGCGTCACCCTGCCATTTAGGATGAAGAGCCCAGATGTGGGTGACCCATCTGCAGTGTGTGTCACGTTTCAGCATCTTCCTTATTTAGAGCTAGGAGAAAGAGACTCATTAGAGAGAGGAAGTCCACAATGAAATTAGGAGACATTTGATCGGACCATTATCCCGGCACAATGCAGGCAATGAGAGACGCGCGCTGGAGTTGGCTGTAAACCCTAACTGTGCTTTGCAGCCCCCATGAGCTTGCTCATCATTCACTGCTGTGAATGATGCTGACCAGGGAAGCCTACAGAGAAGCGGAACATCATTAGGACACAGAACGTCTTTCCTCTTCTCTTGTGGCTTTACTATGGCTTTAAAGTCTATGGCAATGAGAACATTCTAGGCCTTTGTCTACCTTGGTTCTTCTTTGTTCCCTTCATAGAAGCATTTGTGAGACCCTAGGGGTGGATAATAACCACCTCAAAGCATCCACCACTGGACAACAGGCCTTCCTCAGCTTCCTACCACACAGAGGGCAGAGGGTTGCTACCTCTGTCAAGGACTCCAGGTCATCCTTGAATTCCGGTTCTGTTGCTCTGTTTCTGGTATCTCAGCTCCTTTATTGTGTAGAAGCAAAGATCAGAAATAGATAGCCATCCTAAACTGAATCACTAATAATATGTGTTGAGCCCCAGGAGATCATTTGGCTCAAAAAATGTCCAGTTGTATCATTAAACACATGATCTGAGTGCTACAGAAATTGGCTCCATACTAGAAAAGCAGAAATGAAGCCCAAAGTGATGGCGTCTAGAGACGGGGTTTAAGAGAGAAAAGAATGCATTTTGCAGAATGAATAAACTCCAGCCCAAATTCAGTCACTGGCTGTGAGCCACTCAGACACTTCATCTCACTTGTAACCGGATTCAGAGTGGTTGTTTTACCCCCTCAAAAGGTTGTTGCGAAAACATAATATGAAGATGGTTATTAAAGCGACCTGGAGAATTAAAGCATTGTATAAAAAAGTAAAGTGTGAGTTTTATTACTATCCGGTCCCACAGCAAGTTCACTGCCATTTGTGGGGTTGGAATTCATTTCCCATCTGGCTCTAAATCCACATTGTTTCATCTGCTTAAATGGCATTAGAGACTTGCTATTCTCAAAAGACATGGAAAATCCATCTCTTGGTCCAGGTTTAGAGCATCGTGTAGCTCTGAGCAGGCAAACATTAAGCAACAATGTTCTAAAGTCCACCACTCAAGCATTAATGGCTACACACTCAGCATCTGCACAGGGTGGGCTCTCCGTGTCTGCTCACTGGATTGGTTAACCAAGGAAAATGTCTACATAAAAATCCTGCTAAAAATTAAACTAGGGGCTGGTGGGATGGGTCATCAGTTAGGAGCACTGGCTGCTCTTCTAGAGGACCCAGATTCCGGTTCCAGCACCTACATGGTGGCTCACACCCCTCTGTATCTCCAGTCCCAGGGGAATCTGACACCCTCTCCTGGCCTTGGTGAGCATCAGGTGACTTCACGATGCACAGACAAATCTATACACAAAAATGCACACATTAAAAGAAAGGAAAGAAAACAGAAAAGGAAAACCAGACGTAATCAGCAGACGCGGTATCACCGAGTGCCCAGGGTGCTCATGCCTGTGGTTTTAAACTCATCTGATGAGCTGAGTCAGAATCCTGTTATCCACGAGTCAGTCACCTAAAGCCTTTCTTTATGGAGAGTTTGGTAAACCAGCAAAGAAAAGCAATAAGAAGTATGTCCTAACTTGACTCATCAGAGCCAGTTCCAACAAATTTATTCCCCACTCTCAGTTGAAAGGAAAGATGAGGGTAGTGTAAAGAAACAGAAAGAAATGAGTAAAAAACGGCGGCAGGTAAAGTAGCAACCAAGGAAGTCGCAGGGAAACTGAGATGCTCGTAAGTACAGTGAGTTTTGGGGGTTGGCAAGATGGCTCCGGGGGTAAAGGCACTTGCCACGAAAACATAAAGGTGGAAGGAAAGACTCCATAAGGCTGTCCTCTGACCTTCACAAAGCATGACACAGATGTCTACAAATACACACACATATGCACATACACACACTCATATACCATTTACATACATAGGCTCTCACACTCCTGCACACACACACATGCACACACATACATACACACACACTCATATATCATATACATACATAGGCTAGCACACTCATGCACACACACATACATCACACACACTCATATACCATACATACAGACTTGCATGCACATACACACACACATGCACACACTCATATACCATAGACATACATAGGCTCTCACACTCCTGCACACACACATCATACACATTCGCGCATGCACATACTCATATATCACATGCCCTCACACACATGTACTACATGCACACACAATAATAATAAATAATAGTTCTTAAATCAACATTGAGTCTGGGGTAAAGAGAATCTATATTTTTATAAATCTTGGGACATTATCATTTTGGGTTTCTTTGAAACTGTTACGGCAGAACAGAAAGAAATTGTCTTTTCATTACCGCATTTGTCTTGGTACCTCTAAGAATAACTTGTGCTGAACAACTCACTAGATTTTTCTTTTAAAAGGTAGAAAATGTTGTTAATATATACTGTTAGTGGAATCAAATATTAGACAGTGAGCCATGCATAAAGAGCAGCTACACGCACTTCTTTATGTTTATTTTTCTGCCATTTTTTACATCTATTTGTGGATATATTAGACAATTTTCCATTATGTCACAAAATACCTGAATATGCTAACTAAATAAGAGAAAAGTTGATTTGTCAACTCACTATTGTGGAAGTTTCAGTCCATCGCCAATCAGCTCCTTCGCTTTGGTCCTGGGGCAAAACAGCTCAGGTCATGCCTCAGATACCAAAGAGAGAAGAAGACAACCTGAGTTTCAAGGGTGCACTCCCATGAATGACCTCTTCCTGTAAGGCCAGTACCTCCCAATAATATCTGGGGAACAAGCATTGACCACATGGGCTTTCTTGGAGACATTTCAAATCTAAATGCTAACATTAAGTGCAATGCTTAGTAAACTCTCTGAATTTGTCTGGTTCTATCTCTGTGCAGTCTCAAGTTATAAGCCAGGAACCAGTTCCTCTTCTTGCAGAAGATGCTGATGAATGCATCAAACACGCCTCCTGCCCCAATTTCCCACCACTCTAGTGCTCCAAATTCCTGTGATGTGACCTGCCTGACTTAACCTCAGCCTGAGGAAAAGGACCTGGAACAAGGGACACAAGCCTTTCTGTGGTATATGTCCAGATATTTTCTTACAAAACATGTATCTTGGTGCCCTGCCTTGCACTGCTTTCTGTCAGCTATTACTTGTGTTGCCTCAGTCCAAACTTCCAATTTAATACTTGATTACCCTGGAGAACTCCCACATGGAATAATATTAGCGGAGAGGTGGGGGTAGGTTTTCAGTGGAGTGACCACTTGATGTGCTCAGTTACCCACCGAACATGAGGATACCTTTAACGTTTCTTATTTAGAAACCTTTGGGTTTTGGTTTTTTTTGGGGGGAGAGGGGGCGATTGATGAGATGTTTCCAATTTAAATCCAGATGTTTGAGATCCTTAGATGAATCCAGGAACTGGAAAAATAAATTATAGTCCAGCGAACGAGCCCTGGGTTGGATGTCTCTATTTAGATGCAATCTGACAGCATGTGGAATTGAATATCAGAATTCTGGACCTGGGTCTAGATGTAGACACTGAAATTCTTCTGTAGCTGGAAGAAGCTATTTATACCTTTGTGCTCATTCTCTCTGCAACCAGAAGGAGATTTATAATACTGCATTCTGGGGAAAGCAATGGTAGTAAGAGACTACTCCTGCTGTGGTGGAGCTTGTATTTTGTCTGGCACACAAACAACAGAAAAATGCAGTTCCTACCACAGAACTACGTTGGTTCTATAACGTGTCCAAATGTTCCTTGATACCTCGTTTGAAAAGAAAAGGAATCTACAGAGCCGGGTTTGGTGACTCACCCTCGTAGGTAGACACAGGTGGATCAGAAGTTCAAGGCCAGCTTTAAGTACTTCAAGTCATCATTGTAAATCTGAACTACATTTGACCCCTGCCTCAAAAATAAAGTTTTTTTTGAAGTCAATAGACGTGGGAGCTGAGGCAGGAAAAATCTCATCCTTAAGGTCAGCCTGGGAAATGCAAGAAAAAAATCCTGTATCAATTGGACCAACCAGTGAGTTCTAGTGGTGAGGGGTGCAGCTCAGTGCTCAAGCGCCTGTGAAGTCACTTTCTCCTCCGGGCTTTCCTCGGTAAGTTGCATCCAGTAAACAGATGCAGAAGAAATCATGGTGTTCATTTGAATTTATGGTTGGGACATAAAAGCCAATGGCTTCCTCCTCACTCTCCCAGATCACTCCTTTAAAGCAACCAACTGCCATGTTGTGAGGGTTCTCAAACAGTCCTAAGGAGAGGTCCTCACTGTGGTGTCCTGAGGCCACCTGCAGACGGCCAGCTCAGGACTGAAGCTACCTGCGGACCACCATCCAGCAGTGAGCTATCTGAGGAGCAGGTTCTCCAGTGCCAGGTTGGTAGACAGATCTCTAACCCTGACTTTCATGGTAAGCCTCTTATGTTCACTCACATAAGAGACTCCAAGCTACAAGTCCCAGCTAAACTACTAACCTATCCCTGAATGGCAACTTAAAAACTGCCTGTGGTATGGATCCAGTAAATTGTAGTATAAGTTATTATCCAAGATAATACAGTATTGGGTTAATTCCTTATTCTTCTATAATAATCTCACCTCTCTCTGTGTCTTTCTGTCTCTCTCTCTCTGTCTTTCTTTCTCTGTGTGTGTGCATGTGTATAAACCTCACTTTGAGTATGAAGAGTGGTTTCCAGATTTTTCATCACTGAAATCCTACTTAAAAAACAACCTCTAAGAACACTTCTCCATTGCTGGTGGGAGTGTAAACTTGCACAACCACTCTGGAAATCAATCTGGTGGTTTCTCAAAAAAATTGGAAATAGTTCTACTTCAAGAGCCAGCTATACCACTCCTGGGAATATACCCACAAGGTGCCCCACCACACCACAAGGACACTTGCTCAACTATATTCATAGCAGCTTTATTTATAATAGCCAGAAACTAGAAACAACTTAGATGGCCCTCAACCAAAGAATGGATAACAAAAATGTGGTACATTTACACAATGCAATACTATTCTGCTATTAAAAACAAGAACATCAGGAATTTTTAGGCAAATGGGAGGAACTAGAAAACATCCATCTTGAATGAAGTAATGGAGACCCAGAAAACCACACATGATATCTACTCACTTATAAGTGAATATTATTAGCCTTAAAGTATAGGATAACCATGCTACAATCCACGGACCCAAAGAAGCTAAGTAACAAGGAGGGCCCAAGGGAAGATGCTTGAATCTCACTCAGAAGGGGAAATAAAACAGACATCAGAAGTGGATGGAGAGAGGGAACTGGGTGAGAAAGGAGCTGGGGAGAAGAACAGGTCAGGGAGGGGGAGGGTGAAAGGAGTAGGAAAAAGAAGGGAAATCAATGGGGGAGGGGCATCTCTGGGACAAGCCAGGGGGTGGGGGTAGGTTCCTGGAAGTATATGAGGGTGACCCTAGCTGAGACTCCTAGCAGCTGGGGATATGCAGCCTGAAGTGGCCACCTCCCATAGCCAGCTAGGACCTTCCAATGGAGGGAGAAGGACACCACCCCATCTACAAAACCTTTGACCCAAAATTTGCCCTGCCTACAATATGTGCCGGAATAAAGATGGAGCAGAGATTAAGGGAATGGTCAACCAATGACTGGTGCAACTTGAGAACTACCCCATGGGAGAGATCCAACCCCTGACACTATTAATGATACTCTGCTATGCTTGTAGACAGGGGATAGCACAGCTGTCATCCGAGAGGCTTCACCCAGCAGCTGATGGAAACAGATGCAGGCACCCACAGCCAAACATCAGGCAGAGCTCAGGGAGTCTTGTGGAAGAGTCGGGGAAGGACTGAGGGAGGAGGCAGAGGGTCAGAGACAGCACAAGAAGACCTACAGAGTCAACTAACCTGGGCCCCTGGGGGCTCACAGAGACAGAACTGCCAACCAAAGAGCATGCAGGGGCTGGACCTATGCCCCCTACATATATGCATTAGATGTATAGCTTGGTTTTCATGTGGGCCCATGGGAGCAGGGGCTGTCTCTGACTCTGTTGCCTGTCTTTGGATCCCTTTCCCCTTTCTGGGCTGCCTTGTCTGGCCTCAGTGGGAGAGGATGTGTTAGTCCTGATGAGACTAGATGGGGGGGGGGGAGGTGGGTTGGTATGGGGGGGCTCCTCTTCTCTGAGAAAAAAAGGATGGGGGAATGGGATAAGGGGGTGAGAGGGTAGGGCTGGAGGAGAGGAGGGAGGGGGCTGAGGTTGAGCTCTAAAGTGAATAAATAAATAAATTAATTAATGAAAAAAGGAACAGTCCCTGAGTCTCCCCCCTTTAAACCCACAGCCTGCTGAAGTTACCACATAGACAAACAAACACATGCGTTAACTATTTTAAATGCATGGGGTAGGCACAGATTCTTATTATCCCACACTGACTATTAATAATAAATTGAACAATGCATCCGGGGTTACTTCTGGGTGCTTCCTGCATTAGCTTCCTTTTTTTAAAAAAAAATAAGGTCATCAATTTACTTTTTATTTGTTTAGGAACTTACGTTTTAAAAGGAAAGCAGCTGTGTGTTTATTATGAAGATAAAACTTATCTTTCATGAGAATGAGATAAGAAAAATTGCACTTGGGATATTAAATAATGATCACGCGACAGCACCAACAAACGACTCCGGACATCTGCTGAAAGCTCACGGATACCTGAGTGAATCTCAGTCAGTCCCCTCAACAGTCTTGTAGGGGCAGGGGACAGAACATTTTCCTATTTTGAATACATAATAGCCAAACAACAACAAGACCTCTTAATGTGAGGAACTTCTAGAACTCAGCCCTCTTTGAGTCTTCAAAGATAATACTCCAGTTGCAAACCCAGTCTCCCCCTGCCCTTTCCAGCTAGAGACAGAAAACCATTTCTGTAAAGGGCACAGAGAGAAAGCAAGTTAGGGGGAAAGTCTTCCCAGCTACAGTTAGAAAGGTGTTCAGGAAAGGGGAATGTGAGAGCTAATCTAGATTATGAAAGGCCTGGGAGTGCTATGAGTGTGTATATGCAAATGTGTGCATGCATACATGCATGTGTGTGTGCATACATGTGTGCGTGCATGTGTGCATGCGCGTGTGCATGTGCATGTGCGTGTGTGTGTGTGTGTGTGTGTGTGTGTGTGTGTGTGTGTGTGTGTGAGAGAGAGAGAGAGAGAGAGAGAGAGAGAGAGAGAGAGGAATCCAGAGTTTGACTCGGGTGTCTTCCTAAGTCACTCTCTACCTTTAAAAAATACATATCCTGTTAATTCTTGGGCATTACATCCAATACATTTTGATTGTATGACGCACTTCCTTGTTTCTCAGAACAGGGCTCTCTCCCCCACTGACTGGAACACACTTGCTCACTAATCCCCACCACAGGTACACACCACTCTCATTCTCTGGTGGTCCAGAGACCCCAGCTCTGGTTCACATGCTTTTGAGGATGTATTTCCCTGACTGAACCATTGTTCCAGAGTAGGAAGAGGGGAACATAATTCTATTCCCATAGACTCCACTGGCGATGTGGGAAATGGGTAGAAGCCATGCTCGTTATTTTGATCTTTGCTCCATCCTTTTCCAATACGTCACTCTCTTAAACTCCTGAGTCCAGGTTCAGATAGTAAAAGTGATCTTCGCAGAGTCCAGCTCTCCCAATTAAATCAAACACTTTCTTCAGTTTATCAAACTTCACCTTTGTTCCTTCATTCGTGTTAAGCAAATAGCAACTAATCATGGGATGGAGTCGGAGCCTGGGGAAAGAACTTGGCTTTCAAGTGTGAAAAATGTCATTCTTCCACTCAGCCAAAGAGTTCAAGACCTGACTTCAGGCTCCTCTGGGTCAGGCTGCTGCCAGACTTGAAATAAACAACCTGGATGGAGTCTTTAATGACTCCGACACAAAGCCAGCATTGTTGCGAGCTAGCCCCGTGGTACAATGGCAATGCCTTGGGATGTGAATGAAACCCGTCTCTAATTGTACATTTTTACCTAGGGTCGAGCCAAGGTTTTACTTTGTTTTCCCCTCTCGTTATTCCTTTATTTTAGGAATATGGCTTTTTCCACGGATCTAGACAGCCTGTGCCAGAAAGCCTTTTGTCCCTTTGGAGGAGAAAAGGACATTCAGGCGCGATCCCAACGTTAGGAGCCAAGAACTGTGAGCAGTGCTCTTGGTGCTTCGGGCTGTGCTGCACTGCGGGTGTGCTGTGCACTGTGTCTTTTAAACACACCTTGGGGAATTCATTAACCTTAGGAGACTTTGTTCTCGGCTGCTTACATTGTTAGAGTCATTCTGACTGCCTTAGAATAGCTATTACTACCAAAATAGAAAGTAGAAAATAGGACTCTTCCCACCTCCCCTAGGTCTGTGTTAAGGTGTGTGTGTGTGTGTGTGTAGCCCAGGCTAGCCTCAAACTCATGCTGTTATCAGAGTTTTTAGTGTCAGAGCTGGAGCATGGTAGCCTTAGCAAGCTATGCTTGCTACTATCTTCAACAGGCCAACTAGATGGATAACTAATACAGCAGAGCAGAAATTTGAGTAATGTGACTACGCTGGGAAGAACAACAAATAACGAGGTCCAATGGTACAGTCCCCTGAGCACCAACTCCATCTTCAGTGCCTGGACATGAGGTTCAGATTTAAGTAGAGGATAAGAGCATGCAAAGCTCAACAGTCCTGGTGAAGGGATGGTCCCGCCCATCACTGACCCATCCGTGTCTCAGCTCCAGCCTCTCTTGCCAAGTGCTCTCACAAGTTGTGCGAACTATGCAGAATATCTTCCTGGAAGCTAGAGACTGGAGACCGTTTCTTCCTTTTACTGACATCAGAGCCTTGCCCTTCCCCAACATGGAATTCCTGTGGAAACAGCATTTTCTTTGAGTCTGTTGTTTTAATAGTTTGATAGTCAAAGGGAAGGGCAAAGTATCTCTTTAGAATACCTTCATCTCTGTCAGGATGGTAGAATTGCACATTCTACGTACTGGGACAAGACCAGGCAAGCATTTCTCTGCTTCGAGCTACCCAAGTCCTACTTGATGCCTCCCTGTCTTAATATCATAAGATATCACTCTTCCCTGGTTTCCTTCCTCATTACAGGACTTTGTCCAGACTCCTTTCCTGCCTCTCTTCCTACACTCAAGTTCAACTGCCCCAGGACTGGGCTGATGGTGGTCATCTAGGCATGTACTGTGCTTTCTCCCTCTGGGGTATTATCCAGGGATGGTCATCTAGGAGTGTACTGTGCTTTCTGCCTCTTGGGTATCATCCAACCATGATCTGTATTTTGCTGATACCAACATTTGTCATTTTCCTTTGACCTTGACATTTGCATTTCTAGCTGCCTTCTAGGAGGATGGTCACTTTGGCTACCCAGGAGCTAGCACAAATTATACATCTAAAAGGTATCCTTGGTTTGGTCCCCAAAGCTACCCCTCTGCCACGCCTAAGGAAGTGCTGCCTCTGCCTATTCAGTTGTTCAACTAAAGACCAGAAGTCATCCCTTGTCTTCCCCATTCACTTCTAGTGCTGCCCATCTCAGCCTCCAGGACAGCCCTATATGTCACCATCATATCCTATGGTCTGATTGTCTGGGAACCAGTGTACCAGGGTCTCCATTTACTATACAACACTGTTTCCTTAGCAGCCAGCATTATCTTTTAAACACATGTTATTGTAGTTCTTCTTGATCACTATCTCCAGCTACAGGAGATAAAACCCAAAGTCTTTCATGTCAACATGCTCCTAAACAACCTGCCTCCCACCTGATATCCAACTTTATTCCTCTCCAATTCCCACTTCTGCTATAATGTCTTCTTATGGGGGATCAGACACCACAACACCCATACCCCAGACAGAACAGTGGAGGTAGCTCTGTTCTAGGAAATGTAGCCTGTGGACCTACTGGGAGACCACAGCAGGGATTCAGTACAGATGTAGAGAAGGGGACACAGATTCAGCAAACGCTCAGGCAAGCACCAGAAAGTGTGGCATCAGGTGATCCTGTGGCAGCCATGAAGAGGCCAGAGGATTTGGGATGGAACCAGGCTGCTCCCAATGGCACCAAATGTCTACCTATGGTGATCTTAAAGCATCAGTGGAAATCTGACAGAGTCACTCAGTGACAAGAACTTAGGACTTATCACTTTTGGACCAGTGAGAAAAGATATAGCCTCTGTCCTCAATCATTATTCAGCCTGATGAAAAAAGGCAGGCAGACAGACAGACAGACAGACAGAAAATTGCTATCCAGTTTGATAAGTTCTATTGGCAGAACCTATGTAGGAAGAAGTGTGTCACAAGTCTATCAATGAGCAAGATTTTCTAGGCAGTGACACAGAGCAGACAGGGCAGTCACAGGACTGTGTGTCTGCAACTGGTCATGGTCTCTGTATTAGTCACTGCTCCATTGCTGTGAGGAGACATCATGACCAAGGCAACTCATAAAAGAAGTCATTTATTAGGGTCTGGCTTACAGTTTCAGAGGATTGGCCAATTATGACGATGGCAGGGAACATGGTGACACACACGGTACTGAAGCAGTAGCTGGTAGTTCTACATCCTGATCCACAGGCAGCAGGAAGAGAGAGAGAGACAGACAGACAGACAGACAGAGACTGGGGCTGGTATGGAGGACCTTTGAAAGCTCAAAGCCAACCCCCATGAACACATGACCTCCAACAGTGACACACCTACTCCAACAAGGCCACACCTCCGTATTCTTCTAATCCTCACATCCAGAGTTCCTGTAGGGCAATGAAGAAACTCATCCTTACTGGTTAATTCATGCTCCAAATAAAGTGCTACAAAAACATGCATTGGAGATTTGCAGAAGGACCTAAAACCCTAGTCACTCACGTTTTGTTTTTACACAGGTTTTCTGTGTCATACCAACATTACTAGCATTGATATCTTTTTTTTTTTTATCAAATAAATTGGGAAGAAAGCCATAAATGGAGCCAAGGAAAATGTCCGTATTATTATAGTAGAAATGCCATCATTTGAGTGTGGCAGGAAAATAGGCACTGGTCAACTAAGTAAGAGAAGCCATTAGGCTTTGGGTTTCTACTTTGTCCATGTGGTTCACAAGATACACTCTTCCCTTCTTCTGAAAACCTTGGCAAGGAAACTCATCAATTTGGGGGCTGGGGGGAAGCAGCACCACAGAGATAAAAGCCAGCATTTGTCCAACTAACGTCTAGCCCCTCTGCCCCATCTCAAAGCCCTTCATAGGGTAAACTTTCCAACATGCAGGCGGTCACCCCAGCACAGCAGGAGCTTACTAATGGTAAGGAGTGCAATTGGATTAGTTCTCTGGAGGCAGGAATCAATAGCCCAAGAGTATGTGGAGCCGATTAGACATTGCTAATTAGAGCTCTCAGACATTAATCAAACACCACGTATGGGGCTAATCAACCAATGTAGGAAGCAGAAAAAATCAATAACTTCCCAAGTCTCTCCTTGAATCTTCTAACCTGGTTCACCTTGAAATCCAGCCTAAAACCAGCAATCCCTGCAGTGTGTCCGTCTGCATGCAGTAGGTTAGGGCACTGTGCTGTTCCGTGAGCTCCTGAGCCTTCTAAATCAAGAAGTGGATGTGATGTCATCAGGCCCCTTCTTACATAAGCACAGCCTTCATCCTACAGCCTTGTCACTTTCCATCAATGGGGCATCAGGGCTATGGGTCAGCTGCAGGCTGGTCCCAAAGAGGCTGACCAATGGTCCTAAGGCAGGAACTGTAAATAAAGACAAATGCTCTCTCACTAATACGTTACACATGAGTAGCCCAGCATGTGACTCATACCATTGCTCCTAGGCAATAAAATAATAAACGATAGGCTTGTGCTTACTCACGTGAGTGGAGACATCCACTCAAATCAAATAGTGCTTTATAAACTCTAGATGATACTCCACTAGATTTTAACCTGAAGTCTAAGGTATGACTTTAAGTCCTTTAATACGACAAAGTATATAAGTTAAACTGGGCTTAGATAGATGCTCTTTCTAATGCTAAGCAAATCCAGACACACTTGAAAGTCAATAGCAGCGGGGCAGTGGTGGCACACGCCTTTAATCCCAGCACTGGGGAGGCAGAGGCAGGTGGATTTCTGAGTTCAAGGCCAGCCTGGTCTACAAAGTGAGTTCCAGGACAGCCAGGGCTACACAAAGAAACCTTGTCTCGAAAAACCAAAAAACAAGAACAACAACAACAACAACAAAGTGAATAGCATATTGTCAGACTAGTTCTAAACACCTACATCCCAATCGCTGGCTCCCTCAAATGTCTGAGTGTTATGCACGAGTTACTTCCTGCACAACATGTTCTTTGTACATCATCGGACTCTCTTTTGTAAAAATATTTTTTGTTGAAAATCACATTGTGTGGGTGTTTGCCACCATTAAACTTTTGTTTCTGTGGAAATAGAAAGTCAGCTCGAAATGAACTCAGATCCTGAAAAAAAAAACAGTAGAGTGAAAATTCCCACACTGTTGGGACCGAGGCTCTTAGAACACGTGTTCCTCCAGCCCCCTCAGCATTATCAGCTTTAGACTTAAGAGGGGAGAGGGAAATAGAGTTCCAGGATTGAATTATGGGATACAGAGCAGTACTGGAGGATGGGAAAGCACGACATAGAAAAATTAAGACGGACATAAAATCTCGCTTGGATCCCCAGGTCATGACACATGGATGGCAGGGCCTGGACAAGTATGTAATGTCCCCGAGCCTCTGAATGAAGACAGGAGTGTCCAAGGTCATCATGTGATATTAGACAAGACATATGAGCACTTAGGGTACCATGTGTGCTTGGAGTTAGAAGACTGTGGGTGCTTGGCCAAGTCCCCTTGGCTTTTCCCGTGGACGCTGGATATTGGGTATTACCTTCTAGAGAGCAATAATTGTATTTTTCATCTTTTACCTCTTTAGTGCCTAGAACCATGGTGGTGCAAAACTGACTTAGGAAATTATTATTGAGACAAATGAATTGATTAAAGGACATGAAAAGAATTAGTAGAGGAATAGAAGGATATCTCTTTCTCTTCTGTGTATAAGTCAATGCTGAACAGGATTTCCAAGGATCTGGGAATTAGAGGAAATAGTTCAGAGGAGCCAAGATAGGTTCTTCCAGCAATTTTCACCTTTGAAAAGATTGGTTATAGTGGAAAAATTATGTGTCATTTTATTTTTTTAAATTAAAGTACAATCACTTAATTTCCCCTCTTCCTTTTTGTTTTAGCTAGGGGTTTACTGCTGTGAACAGACACCATGACCAAGGTAACTCTTATAAAGAACACCATTTAATAGCAGCTGGGTTACAGGTTCAGAGGTTCAACCCACTACCATCAAGGCAAGAACATGGCAGAGTCCAGGCAGGCATGGTCCAGGAGGAGCTGAGAGTTCTGCATCTTCATCTGAAGGCTGCTAGCAGAATACTGGCTTCCAGGCAGCTAGAATGAGGGTCTTAAGGCCACACCCACAGTGACACACCCACTCCAACAGGGCCACACCTTCTAATAGTGCTACTCCCTGGGCTGAGCATATACAAGCCCTCACTTTTCATCCCTCAAACCCTTCCCCTGTTCCCTCCCTTCAACTCTTGCTTCCCATCCCTCACTTCCTTACTCTCAAACTCATGACTTCTTGTTCTTTGATTGTTAGGGTTACATATTGTCTTGTTAGGTTTCTACTGTGATAAAGACCACAACCAAAACGGCTTGGGGAAGAAAAGGGTTTATTTCAGCTCCCAGATCTTCTTCATGGGGAGAAGACAGGGGTAGGAACACCGTGAAGGAACCCGGAGGCAGGAACTGAAGAAGGGATGATGGAGGTATGCAGCTCCTGACTTGCTTCCCATGGCTTGTTCAGTTCACTTTCTTAGACAACTCAAGATGACCTGCCCAGGCAGAATGCTATAGGCTGGCCCTGCCACAACAAACACCAACTGAGAAAAGGTTTTATACATTTGCCAACAGACAATCGGATAGAGGCCTTTTTTTTTTTTCCTTCACCTAAGGTTCTTTTTCCCAGAAAACACTAGCATGTGTCAGTTTGGTACACACACACAGAAAGAGAGAGAGAGAGAGAGAGAGAGAGAGAGAGAGAGAGAGAGAGATGGAGAAACAGAGAGAGAGACAGAGACAAAGACAGAGACACACAGAGAGAAACAGAAAGAGAGGTAGAGAGAAAGAGACAGACAGAAACACAGAGAGAGAAAAATATAGTGCTTACATGTACATAACCTCAGGGCTGACCACTTGATACTGGGTAACCAGTTAAGAAGCTTATCCCTGAGGAAGACTAATTCTCTGTCTCTCACTTATCCTTCATTGTCTGTGTGGTTCCTTGTCATGGGGTAGGGCCCCATGAGAATCCCTCCTTCTACCTTAGCATGTCTACTGGCATTGTTGAGGTCTTCCTCTGGCAGCCAAATCACTGCACTCTCATGGGGCAGGGGTAGCTTTCCTATCATTTTCTTTTGGAGACATAATACCACAGAAGACTTCTTGGTCCTCTGGCCCGCACCCTCTTTCTGGCCCCTCTTTGGTCATGCCCACTGGAGCCTTAGCTACAGGAGTTGTGTTGTAGATACGTCCGCTGAGGCAGGACGCTCCATTGTCAGTTATTCTGTGTGCTTTGACCAGCTGTAGTTCCCTGCAGTGTTGCTTCATCTGCTGATGAGAAAGGGGAGCTACATTTACCTGTAGGTGTGAGGATAAATATTCAGAAAGCAATTAGGAGTTAGGCTGGTCTAGGAAAGCGGCAATAGTGGGTTCTCTTCTAAGATCCATTACCTTAATAGCCGTGGGTCGCTGACTAGGTTTCCAGATCCAGACATAATTTCCCTCCCGTAGAGCAGCCCTTAAGTCCAATTAGAGAGCTATTGGTTACCGCTGGCCACGATACGCGTGCCACTATTGCACTTTTAGGGATATCTTGCTGCACTGGCTGTTACTGTGGTTCATAAACATCACAGCTGGGTGGGTGAACTGATTGCTTTTCTTCTTTGGCAACTGGCAAAGCACCTTCCTGTGTGTGAAATCCGGTCCTCCAAGAGGAGGCTTTCCAGGTTAGATCCAGTTTGAATCTTCTGAGTCCTATGTTAGAAGTGCATGGTGGCCTTTACTTCATCCTCTGAGAGGCAACCGAGAGCAACAGTGGTCGCCTATATTGTTTTGTGAGTTCCCTTGAACTACCCTGACCAACATCTGGAAAGGAGGTCCTGTCATGCCTGATGCTAGGGCTTTTGCTTGAAGGTCTATGGATTTTGATGGGGGATATTGTCAGACCAAGTAGCATAACTTGCTTCCATAAAAAGATAGAAAAATACATAAGAGATATATAGATAGATAGATAGATAGATATGCCTATATATTGTTCATAGTTTGAGGTGAATACAAAATAATGCTTCCTAAAGGCTTTTCAAACATTCTGAATGTTCTTTGTCCTCCCTCCTCCTTCTGTACTGCACACTTCTCCCTCCATTAAAGTATTCCTCCTTATTTTTTCCCATTTACTGCATCATACCATTTGTATCCTGCTATTCCCTTCTTCTAGGGCTCCTCCCTCCACGGTCCTTTCTTACTTTCCTGGCTTCTGTGGTTGGTCTTTTATAGTTTGGGGAATACTCAGATCTGCAAAAATATAAGGCAAAATATGAGGTTGTGGCTCAGCTGGTAGAGTGAGTGCTTGTAGCACATGAGACCCTAAGTTTGATTCCCAATGCCACTCGAACAGACAGTGGTGCTGAGCACCTATGACCTTAGCAATCAGAGCTTGAGATTGGAGATCAAAGCTTCAGGTCACTGCAAAAAGGTTTGAGACAAACAGGGACTACATACATGAGACCCTACCAAAAACTTATTTAAGTGTGTGTGTGAGTGTGTGTGTGTGTGTGTGTGTGTGTGTGTGTGTTGAGGGAAAATAAATACAACAGATATCTCAAACATTTACTTTATGAACTATGAACTATATAGATAATTGCTTAAAATGAGAATACAGAACCTAAATATTAGAGAAAGACTATGGCTTAATATACTTTAAAGCAGGGAATATTATTAATATCCTGTATAATTCTCAAGGTGAGTGTTATGGAGCAAGTCAGATCCCTTCAGCCTGGACCATAAATATAGCAGGGCTAAGAGGACAGAGGAAACACTGCACCCCAGGGAGAGCCTTAGCTAGGCTGGGAGGGGGCCACCAGACCAGGGCCAGCACTGACCACCAGAGGCTGACCAGGGTCCAGCCTTAAGGCACAGAATGCTATTGAATCTCTATCTAATTAAATATCATATCTCCATCTCCCAAAAGGGGCAACGTTCTGTACAACGTGATTTTTAAGTTGACAACTCACGTTCATGGTGCTGTGATGGCGAAGACGCAATGGTAATAATCATTAAACTTTGAAAACTTCACTGATGTTAGAAACAAGCTGCCTTATCTGGGTTTATGACTCATTCTCTTACGCCCAACCAAATCCCATTGAGACACTTTCTACAAGCAGGCTGAGAAGGCTAGGTCACCAAAAGGGCCTCTTTCTCTCCTGCTTGCTGCATTCTTTACCTTCTATGCTGATGCTGGCTGGTTTCAACGGATCTGCCATTGCCCATCCTCAAAACAAATCCTCACTTAGTAAATCAACTCCTTATTTGTTAACTGAAGAGTAGCATAGTTAAATCATCCATACCTCTCTTCTTCATGCTTGGGACTTAGCTATCTGTCACTTAGAACCAAATTCATAATTCCAGGAGTGCCCAGACAAGCCAAAGCCTAGACCCAGGGACACCAGAGAGGTGGCATCCTGCCACATCACGTGGCGCATACCTGGAATAAAAGCCCTCGCTCCAGCAGCTCCTTGGCCTTTATTAAATGGATCCTGGTCCTGTGACATGCTGTGCTCCAGAAAAAAAAAAAAAAAAAAAACTAGCAGATGCTGACAGGGAGAAAAGGATGGAGTGTTTCCTTCAAATTTTGAGCCTCTGAATTTCACTCAGAGACCTTTTTTTCCTGGCCTACCCTTGTCCTGCCTTTATTCATTAGACTCCATCACCCTAAGTCACTTCCTATATACAGCCCGCATTTCCTGTAATGAGGGGAAGCTGAGATGCACACGCTCTGTGGCTGCATTAAGTCTCAGGTTATTGAATTAGGTTGGCATAATTTTAAATATTAAGCAATCTTCCCAGCCTCTGGTTATTGTCACTCAGTGCGGGAGACACATGTCATATCATCTGCCCGACATTGTTTCCCCTTGTCTGACAACAGCACCCCCTTCTCTTTTTTTGGGTAATTATCCCCCTGCCAATCCAGGTACCACTGACTATCTGGGGAAGAAGATGGCTCCTCTGAAGGGGCATCAGAGACTCATGCTGGGTTTTCTATGCAGACACATAGAAAGATTCCTGGGGACAGGAATCTCTCTCGGAGGTCATCACTCTCCGGCCTCAGAAAGTGTGGAGTGCTCTCTGCAGATTTACCCAGCATTCTCAGCCTCAAAGAACTGACAGCATCATCCCCAAACTCTGGATGCAGTCATGCCTGGAGCGAGTTCCCACCGTTACAAGCCTGTCATTTGCTCTTTCCGCATGCTGTCCCTCTCCAGGCTTGTTCACAGGCTTTCTTCCCACAAGCCTAACCCCTATGCAGATCATTTTGTCTGTTGGTTACAGATCCACCCCATTTTATCTCATCGTGGTGTCCTCCCCAGCCAATTAACCGCTATCCCTCTAGACTCCATGTTCTCAAAAACTTCTAGAAATGCATTAAGTCCTAATTTGTTCCCCTGACCTCACAATCTCTATGCTGCCGGCACATCCCCTGGTACCCCACACCCTGCTATTCTTATTCCCTTTTCCTTTTGCCAGAATTCAGACTAAGGGTTGTCTATAGCAAGGACTATTAGTGAGGTCCAGAGCCTAGTCATTAATGAGCTTTGGAGACATCTCAAAGCCTCATGCAATTATATGTAAGCCTTACCTGAATATTCATATTTAGATGCATTAGTCACCAGTGCTACATAACAAATTGCTCCATATTTTGACAGTGCAAAACCACAAACATTTATTGCTTCACAATCCCTGTGGGTTAAAAATTCAAGTGTGGCCCAGCTAGGTACCTAAGGCAATCAAGGAGGACCACAAAGTCAAGACTGTGTTGGGAATTTTTGTCAGTCGGAAAGGAATATCCGTTCTTAGCTCACTGTCATTGATGCTTTAGGGAAGTGGTCTTTCCTAGGCCGGGGCTCATGAGCAGCAGGAGCAACACAGGGCACTTGGGCCTGTCTGGAGTCTAACCTCAGATGTGATAAGCTTTCCCCTGGACCATAGTGCATAGATGAGGCACGAGGCACTCAGCCCAGCTCATGCTCCAGGTTGGAGGCTTCCACAGCATCTGAATGCCAGGAGGCAGGAGCCACGGGGCCCCTAGGCGAGGTTTGCTACGACAGTGCACTCTGAAAAGGATACTCGAATGTTGTCACCTCCGTACCTGTACTCTCTTAATTTCTGTAATTTCTGTCTCAGTCATCGGCTTTATCTAACTTCTTTAATTTCACACACTCTCAAGAAATTGCCAGAAAGTTCTGTGTAAATACACTACAATCAACTCCAGCTTTGGCAGAGTCCTTATACCTCCTGTTGCTAAAAGTTTTGTGACACAAAGATCCTGTTATCAGAGACTCCCCGATTAGTGCCCCCCTCCCCACTATGCAAGGCCACTTGAAGAGAAAAGGAATGCATTTTTAAAAAAGAAACATTCAATTAGTAAATACATTTTTAATTAGCATATAAGCATTATGTCTTATTTTTGGAGACAGATTCTCATATAGCCCAGGCTAGCCTTGAATTTGTTATCTAGCCAAGGCTGGTCTCAAAAAACAAAGCTAAGCTGTCCCATTGGGTAGAAAACTTCACTAGCATTTTTCCATAAATCAACCAGCCACACTGCCTGCTATACTGAAGAAATATTAACCCATAATTACCACTTAATCATGCAGAATATCCCAAAGATATAAAATAGTGAACTTTACGATAATTTATGTGTATTCTATTTTGTTTGTAGGTGACACTGGCTTTTTTTTCTATTGAGAACTCAGGGTCACCCTTGCAGCTAGGTGCCACTGCGAGGAAAGGCAACCAACACCTTAGCATTCATATAAACATGGTTTTTACTTCAGAAACACATGGAAAATGGCTTAGGAACCCCCGGAAATTTAGGGCATACCTTGGCAGCCACTATTACAGGCTGCTGTACATACACGCATTATACACTGAGCCACATATATACATGGTGGTTTGATAGATTGTCTGCTTCCTTCTGCTTCTCAAGGTCTGCTGGGAAAAGAGACTTCTAATAAAATGTTCTGAAGTAATGAGCAGGAACCACCCGGTAGTTCTCAAACACCACTAATTCACAGGTTTTTCCAGAGAAAAAACAATCACTCTAGCCTAAAATGAGTCTTTAAAGAGACTTTGCTTCAATCGGACACAACCATACTTTCCCACAAATAGTAAAAAAAAACAAAAAACAGAACAAACAAACAAACACCACCACCAATACCAACACCACCAACACCAACACCAACACCAACACCAACACCAAAACCACCATAGTATTATTGCTAAAGTGCATGTACAAACTCCCACAAAAGCTTTTTGTCAAGTATAGTGCTTGAAGATCCTACCATTGAAAACTCACTTGGAGGAAGAGTGCAATACAGAGCTCATCCCATTGTTGAATTACATGGTATGCGATTCACTTGCTTATATCTTTACATCCTTCTACCTACAGACTGTTGGGGATAATTAGAGAGAAGGAAGCTGGGGATTGGGTAAAAAGGGAGGGGGTGAAACAGATGGCATGGAGGAAATACAGCTTTGGGCATGAAGCTCTGGGAGACATAAAGGAGCAAGCAGGGGAAGAAACGTCTATTTGAGTGGCCCTGTAGGTTCTGGAAAGGCAGAGGGTTGAGGTGGGTGTGGAAGGAGCTAGCCAAGTGCTCCTCTGAGGGAGAGATTCTGGGCTCAGCACTAGAAACCAAACATGTCTACCCAGCTGTGTTAAATAAAGCTTTCTGAAAAAAATCTTTCTATTAAAACACAACAGCAACAACAACAAAACCCACTTTCTCTTACACCTCTGAGATTAGGGCAGAGGACAGGATGTTGTTGGACGTTTGGAGAAAAGGCAGGTATTGATACCCTTGCTTGCACACACATGCATCACATACTTGATTGTGCCGTCTCTAGGCATGTGCATTCTCTTCAGTGACTCGAAACAATTTGAAAGCATGGTGTAATCATGGAGACTGTCCTGAGAAGTCTCTCCTGAGGGAGAAGGCATAAACGAAAAGGAAGGCTGTGGTGCCCGCTGCGACCTTCTCAAGTTGTGAAAATTCCACTGAGGGTCTTGCTTCTGTGGCCCTCCTGCGGCTGATATTTGTGAGGTGTTCCGGGAGGACTCCTCTTGGCTTTCCTATGAACTTCCAAAAAAAAAAAAAAAAAAAAAAAAAAAAAAGAAGGAAACCCAATTAAAACAAAAAAAAAACGCGGTCAATGACATCATAAAAGAGTCTACCAAGTGGCTATGACATTTTGAAGTGTTTTCTATCCCATATTCCTCAATTCCATGATAAGGAAAACCACTCCAAGGCTGTTCTGTAGCCATGGGAGTGGCTAAGCTGAAATGATGACATCAAGGTTCTGTGCAGGCAATGGGGACACTGGAAGTGAACATTGCATCACCCACTGGAACGATGGCAGTGCCCACTGAACATCGGATGGAGCCTGCAGCCCAGTCACTGTTCCCTATGGGACACAAAGGCATTCAAGAAGGCTCAAATACAGACATCAAGGTAGGAGCGGGGAGACTTGCTAGAAAGAACTGTTTTAGTGAATGCAGGGAATTCTTTTTAAAATGTAGTAGGTGGGCAGGTGGGTGTGAAAATAACCAAAGTCATTATGAACGTGAGGGAAGTCATTGAAGATCCAAACAAAACTAATTAACAAAATTCCTCTTAATTACAAAACTGTGCTTATAATGGTAAATGTTCTATTATATTACGTTCACCACCACAATAATAATAAAAACAGAGACAAAATGGGAACATCCGCAGAATCTCTCAATATGCAAACATTTAAAAAGGAAGTAGAGGAAGCCAAAATCATTTTTTGAATTTATTTTACGGTTACTTATTCATCTATTTGATTTTGTGTGCCTATGTATGAATGCAGGCAGTCGATGGCCAGATCACTGGTGTGCAGGTCAATTTTTAGGCATTGGTTCTCTCCTACTGTGTGCAATTCTAGAAAATCAAACTCAGGTCCTGAGGCCCTACTGTGTGCTGCTCCAAGGATCAAATTCAGGTCCTCGGGCTTGGTGGAAGGACACCTGCCTGCTAAGTCCTAGTAGTTCCAGTGTAATGGATTACTACCACAACAACAACAACAACAACAACAACAAGCCACCCTTCCCATTCTAAATAAGTAAATACGTAAACCTAGCACATGCCCTTTGAGCATCCACTTAGGGCAGATACTGTACTCAACTTTAGAACTGTGCAGGCAAAGGAGGCCAGCAGAGCTTTGATTGGGAAAGTTTGCCGTCCGTCAATGGAATTCACAGTTGATGGCTACAGTGAGACAGTGTGCTTAGCACCATGAGGGCCAAAGACAAGGACAGGAAGACATCATAAAACAGCATGGGGATGCCTTCCTAAGTCTCTGGGACCGTGTTTCCCTCCTCTGTGGGCAAAAGCTAGTTGGACTTACAGTGGTTCAGTGTCCTCTTTCCCACTGCTCGCTTGTCACCTCAAATAAAATAGAGAATTGCACTGATTTGGAGTATCCTGTCATACTGACTTTTGGGCAAAAACTATGGCTTCACTCCACCCCCCTCTTCACAAATACCTTGTGAAGCCCAGTGTTACCCAGCACTGGACAGGCTGAGACAGGCAGATCATGAATTTGAAGTCAGCCTGAACTGTTACAAGACAAAAGAAACAGAAAACCCAGAACACTCAATGAGACAGGGAGAGAAAGCCAATCAGTGTACACCTATAAAGAGAAAATTTGACTCCAGAGATAAAAAACGCCCCAGAAAGCAGCTTGCTAAAAGGCTGGTCCATGGATACTCTCAAAAATAACCAATCTAAACCAAGAAAACTGAGAATAATGTTACTGTGATTTAACTGCCCGACTACGGAACTCAGAATGTTTGGGGAGAGAAGAGAGTCGCTACAGAAAACGGACGAAAACGGACAGACAGCTTCGGAGACACCCTTCATGGCTTGCTTTGCTCCTCCTAATGTTTCAGGGCAGCAAACACACCTAACTGCGTTCCATCTCTCCAGCCCCCCTTGCTCTCCTCTCTGAAACAGAGAGAAAACTCTTGGACATTCGTTTATCACCTAAAAGGCTCCCAACAGTAATCTCGGGGTTTTCCGCTTTCATCCAAGTTCCCGAGATAATGACTCTGGGACTTATTATTTATGAATAATCGCCTAGGCCACAGCTTGGGCCTACTCCCCGACTAGCTCGTAGCTTAATTAACCCATTTCTTCTATTCTCGGTCCTGCCACATGGTTAGTTACCTCTCCTCGGGCTCATGAAGACTCTCCCGTCAGCTGTTGGGGTGAACTGGCTCCCACACCCGACTCTATCCCAGAATCCTCTCTCCCTGCCAGAACTCCCACCTCCTGTTTTCTGCCTAAGCTAATAATAGGCCAACAGCTATTTTATTGACAGGTGATGCTTCCATACAGCACACGACAGATTCTCTAGAAAGTCAACGAAAATGAGACAAATTGCCTTCAGTTCCTTTCCTGAGGCTTCTTTGGTCAGGATGGACTAAACTACTACAAGAGGGTAGGCTTCATTGCCAGCCATTGTGTGTTCTCAATCTACCCAGCTTCCAGAGAGAATCATTTACACTCTTACATTCTTGGGGCCCACTCAGCTGTCTGAAGATCACTTACTGCCCCAAAAAAACTGCTTCCATTTCCACACCTCTCCCCCACTCTCCTGTGAAGAAGAGTGCCTGAGTCTGATTGAGTTATCAGACGGCCATCATTCTCCTGTGTGCCTTCGGTGCATTTCTTTTCCAGTGATATATTGTGAGTTCATGACCTTTGTAGGGCAGAAGAGACATTTCCCTCGCCCTGTGAAAATGTATTGACAGTCCTTCCACCAAGAAGATGGAACAGCGGCACCACGGGACTCACCTGATGAGACACAGATGGCGAATTTGTGCAATGCTAGGTCCCCGGCAGCGAACATGCTAGCGACTCAGGCTGCAAGAGGTAGAGCAATGGGGATAGCGGAGGAAAGAGGGCGACACACACAGGAAGATTATCTGCTGTGGCCAGAATACATCAAGATGCTGAGAAACCAAGGAGAGGAATGCTGAGAAGATAGATGAAGAACAGCAAGATTCCAAACTTAATGCTGGCTTCTCTCCTAATTACAGTTCTCCTCCCGGGAACATTCTAGAACCAGCAGGGATTGTTGTGATTATTACCATTGCTTATTGCATGTTGATATCCAAATACATAAATTAGGCACCCAATCCTTCCACCTGCTGCATTCTAAATGAGTCTTTTCCAGAATGGCATCTCTGAGAATTCGCTTATCAACAAATTAGGCAGCCTGCAGGCCTGAGTCTTTGTCATAAAATGCATCTACGCACCTCTCTCTGTCCCTCAGTGCTGGCATTAAAGGATGCACAGCCATGCCTGGCTCTTTATGTAGGTGTTGGGGAATTGAACTTGTGTCCTCATTGTTGCCCTTAATGCTCTTAACCGCTTTCTTTCTTCCCAGCACCCAAAGGCAAAACTCTTGATATTCTGTGTGTTGAGTGATTTTGAAGTACATAAATAAGTTCCTCTGAAGATTTGCAGAGTTGTGGCCCTGCCCTGACATGGACCCTTTCTCAGGAAAGGCCTGGATGCAGGTCCCTAGCAAGCCTTAAAAAGGCACTTTGCCCTGGCTCCGGGGTTACACACTAACGGCACTACAAAGTTCTGGCGGCTGCAGCCTTCGGAGCCCTTCCCCATGGAGGCCGTTCATACTTCCCTCGACCTCTTACAGCAGGATCTGTATTTATAATTCATGTTCCTCTGTTGGTTTCCTTTCCAGGTCTCTCTGGGCTGGCGCTTAAACAAAAATCTCTACCCACATTGAGCACATGTCAATCCTTCCTCGATTAATAATTGATAGTAGTGGTGATAAATCACGTGCAAATGTTTAAGAGTATTTATCCTTTGTCTTTCAACTGAAGGTCACTTCTTTCCTTGCTACAAGGGATGCTGCTGAGACACAGATAAACTCAGACATCTTGAAACATCACTGACTGGATTTTTATGTAATAGTTAACAAGAGGTATCCACCAAACCTTGGAGACATAATAACTGTATTTACCATCATAATTTAAACTGTCTCCCAATGTGGTTACAATGGTGTTTTTTCCTTAAGAGAACACTTTCTTCCTTCTACCTACTCGGATTCTTTGCTCTTATTTATCGTCAGTTAAGGCTGAAGTCACCATCAGGCCATGGGAAAGGCTGGACAGTGACTGTCTCCATGAGGTCTGTCCTCATTCCCGCAGAACCTGAATTGGTGAGGGAGCTGGTGAGAAAGGCGATCTCAGATCCACTTGAATCAGAACCTGACATTCACCCTGCCTGCCAGACAGCCCCAGTGTCTACCCTTAAACAAAACTCCCAGGTGAGTCCTATGCATATTGTAGTTCTAAGGACGTTGTTAAAGGCCCCTGCATAGCTACAAGGATTCCATGGCCTGAGAATTACATAGCCTGAGGACCTGAGCCCCTGTTAGTGATTGGAAAGTTGATTGTAGATTCTGACTGTGACTAGGTGTGTGTGTGTGTGTGTGTGTGTGTGTGTGTACCTGCACACACATGTATGCGTGTGAGTTCAGAGGAAAACCTCAAGTATCATTCCTCAGACATCCTCCACTTTTGGTTTCAGACAGGGTCTCTCATTGGCTTGGAACTTTGAACAAACAGGCACGGAGCTGGCCAGTGGGCTTCCAGGGATCTGCCTGCCACCATCTCCCATCTCAGCAATTGCTGACAACACAAGCCTTTGCCACTACACCTGGCTTTTTACATGAATTCTGGAGTCAGACTCAGGTCCTCACACTTTTGAGGCAAACAGTCTTCAAAATCATCCATCTCTCCCACCCCTGGACTTGAATCTTGAAGTCTATATTCCCAACAGCTGGCAGCCTTTGGGGTAACAGGAAGGAAGCAAGGCAGTGTGAAAATCAGTCCACATGGGGGAAGGGAAAAGACTGTGTCCAAGCCCGTTGGTTGCTGTACCTTCTTTCACAGCTGGGCCTGAGGCTAACTCAGCAGTGAGGCTGTTCAAAGGACAGATGTGCAGTCTTACTTAGGGAAACATCAACTTGAGCTTCTGTTACTAGAAACCAAGCACGTTCTACAGGATCAGGACTCCGTTCCTGAAAGAGGACTCCTCTTGTCCAGCCACCAGTACTGACATCCTTGCCATTCCAAAGGCAGATCTGAGCTACATCATTTTTGAATGTGTTCTTATAAAACATCTCCTTGGGGAGGCTTTTTCGGTATGCACGGCTGCAGTGGTGAGAAACCCTCAGGCCACAGGACTCTAAATTGACTAAGGTCTCCTTTCTGTTGCTGTGACCTCAGCTTCTCTATTCCTCTCAGAAATGCAAGGCTCACTGCTGTCCTTTGGCAAGAACAGTCAGACTAGAAAAGTCACACCCCAAATGTCCATCCTCTACGTTGGTTAATGGGTCTTCCTAGTTTGCCTGACTGTTTGTGCCTTTGCCAGAGAGCTCAGCAGCTCCCTGAAGCATCCCTGTAGTGTAGCTGCCTTGCCCGAATGCTCAGAGCATCTAGGTTTATCCCCAAGTTCCTGGTTTAACAAAACACATCTGTGCCAAGGCTGCCACCAGAAGAATCTGGCTTGTTTTCCACTTCTGTGGAACAAAAAAGCGTAAGGACAGCAGAGTGGCCAACCCAAAGGGTGAGTTTCAAATACAGAAGGCTTTACCTTGCTTCCTTCCGTTGACCCACCACGACCACCGTGCCAATGTGTCTCAAGGAATAGTCAAGGAGTCTTCGGTCTCAGCACTCCTGGTAAAGTGTACTCTACCTGTCATCTCTGGGCCTCTTCTCCCCTCCTCTGGACCACCTTAGCCCACATTAATTTTGTCACTGGGGTTGGAATGGATGAGCTTTAGAAAGGTCCCTTTTAACCCTGACATTCGGTTTCAGCTGGGTTGGAGCTGACTATCACTTCATGAGATCCGCCAACTCTCATGCCCTCACAGAGGAAGAAGATGGGTCAGGAAGCTCGTGAAGCATCATGAGAGTCTCATGGGGTCTAAGAGGTTAACAATTAGCAGGTACCACTTGGGGAGTGGGAGAATGGTCGGTGCCGGTGCCTAGCTGGCCTTAGCATAAGTTGTTCTTTTATAACTACATGCCACAGATATTTTTCTGTGGCATGACTTCCCATCAACCCCCCAGAGGGTTTCTCCATGGTACAATTGCCTGTGAGCTGCCCAATGCTTCTTACATGGCCCCCAACAGGCTCAGTGGATCACCAAGATGGACTTAGATGAAATCCCTTTCTCTGGTCTGTGAGAATACTCTCCCTTCCTGGGAAGAAGGGACATTTCTCCTTGTCTCCTCAGAAAAAGTCACGTAAGGGAAGGTAACATCTGTCAGAGAGATGGGTGAGAATGGCAAACTGCCGTGGGTGAGGAAGGTTAGGAGGATGGGAAAGTTGGTGACGTTGGCCAGTGGCGCCGATCTCTTGCTCGATGAAAAACAGAACCAGGGGGACAGGACAGTGACATTTGGGAAGAGTGTGAATGTGGAGAGGCAGCAAAGTATCACTGCATGAGGACAGGGAGTCACCATGGCAACCCCCACAGTGGGCTCCTTAACTCTGAAACATGTTCGTTCCCTGAAAACCCCAAGCATCCTCCTGCACACTTTAGTTGAGCCAAGGAAGCACTTCGGGTTTAATTGTCAAAAACTTTCTTCTTTGTACTTTTTGAGACAGGGTTTTCTGTAGCTCAGGTTACCCCAAACGCACTATGTAACTAAGAATGGCCTCGAACTTCTGATCCTCCTTCCTCTACCTCCCAAGTCCTGGGATCACAGTGATAGACCGTCGAAAACACTGGGGGCCTTCTGGTTTTGTATCTTGGTCATGAAGAGCTCCCGATCTCATTGAAGTGAAAAGTTCAATTTGTTTCTGAGGTGTGCTTGAACAACTTCATTTCTTTACATCATAACATGGGATAGATTAAAACGGACACAAAAGGCACTGTCATCTGCCCAAACGGCCCTGCCACTTTGAGAAGTGGCCTTTGTTACAGATCAGAAATGGCTGGGCTGACTCTGCAAAGACGGGAAATCAGACGCAGGGCTCGACAGGTAAGGCAGCTGAGAGTCAAGGAGACGTGCTCTCTCAGCCCTGAACCTCTGTTCACGAGGGTTTGTTTCCCATAGGAAATTACTGACTTCACAGTGGTTTGCTTTCCAGTAGCTGTAAGAACTAGAAATATACAAGGGATACTATGGAGCTGAAACCAACATGTTGACAGCCATGGATCTTTCTGGAGGTTTCAGTGGCTGCCAGCAGTTCTTGATTTATAGCCATACAGCATCAAGTTCTGTTCTGTGGCCAAATGTCCCTGTACTCTTTCTTACAAAGACACTTGTGGTCACTTTAAGAATTTATCCAAACATCCAACCAATGGACAGAAGCTGGGACCCCTGTTGTTGAATTAGGAAAAGGCTGAAAGAAGCTAAGGAGGAGGGTGACCCCATAGGAAGACAAGCAGTCTTAACTAATCCAGACGCCCGAGATCTCTCAGACACTGAGCCACCAACCAGGCAGCACACACCAGCCGGTCTGAGTCCCCCAACACATACACAGCAAAGGACTGTTGGGTCTGGCCTCAGTGGAAGAAGATGCAACTAGCCCTTGAGAGACTTGAGGCCCCAGAGAGTGGGGAGGTCTGGTGGGGTACTGCGGTAGGGTGGGGACAACTTCTTGGGGGTGGAAGGGGAGGAATGGAATGAGGAACTGTCAGAGGCCAGAATAGGAGGGGGGATAATGACTGGAATGTAAGAAAAGATTAAAGGTAATAATAATAATAATAATAATAATAATAATAATTTATCCAGATAACAACCAAGGACAATCTCCCAGCTGAGGTGTGTACAACGTCTGTCCCCTGGAACTTCTATGTTGAAGCTTTTTGTTTGTTTGTTTGTTTTTGTTTTTGTTTTTCGAGACAGGGTTTCTCTGTATAGCCCTGGCTGTCCTGGAACTCACTTTGTAGAGCAGGCTGGCCTCAAACTCAGAAATCTACCTGCCTCTGCTTCTGCCTCTGCCTCCTGAGTGCTGGGATTAAAGGTGTGTGCCACCACACCTGGCTCTATGTTGAAGCTTAATTCCCACTGTGAGGAATTAAAGTGGAAACTTGATCCAATCTTAGCAGGTAATTAAGATTAGGTAAAGTCGCAGGGGTAGAGACCTCATGATTGAATGAATATTGGTGGCCTTAGAGAAAAAAAAAAGAGAGAGTTACCAAGACTATATACATGGTCTCTGTCTCTTGGCATATAGTTCCCTGAACCATGTCAAAACTCTGAAAACAAGATCATTACCGTATGCAGAATTGTAATATGAACATTAGCCCCTTTATAACATTTTTAAGCTTCAGATATTTTATTACAGTACAAAGCATGGACCCACACGTTCCATTCTCAAGGTTGTTCACGTAATCCCATTCTCGGAGTTCCTGTTTCCACACAAACAGACATTTACAGACTCCTCCGCTGGGACGAGGATATTATTGGGGGCCGTTGTTCAGCCTACAGATGTGAGAGAGGAGACATTTGAAGGACAGATTGTCAGGGTTTGGAAGATTCAGTGCCACTGATGTCTAGGAAGCAACAAGCCAGAAAGATCTTGTCTGGTGTCACTCATGGGCAAAGGACACTCAGGCAGCCACTGCCGGGCCGAGTGTCACAGACCCAGGATCTTTAAAACCCTCACAGCTGAATGCATGGACGGCAGTGTTGTTTGCAGGCTGAACCCCCAAAAAATAAAGTCAGGAAGGGATCCCTCATCTCTGGTTCATTGTCCCTGTCAGGTTTCAGTTGATGCCAAATGTGGGTTAAAGGGGAAAAGAATCTTACGGAGCTACATGGCAATACAGTCACTGCCAAAGACCAACAGTGACTCAGTTTCTCCCACGTCTGCCTGTCTGCTCCATGGAGTCCAGATTGACAGAAAGAGGGAAGGAGGTATCGTGGATGCAGAGAAATGGATCTCTCTACACACATACATGAGAGACAGTTTTTAAGCCAGTCTGGCACAGGGGTCAGAGAAAGCATTTAATTCCTGGCTTTTGTGCCTTTTTATGTATACTTAGAAGAGTCTTCTTCCAAACCCATGATTCCTTGAGACAAACTGCAGCAGGGTAAAGCGGTCTGCTCTTAAGACATTTCTGGAGTGCTGATGTCGCTTTGTGACTCTGCATGGTGCTGAAGCCACATTTGCTAGTCACACAGGTCATCCCTTGCTGCCTTCCTGTCTGAAACCCAGTCAGGATACGGGGTGGGCCACTTGAAGAAGCCTTCCAACTGTGTATCTTCAACATACATCACTATTCCAACTTCCTCTGGCTTTGGAAGGCTTTGGCTCCAGACTCTATCCTGGATGGAGCCCTCTTCTAAATACCACACATCAGCTCTGCACCCTCCCTTCCCTCCTCAGTCCAGCTGAGAAGATTCTACAACGATGCTTCTATTCTCGATATATTCCTCCCTTCTCCGCTGCCTCCCAGAAACAGCCTGTGTTAGCCTCTCTGGTGTCTGTTTTAGATCCTTCTCCCCCAGTAAAACTCATCTTCATTAAGCTGGTGACTTACACAAAAAAAGCCTTTCCTGGCTCTAGACACTGTACCCCGTGGAACCCCAGAGTTGAATTTTGTTTGTGCGTTGTTTTGTACCCATGGCTTTTAGATGCTGAAAGCTATTTGGAAAGCATTAAGACACAAGAAACACAGAACAGCAAAATCACTTCAAGAACTGGGTGAGTAACAAATAGATATGCTTGGTTTAAATGGAGCAATGGATTTCTTTTCTCCCCCCACCCCCTCTCTCTCTGCGTGTGGTGTGTATAGAAGACCAGCTTCAGCTACACTCTAGCTCTTAGGCAGATAAATAACACAGAAAACAAGAGGTGAGTCTGTAGGCAAAAAACAAATTCATCCCCCAAAACTCCTTGACTTGAAACATGCATCTCTTTAGAATGGTCCCAGCCATCCAATGAGCAAGAAGCATGAGCATTCTGTATGTCTGCAGAAGTGAGCACCTGCCGACACCAGTTAGCATGTAATAGGCTCACGTGGATATCCTTGTGTTTTCAAACAGCTACCTATTCCAAGGCATGATTTCAAAACTGACTTTCCCCCCAACAAGAGCAAAGAAAATCAACCAGTAAGAGAGAAGGGATAACTGCACAGGAGTGACTTTGTGGCACTTGATTAAAGGGCCTAAACTGTTGCTATTTTCTTCCACGGATCTGCTCAAAGAGAAGCCCACTTGGGTCTCCATAGTTTGCCCTTAAGTGGAGACTTTGGTCCTAAGGAATGCCAGTAGAGATGCATGACCTGGCCATTTTGTTTAGTGGCACTTAAGTACCTGGAGATACCCAGCCCTCAATTCCATTCAGGACAGAGAAAACACTCATGTTCACAGTGCCCAGTGAGTCCAAGTGATTAATATCACCCTGTTTTACAGACAAGGGACTTGACGCCAGGGAGCTCAGGTCACTGACCAGTCTCTTGCAGATCATGGCTGGTGCTAGGGTTTGAGCCACGGGCTTCCAGATTATTCCCTTGCAAGCCCCTAAGACGGGTTCACAGTGTGGTCGCTGAGCTGTCTGCTACTCCGTTTTCCTTGGATGTTTGTTATTTACTAAAAATAGATTAGTTTAGTTATCATTTCTTCTTCCAGCCTTGTCTTTTCTGTGCCGTTTCTGCACTCAACCCCCTGTTCTGTGCTGTGATCTAGTGTCTCTGTTTCTCTTTGTCTAGATGACTCACACAGCCTCCCCCTCCCCCTCCCCCTCCCCCTCCCCTCCCCTCCCCCCCCCTCCCTCTCCCTCTCTTTCTTTCCACTTCCTTCTCTTGAAACCCCCTTCAGAACCTTAGTCTAAGTGTTTAGATCTAATAACAAAGGCTCCAGTAACATTTGCTTTTGCCTGTTTGTCTGATTTCTTTGTATCTTTTTAGAACCCCAGTACCCCAAGGAGGTAGATATTGTTGTTATCTACATAGCGCAGAGAAAAACTGCAAATGACTCAGCTATTTGCTCAAGACTTGAGTTCAAGTGAGTGACAGAGCCTTGTCTCGGACCCCTGTGTTCAGGCACACTAAGCCATTGTCCCTTTCTGGCTTCAGGAACCTAAACCTCCCCTCGTCCCCTATCCCAGCAGCCTGTGGTGACACTGATATGCTGTGTGTGCCCAGGCTCCTCCTGGCCACCTGGTGAGCACCATGAGATGTTAGCTTGTCGGTCTCCATAGAGAAGCTCTGAATCTTGCCAAAGGCTCTGCCCATGGGGTCTGGCTGTTCAGAAACAAAGGCTGCTTGGTGGTGTCATGGCCTTCAATTAACTGACAACAACTCTTATGAGCCTTTTGATGCACTTGGTGGTCAGAGAGTTGAGGGGTCCCATGTGCTGAGCACCAAAGGCTCCTGGTCACAGCCACTAGACTCCTTGTCTGTGGCCCCAAGAATAGATAAGCTTCGTGTACAGACAAGGGTCTGTAAGAGGGTAGTTAGCTGGCCGGCCTGCAGCAGTTTCTTCCAACTCAAAGGAAAATCTGGACCAGTAGCCATGAGGGTTCTAGGATCTTAGGTCAGGAAGACCTCTAAGGTTTGCTTCTGACTTGTGACGCCCAAGCAAAGGTCGTGAGGTTAGGGGACATGAGCAATGTAAAAACCAATGGTCAAACACTTGGGATGTACATCCTGTTATAAGCGCGTGCACACACGCGCGTGCGCACACACACACAAACACACACACACACACACACACACACACACACACACACACACACACACTTAATGCATGACTAGTGAACATTACTGGTGAATTACCCAACTCCGTTACCTTCTTCCTGTGATAAAAGTATTCATTTGGTTAGCAGGGGTTGACAAACTCCTTTAAAAGGCTAAAGAGCTACCCTGTTCATTTGGTAGGCTGCACACAGTCACTATAAAATATTCTTGGTGTTTTACTTCTTTAAAGAAAATAACCTCTTGCAAATATAAAGCTGTTCTTAGTTCATGACTGTGCTGATGGGCTGCAGCCTGGATTTAACATTACCAGTCATCTTACCACCCCTACGTGCAAATAAAGACATAGGAGTACTGCAGTTTCTGTGACTCAGGTTTGGTTTGGTTTGGTTTGGTTTCCCCACTGATTACCTTAACATTACGGGACTTGCTGGGATTGAGGTCAGTCTGCCCTGGCCACATGTGTGGGAAAGGGTCTTCACTCGTAAATATTTCCCACTGTGTAGAAAACAGAACACCAGAAAACTGTCATTTTTTTTTACTGTGTGGGCACATCTGTGGGAAGCTTGAATACGCATCTCAGCCCTCATCTTGCCCTGCCTGCGGAGTGGGTATAACATCAACACAGGCCCCGGCAGTGACCACAGGCAGGGCTCTTGTGCTCCTCTGGTCTGACACATTCTACACAAGCTACAAATTTTGAGGTTGGTTCGTAAGCTGTGGCTTTGCAATGAAAGGTTTTTACTCTCTCACGGACCGCAGTGGGGAAATGGCTGAGCACAGTGAATAATCCCTATGCGGCCAAACACTTCGGCAACTGAGGAATGCCAAGGGGCAGGGCTGGGAGGCTGGTGGGGGTGACTTTAGGACATCCCAGATCCCCAAGTGCTCCCTCTGCTGCACGGTAAGACTAAGCACCTCACTATACCAACCTGGCTTTTCTGAGGCTGGCCCTACCTGACCTCCAGTGCTGTGGGGAGCCACAGGGTCTCATTCAACTTCTAGCTCTTCCATCCTCCGTGTGGGAGGAAGAACCAGGCTGCACCCATGCCTCAGGGATGAAGCTGATATCTGCTGGATTTGAAAGTTCAGACCCTGAAGCTAGCAGACCTGAGTTTGAGTCCCCGCTGCAACACAAAGCCACTGAGCAATTGCTTTGGAAAAACGAAATCCCTCTGAACCATGCTGCCTCCGCCAGGAGGGCTTTGAACATCAATGGTCTCCAAGAGCTACCTGACATGAGCATCTTAGTTCCCGTGCAAGGCACCTCCTGACCCTCTGCAGACAGCGTTATTTCCTACCTCCTAGAGAAAAGGAAGAATAGAATGGCAGCCAAGGTAAACTTGCTCACATCTGCTGCTCTCCCACTCTCCATGACTGACATCTGTTCTGTGTTTCCTTCCCAAGCAAAGTAGAAATAGAAGAGAAGGGAGTAGTTTCCTATCTCCCAAGGGTGCATGCACCCCAGGAGCCTCTTCCATGGGTGCATGCTCCCCTGGAGCCTCCACCCTCTCCCAGTATCCCTTGGTCAGTTCCTCTCACCTGTGTCTCCTCCTCTGCCCCCTGTCAGAGGCAGAAGTATATCTAAATGTTCTCTTTCCTAAACACATTCCTTCCCTGGCTCCACTTCTCCCTCTGAGAGCCTGGTCCTGCGCTGTCAGCCCCCAAAGTCTAGTGCCCGTCCCTTTCTGTGGCAGCCCGGTGGATAAACAGCCCTCTCAGCCTGTCTGTACCCAGCTCTCCCAGTCCCTGCTGAGAACTAGGGCTGGAGGACACTGTGCCTATCATGTCTGTCCTCTCTGTCATATACTGCATTATGGGGAAAACGACACCTAGGAAACAGGCTTGGGCAAGCCATAACTTATAGCTGCTTGGAAGGGGAGCTCCTACGTAGATCTAGTACTCTCCAGAGGACCCATCGAGAGTCCCTTGCCTGTTTTAGACAGAGGGCCCTCTCTGTAAGGGGAGGATCATTTCTTAGCCAATTTCCTCATTCTCTTCTTTTAAATAGTGGGAAGGAGGAGAAGGAGGAGAAGGAGGAGGATTCTTTGAGAAGCTGCGATTTTTAAGCCTCCCCAGAGGTCAACCAAATTGCTTTTTTTTTTTTTTTTTTTTTTTTTTTTTTGCCACAGAGATGGTTAGGGCAGGGGAGGGGCAAATGACGGATTGGCTCGGTGAGGCCCTTCCTGTGATGTCTTTCTGGAAGCCCCCAGCTGGCAAAGCTTCAGTGGAGTGAGGGATAGCCCCTCTGGTGGGCAGATCGGATCACAAATGGAGAAACAAGGCGAGCCAGCAGGAGCCGCAGCGGCAGGGAAATTATTTCCTAATAAAACTACAAAGGGAAGGGCGATAACCGGGCACCGCTGACAAGTATTGTTGTCTTGTATCAAAATCTCTTTATAAACCTGTTTGAAGAAAAGAGTCCGGTTTCTCTTTGAAGTTCCAGTTCAAAGCCATTGACTCGCAGAGTGGGGGGTGGTCAGGGAAGAGAAGTCAGAAGGACTTGGCAAACTCTCCCTCAGCCCTCTGAGGGTTTGTGAGATTTCCCAAAAGACTCTGATTATTAATAGCCACGGAGCCGTACCTCTGTAGTGGACCATCCCTCCTTAAGTCCATCTCACTTAACCCTGAGGTTTCTGCAGGCTGGTTCCCTGTCCTTGCTGGTGATTCTCAGAGGGAGGGGAAAGATGGAGGAGGGACACCATTCCAGTCCAGGCAGGGCAGAGAAGAGCTCTGGCCTCACTTGGGATGGCTCCCATGCGTGTGGGATTCTGACGGCCTAGCTCCTGCCTGTCCCCCGTACCATTCTCTTCAACTGTCTCCAATGTCCATGTTCTTCAATCTGTATCCACTTACCCACACCCAGTCCCTCTTTCCAAAAACAGGTTCCTGGCATCTCCAAATGAGTGTGTCTCCAAGTAGAGTCTCCAGATGGGCAGCAAGGGCTTGGCCTGGAAACTACCTGGAAAACGCATAATTATTTGAGCCACATCCCAAACCTCTAGGTCCTGGGATCTGTGGTATGCTAAGTCCTAAGAGAAAAATCACAGCTTCAGCTCCAGGAGAAGCTCACAGCAACGGCGGCGTGAGAAGTCACTGGTCATGGAGAGCCGGAATCAGCATCTGCAGCAGCATACGTGATCTTAGCCATGCTTAGAGCTGAGGATGTGAGGGGAGAGTGAGGGAATTTTCTCTGAGGCTAGCAGTCCGTCCTCCCCTCCGCAGGGTGTCCGCAGGAGAACAAAATAGGTCCAATAAAAAGCCAGACCTTTCGATTTTTACAATGCAAGGTCATGGGCCTCCTGACCTTCTGGAATTGGCCCCCACAGTCCCCCACAGGGCAGACAAGAGATGAACACAAGGTGAGCTGTCTTGTCTCAAGAAGATCAAAGGAGCCTGCATTGTGTTCTCAGTTTGCTGCTTGAACTGGTATAAGCTGGTGTGACATCCGGTCTCTGCCTGACAGCCATTTCCTCACTTCCTTCTCTGCATGGGCTTCCCTGATAGTAAATCGGTCCTCAGTGTCTCCCTTCCATAGGATGGACCTGCCAGCAAGGTGGCCCTGCTTCCATGACACAGGGGCAGGGGTTGGCAAACGCACCCCAGGCTTCTTTTGCTTCGTCTCTCAAACCAGGAGGAAGCATTTGACTGAAAGCAACCTCCCTCTGACATCCTGGTTTCTAAGATTAACACCCCCAAACCTTACATCAGAACACATCCCAGACATTCATCCCACAGGCTCAGTTTCACAGCCTTTATCTCTCATGAAGTTATCCAGGTGTCCTTCCCTTTTAGTGGGGCCCAACATAGGACTCTTAAGAATGGGGACTTTTCAGTTGGTATTTTGTTTGATTTGATTTGATTTGATTTGATTTGATTTGATTTGATTTGATTTGATTTGACTGGATTGGATTGGATTGGATTGGATTGGATTGGATTGGATTGGATTGGATTTGTTGAAGAGAGGGTCTCCCATGGCCTGTGCTGGCCTGGAACTCACCATGAAGCTGATGGCAACCTTGAACTTCTGATTTTACTGTCTCCAACTGTGGCAGAGATTACAGGGGTGTGCCACTACACTGGGATGTATTTAGTGCTGGGACTTGAATCTAGAACCTTCTATATACTAGGCAGGTGCTCTACTGAGTTACATCCCTGGTCCCCATTGCTATTTGCTTGGTTTACTCCCATGTTTAGGATAGCAGCTCCAAGAGCCCCTATCAGAGAAGGTCCACTGCTATTTCCCTCCCAGCCTGAACCAGCACACTGCAGGCACCCACTTCCTCCCTGGGTCGCTCCTCAGCCGCACCCCCATTCCCACCATTCACTCCCATTCCACCCCACATTCTAAGAGCAAGCCTGAACCACTCTTCTCAATGTTCTCTGACACAAAACAGCTTCCAGTACCGAAATCTGACTGATGGGCCGTGCTTACTCAGCTTGTAGCAGGAGACAACTGCCCCCTCCTAAAACCATCCAGATCATCACCTTCGAGGCTGAGTCATACATGCATCCTCTCACACCAGTCCTTATGGATCCAGGGCCAAGGAAGGAGGGGTCACAGCTTTGGGGACAACAGAGAGATGCGGCAAGCAAAGGTGGGGCATCAGGACTGGCATCCCCATTGGCAGAGAGCCCTTGAATAGCTGCTTTACTTTATGCCATGCAAATGAGGGGCCGATGAGGTCATTGCATTCCGCTGGATTATTATCTCTGACATTTTATTCATAATAATTATAGGGCCTTTCCACCTTCAAAGTGCTTTGCAAACAATAATTAATTAATTAACACTCGTCACACCCCGGTGAGGTAGCTCAGTATTATTAATTTATCTCTCCAGCATATTATTATCCATCTTCTCCTCCCTCCCCTCTGAACGGGCCAGGGACCTCCTGTGCTGTGCTTCCAGCCCTCCGATGCCTCACCGTGTCTCTCTTCACTCTTCCTGTGTCCTCAAGCAGTGCCCCCACCTCAGGGGTGTGACAGCCCCATATTAGACCAAGTTCACCATAACCACCCATTCAGTCTTACAATACGGGAATCATTTCTGATCTCCGAATGCCCCATGCCTGTGTTAACTCAACTTTCAAGCTTACCCTTTCGGCCCACTCACTTTCTGTTCTGCCTCCCCCCATACAACTAGGTCTTTATTAGAGTTATTATTGTTATTGTTCTAGCACAAGCATGTCTCCGAGCCCCTGGTCACTTCCTCTTTGTGTTCTCTCCCTATCATTACAACCCTATCCCTTCTCCATTCACTGTTCATTCTCCTCATTATTTGGATTTTAATTATGCAAATTTAATGTCTCTAAGGGATGCTTAAAAGAAGGGTATCTTTGACTCTTCTCTCCCAGCTCTCCCTCCCCATTTTTTATCTCCTCTCCTTGGTACAGATTGTTCTCCGACCCCCTACCCCCACCCCCTCTGAATCTTGCAACCCACAGTTGTGCCTGCATTCATTGCATGACAGACCTCGAGTGCCCACTGTGTGCCCACAGAGTGCCCACTGTGTGCCCACAGAGTGCCCACTGTGTGCCGGCTGCCATGCTCTGCACTAAGCATGGAGGTGGGGGGAAGGAGGATGACAAAGATAAGTTATGACAGAAGTGCCATCTCCAAAGAGGATGCCAGAATCCCTGCAAGAGATGGTGGCAGAAACGTGACAGCAGACCAGAGAGGGTGGCAAAGTGTGATTCTGCCTTAAGGGGGGCAGGGGAGTCACAAGACTCTTCAAAGAAGATGCTCACTGGTGAAAACTGGGGAAATGTGCCATGGGGAGGCGAAGCATTTGGGAAATGCAGGCTTGGGCTGCTGGCTCTGATTTCACCTTTAGCCACCCAAAGACAGGGTAGGAAGTAGATTAATGCCATGAACATCCAAAGGAGTCTGTAATTTTTCATGGATGGCCAGAGACAGACAGAAAGAGAGGAGAGAGTACAGTGACAGAAACAGACACAGAGAGAGAGAGAGAGAGAGAGAGAGAGAGAGAGAGAGAGAGAGAGAGAGATTAAGAGAGAGAACAGAGACAGAGAGAGACAAAGATCTCCAGAACGTTCCACTCAATTCTGTCCTCCAAAGCCCCATGGGATCCAGCCTTGGAGAGCGCTTTCCCTGGCTCCCACAGCCTCGCAAGCCGGCATCCCTGGCTCTGCGTTTCCCCTGTCTGCCCTGCTCCTTGCTGGCATCTGCTCCTGCATCACATCAATTGTCTCTGGGCTGCAGATGGCTGCAAACAGACGGCGCTCCGGGCATGGGATCTTAGACGGAGTCACGGCAAATAGCAAATGATGTCTTTCCATCACAAGTAAACTTGTCAGCCATATTTGCTGGTAGAAACTCAAACAGTCTTCTGCTTTACAGTGTGTACTTAAAGCGGTGGGGGGAGAGGGTTCCAAACACTCTGCTGAGAAGTCTGAACTGGTTGCTTCCTTATAACACAGCAGTGGGGACGGTGCTTCTTTGCCAAGGGCAGCTTGAAGGAAGTAGCACAGCTGGGTGGATTAGAACAGCAGAAATGTATACTCATGATTCTTCAGACTCACTGTCCAAGATCAAGATAAAGGCATGGTTTCATCTCCTGTCAGCCTCTGGAATGGTTGGCAAATTGCTTTCATCTCTGTCTCCACTCTCACAAGGCCCTCTGTCCTTACATGGCTATCTCCCTTTACAAGAACACCGGTGCTGTTGAACTAGAGGCCAATCCCGTTCTGGTGGGACCCGACAGACAGATCCTGGCTACTTGATGATGGGGCTATACCCTCAGTAAATCTATTGTAAGTGAAAGTACATTGAACACAACTGACCTTAGCATCTTTGCTTCAGACATACCCAGAATATGCACGCCACCCTACAGCGGAGTCTGCCCCTTCTTTGTATCTCATGAAACTGAATGAATTCAAACCGAAAGAGAAGAATAGCCATTTGTAATCATTGTCCAAGTATCACACTGGAAACCATCTGTAATTATATGAATAATGCCCTTTGTCTATATAAAGTCACATTCTGAGGTACTAGGAGCTAGGATGTCAACTTATCTTCTGGAGGGTCCTGTTCAACCTACATAAGTTGGGGGGGGTGGTCACCTGAGTGGAACCATACCCAAGCAGTGAGGTGCCTGGGACTACAGCTTGCAAAGGACTGAAAAGGCCATAGGGAGACAGCAGGGAGGAGCCAAGAAGGATGAAACCTCCTTGTTTTTTCTGCAACTGACCCCGTCAACACCCCTGTCTCACCGCCTCTTATCCCATGTGTGTGGGCTGCTTTTCTTGCCCTTGCTATAAAATCCCCCAGGGAAGTCACTTTAAGGGGGGAGGGGTTTGTTTTGCCTCACAATTTGATGGAATATAGCAGTTTCTTCACACTCAAACCATAACACACCATGAAATGATTCTAACACAACTCTAAATGAATTCCCTTAACGGCAATAGGAACAGTTGCAACTTATCGTGTGCTTACTGTAGTTCAGACGCTGGGCCAGGCGTCCTATGAATAACACTCCTTTTAATCCCCACAGCTTGGGGATTTAAAGTAGGTGTCTAGTTCATGACCGTAGCACCAGCCCTGTGCAAGCTACCTTCGGTAAGTGCTTCTGAACTATTAACTCGTTTAATCCTGTTATAATCCAATGAGATCACACCCTGTTTTATAGATGCAACAATGAGGGTTATACTTGTGATAGCAAGGCTTCCCATTCGAGGAGGGGTGCCCTCAAACCTCTTCTTGCCCACAGAAGCACTAATCTGCTCCTTACAGCACAATAGATGACCCCAGCAGAGGCAGAAGTTGTTTGTTGTTGGGAGCATAGATTGACAGAATACCTAAAGAAGGTAGTTTTGGTTTGGTTTGGTTTGTTTGTTTGTTTGTTTTCCTTCAGGATTTTAAGCTTGGAAATAAATAAAGCTACACAGAAAAGAAACAGAAGAAGTGGAGCAGGAAACAGAAGAAAAGATCTGTCTCTGATGTTTGCACCCCCCAACCCAAGACTGTAGTCACTGGTGGTCCTTACATGGGGAGGTGTCACTCTGTGAAGGAGGGCTTGCCTAGCATATGCAAGGCTATGAGTTCTAATCCCAGCACTTCACAAAAACCCAAGACTCTGGGATAAAAGCAGTAGTCCTCAAAACAACAAAAGGATCATACGTACAAAAGAAAGTGTGCCACTGATGACACTGCCCATGGGGTCTCGAACAAAGCTCCCCAGGGAGAGATGAACAGGGGCTTCGGAGACAGGCAGAAGATGCCCTTCCTTCACACTCAAGACTGGGTTCTGCTTCTGGGATCAGCCAGCTTCCACACAGTCATGAGGATCTTGCTCGAACTCCAATCTGATAGTCACCTTCTTCCCTGTCAGTAATATTCAGTGACTCCCCTCACCTGCCTACCAGATAGCCAAAGCAGGGTAATTCTTTCCCCAACCCCTCTGTGCATCATGCTGGGCACTGTTTATTTGGGATAAATATAAAAGTAACATCTGGGCCATCCTAAGTCCACGATCTCGGGTTGGTGAGATGGCGTGTGGAAACCACAAAATGCAAGATGTGGTGGAAGACATCTGTAATGCTGGCACTCCTGTGATAAGATGGGACGTGGAGACAGAAGACTCTGCCTGAAGCCCACAGGCCAGCTAGTTTCGAGTATGTATAATAGCAGAAACAAGAAAGACTGCTTCAATATTGCAGATAGAAAGATCCAATTCCCAAATTCATATGCCCTGGCACAAAGTGTGCAAACACACACACACACACACACACACACTGTACAAATAAAGAAAATGTAAAGAAAAGCACAGTTCATGGGCAGTGAGTCACGCATGCATGTTCCCATCTCCAAAATTCTTTTGACTTTCTGAAACAATTCTGTCTGCCCCTCCTCTAGCCCCCCACCCCCGCCGCCTTCAAGAGTCACTTTTACTTTCTGTCTGTCCTTATAACATCAACTGTTCCAGACTTCTCTGATCCCTTCTTTGTCTTTCATTGAATCACAGTTATGTCCAGGAGTATGATATCAAAATTCATCACTCCAAGGCATGGATGGCCCTGCTTAAACTAAACCATCTAAGATCCTACTGAATTCCCCACCTTCTGGGACAATGAAAAACAAAACAAAACAAAACAAAACAAAACAAAACAAAACAAAACAAAACAAAACACAAAACCTCGGGCATGATTACCAATAGAGGTACTTGCCTGGAGGATTCCATGGTAACCAACTTCCTCCACTGCAAAAAAAAACGCAACAGAAGCCCTGTTCACTCTTTAATCATCTTCAGCCCTTCCTGATCCTCAGAGTTTACACTGTCCCAGCCAACATCCTAAGCTCCTGGACCAGCAGTCTGACCTTCTGGTTGAGTCTGGGATCTCTAGGACCTCTGAGCCACTATCTCCAGGTCTCCCACCCCTCTCCTTTCTCCATGTTTTGTATCCCCTTACCTCTGTCTTCTTCCCTCTCTTCCTTCCTCACTCTCAAGCTCTTTCTCAGCCTCATACACTGGACACATCCTCCTCCCACACTGCTGTTCTCAAAGCCCTCCTTCTCTGCTCTCCACCTCTGGGATCCCTAGCATCCCTTATTCAAAGAGCTTAGAACTTTTACAAAAGCCTTTGACTTCAAGCAGCTTCTGTTTTTTTGCCCTGAAAACATCCCCAGGCAAGGACGGGCAAAGGGCCAGTGTGCCCGTCGATGTCGAGCAAATCACAAAACAATCGCTTAGAACATAACTCTGCTGTATTAATGGAGTTCCGTGCTTTCCTCCTGACTGGACTAGACGCAGCTGTGGACCCTGCGTTCCTTCCTGTCTCAAACATCTCTGTGGAGTAGCTTCCCAGCGAACACGACGGACAACAAGAACTGAAGTGAGCCAGAAGTTTTCATCTTCTCTCTTTTTGATGTGTACACAGAAGCATAAAAGACCTGGTGTTGAAGACAGGTAGGGAATGGGAAATAGAATCCTACTACTAATAACATTTATTTTATTGTTGGGTTTCTCTGGCTTAAATAGTATCCACAATTCAAGATTTTAGAATCAAAGGAAAGTACATTCAATTTCAAAATTCGGGTTTATTGATTGGTAAAGAAAGAAAAACACCCTCTTCTCGCTCTACAGGGCAGGCTGCTCTCCCTGCTGTGGTGGCCCGGGATTACGTCACTCTAGCATGGTATGGGTTGAAGATTCCTTATTCAAAACACTTGGGCTCAGTAATGTTTTACACTTCAAAATTCTTAAACTTTTGGATATTTGTGCAATGTGACTTAAAACTTTGAAATCCCCCAAATCCTCTGAGATTTGAAATATAGATTCATTTACGGAAGAGCTGGAGGTTGAACCTAGGGCTTGCAGATATCAGGCAAGTGCTCTACCACAGGGCTGGGTGCATCCCCTAAGCTTTGTTGCCTGGAGCAGGAGATTGCAGGTAGGTGTGTGTGCATGTGTGTCTGTGTGTCTGTGTGTGTGTGTGCGTGTGTGTGTGTGTGTGTTTCTTTGTTTGGAAATTTGCTTACTTAGCTTATTATCTTTGAAACATGTTCTAGTTTGTGTCTGTTATTATGATAAAGCATTCTGACCAAAAGCAACCTGAGAAGGGAAGGGCTTGTCTCAACTTATACTTCCAGATCATAAGTCATCCCTGAGGAAAGTCAGGGCAGGACCTAAGCAGGAACTAAAGCAGAAGCCATGAAGGAACACACGTTACTGGCTTGTTCTCTGACTTGTGCTCAGTTATACAGCCCAGGCCAACCTGCCTAGGGATGGTGCCACCCACAGTGGGCTAGTCCCTCCCACATCAACCATCAACTAAGGAAATCTCTCATAGACACAGTCGCTGATCTGATCAAGGCAATTCTTCAGTTGAGGTACTTTCTTCCCAATTAACTTTTTGCTGGTGTTAACAATACAAAACCAACCATCTCAAGACAGAATCTCCCTGTATAGTCTAGGCTGACCTAGAACTTGTAATTCCCCCTGCCTCGGTCTTCCCAGTGCTGGGATTTACATGTGTATGTCTAGCCAAATAAGTAACGTTTTAAACATGCTGACATGATGCTCAGAAAGTTTCCAACTTCATAGCATCTTGGGGTTGAGGGTTGCAGTGGTCTGACCTAGGCATGGGACCAGTCCCTACAGCCTCTACCAGTGTTCTCTCAGTGGAGCTAGAATCTGGAAAAGAGGAGAGAAAAATCAATAAGTGAATGACTTCTGATCCACGTTGGGAACAAAACCCAGAACTCCAAGGGCCTCAGGTGACCTTCAAGCTGATGAAGAACAGCATGCATTCTGTCCTGGTGTGAGGATGGGCAGCAGTGGCTGCCTGTGGTTCTTAGCCAATTCCGATCAAGGGAGCTTCATCATGCTGGGTCTAGGCGGAGAATAGCCTCCTGCAGCGGGCACAGCGTCCATCCAGACAGTTCTCTGGAGCTGCCCATCTGCAGTGGCCAACCCCATTAACTGACCCCTCTATCCATCCTCTCCCATTCACTTCAAAGGACACCCCATGAGGGAGAGAGACAAAAGGCTGTCAAGGGGAGTTGGGGGAGGGAGGGAACTGGCTGAATAATTAGCCCCACAACTTTCAAAGTAGTCTGTAATCATTAATTAATCCACCCACCTGCGGTCCACAGGCAGGCAGATGGACGCTCATTTCCCTCCCTGAAACGCCCCTTGCTAACTGGAGCCTGGGGGCTGTGTGAATGTGTATGGAGGTCAGGGTTGGGGGCGGGGGGGGGGGCTGCAATGCCACCTGAGAGCCAAGGGACAGAGACCACAGGCTTTAGCTTTGAGATCTGCTGAGGATGAAAATCTATGGTTAACCTGGGTGAGGTGGCAGAGAGGAATCCAGATGCTTTGAGGACAGACTCCACCCTGTGGCAGGGGAAGTGGGGCCGAGGGTGGGAATTTATTTCTAAAACATTGAAAAGGTGACAGCTCTGGATCTGCAGAACCATTGTGTGGTTGTGTCTGAATGTCTGGCTGTCCTGAGCCATCCCTAAGGGAAGAGGATCCTCCCTCCTCCCAGACCAGAAAGAGTACTGCCTGGGTCCCACCAGGCAGATGGGAAGGCCGCTGCTCCCACCTGCGGCAGAACTAGGGGTGCACAGGCAGGTGTCCAAGGCGGGGAACATGTCCCCACTGCAAGGCTCCCCAGACCAGCTACACCTGTACCTTTGCGAGGAAGCTCAGCCCACAGGAAGTTGACTGCCTGGTGGATTGGAGTTGGGGACACTGGAAGGAATCTCGGAGCCTGACTGAGCCATGCCACGCAAACCGACAACCACTCTACCATTGTACATCATGCTCAACCCTCTTTTAACTTCTCATTCAGAGCAGGGTGTGGATGTACACACCAGTCATCCCAGCACTAGAGAGCCCAAAACAGATCGAGTATTATAAGTTCAAGGCCAGCCTGGCCTACTCATCAAGTTCCAGGCCAGACAGGACTGTATATTGAAGATACTATCTATAAAAGAACCCAAAACAAAACAAAAAAAATTTTTTTAAAACAACAGGGTCTTAGTAGGTTACCCAGGATGGCTACGAATTTGTGATCTCCCTGCTTCTCCCAGACTTCCAAGTAGCTGGCATCACAGGCCTACACCACCAGGTCCAATCGTCTGGTAGATCTTAAATCTTTCAGTCATGTCCAATCTGTGATTCAAAGTCTCCCGAGCACCCCAGGATAGCTATGAATACAGTGTAACTCCAAGTTGTATGCTTAATTGAAATACCATGAGGTTGTTTTTCTTGGTAACTCCACTGGGTGGTTCTTTGAGCATGAATTTTGTCACAGTATCAGAAGGGTTAGGCAAGCCAGGGGTGGGGGGTGGGGTCTCACTTCCTGATAGGCAGACTATAATATATAGTACTATATAATATGTAACATAATAATAAAATCAGGCTGCATCTTAAGACCCTGTCCTCACAGGTGAGCTCACACCTCCCGGTCCTGCATTGCTATCAAGCCTCAGGAGAAACCTGTCACCTGAGCGATAAGCCAACAAAATCTCACTGTGAACTCAGTGACACTCATCCCAGCAAACTCATGGGAATACCTGTCCCAGGAGCATGTGGGTCCCCAAAACAATGCCTTAAAACCATTTGGACCAGAAGAGAGGAGTTGTGCTAGCAAAATTAATGAGAGACTGATGATACCACGGTGAAATGGATGATGAGAATGGCACCTTCTACTGGATGTCACTGCCGGAAGTCACTGTGAGCCAGCCGCTTCCCAGAGCACTCTTACCCACTACACATACTCCCTTTTCCATCACTCCTCTGCTCCTCCGTACCCAGGTGTTGGCTGCTCTCCTCGTCCCTGTTTTTTCAGAAGTAAGAACTGAACACGCAGCTGACTCCAAGGGTCGTGGAAGTGGAAGGGATGATTTTCAAACTCTGAAAAAACTGTCTGTTCCCAAGATAAGAGAACACTCCGAGGAAGCCTACAAGCAGGCAGCCCTGCCTGGCTGTCCCCTTCTGCATGAAGGCTTAATGAAGAGCTAGGTTTTCAGGGGGTGCTCTCTGGAGATGAAATCAAAACATGACTTCCAAGGGCCTCTTTTGGCTCCTGAAACCTGGCCACAGCTAGACAAACCTCCTGGGCAGTCCCCGGTGGAACATGTCCTCTGTGGTGGTGGTCCATGGGGTCCTTCTGACTCACATGACACCTTGTTTTCTTTCCCCTTGCAGGGTCCATGGGTCCATGAAGACCCATCTCCAATGGAGTGAACTTGTTGCTGGTCTCTATCTCTGAGGCACTCTCTGAATCCTTTCTGTTCTATTCTGAGTCCCAACTGAAAAAAGATAACCTGCAGAATCTACACTAGTCAGACTCATAGATAAAGAGTATTATGGAGATGGAGAGAGAAGTGGGAATGTCCATGTGTGGGTGTATAGTTTCTGCTAGGGACAATGAGCGTTTCATAGCTGATGGTCACATAGCACTATGGCTGTATGGGCAGTGCTGAATCATACACTTACAAGAGTTAAAATGATAAACAGTACCTCATGCCCATATATTTTTACCACCATTTTAAAATACACTATGACAGGAACAAACGTGAAGATGTCATGTGAAGTTAAACAAGCTGATCGCAGAAGGGCCGATTCTGTCTGATCCGTGTCCTCACTTGAGGAACAGAACCAACAGAATGATACACATTAGAAGGGGATTTATTAGATTGGCTTGCAGGAAATGAGCTGGGTTGTCCAACAATGGTTGTCTTCATACTGGAGAGCCTGAGACCCCTGTAGCTCTTCAGTCCATGAGGCTAGGTACCTGGGCCATCGCAGGTGGATGCTGCAGGCCTGGAAGATTCCTGGAGACACTGTGGTCTTCAGTCTAGGTTCGAAGGCTGGAGAAGAATAACAGCAACAATAGGGTAGATAGGACAGAGAAGATGTACCTGCAAGCATGACTGGAAGGCAGCCAGGCAAAAAGCAAAAGTGTTTTTCCCTGGGACTTTCTTTTGCCTGGCTGTCACCCACACTTGAATTGGACCTCTTTTCACTCCATGTAACCTCATTATGAAAATCCCTTATCAGTCTGCCCAGTGGCTTCCCTGTTGGTCCATTCCAGAGCCACAAGGCTATCTATAAGAAGTATCTAGAAGGTTCTTGACCTTCCTAATGCTGTGACCCTTTATTACAGCTCCTCATGCTTTGATGACCCTTAACCTCATTGCTACTTCAAAACTGTCCATAAGGAAACTGGCCAGTTGCAGGCTCAGCGACCCTGCAGACTCACCCTTTGGGAATTGTTACTGAAGATGTGTCCCCTTGCTTTCTTGAGCTGGCCTATCCTCATGACCCTGGTGAGAGAGGCCAGTCCCCAGTAGTCTGTGTCTTCCCCTACCTTGAGAGTCAGTGAGCAGAGACTGCAGCAGGTGTCTGTGTGATTTTTTTTTGCCACTGACAGCGACAAGCATCCATGTGAGGCCTGCTCAAAAAATCGCTGATGGCCAGGCATGCAGCAGACCTCTACCCAATGCAGCTGGGAGCCTGCCCAGGCTGATGGCTTCAGGCTGGTTTGCTCTCACTTCCTGACAAGGGCCTGCACTCCCGTGCCTCCCTGTCTGCAGATTCCATGGGCCCAGCCTCCAGTGCCAGCTGAGCTTTCGACAGGGTTGGTTTTTATGACTGGAGCTGTCGGCTGGAGAGACATGTTTTAAAATTCATGACCTTTCCCATTAGGGTTCACAAAACAGATCAGACTCAGAGATGAAAGCTGAGTTGATTCTTTCACTGGTGTCTTCATCCCACCCCCCACCCCCCAATCCCTGTACCCACCCCTCCTTTTGGCTTCTTCCTCCCCCAGATTTCCTTCTCCATTGTCCTCTCTGATCTTTTGCATTTAGCTCTGTTTTTAATCCCAAGGCCAAATGAAAATTGCCCCTTCTCTAAACAGAGGCTGCCATGAAGCCTGACTCTCAAAGGTATCTCCCTTGGTCAGGTAGGGAGAGGCCAGCCAGGGGACAGCTGTCCCAGAGAGATAGAGCCCACTTTAGAGTTAAAAGGGAGCCAGGCAACAAGGGCTGGGGAGTAGAAAGGCCCATTCTGGGACAATCCTTCCAGGCTGGGAGAGGCCAGGACACAACAGGGACTACAATCAGGCCAATAGGCATTCTGCATGCATGCCCTGCCAGGGAAATTAAAGAGGGTGTCTGCTTCCTGCCAAGGTATAAACAACAACACAGTTCCCAGGGCATCTGTCCTCAGCTGCCCTCCCTTGGAGCCTCTCTTCTCCTGGGCCTCTCTGAGGGCCCCAGTGAAAAGCAATGCCCAGTAGCCTGGTTCTCCAGGGGACCAGGAGGACTCAGGCTCTGCCCCAGATTGCCATACAGGAAACCTGTAGACTCTTACAGCACAAGGAAGGAAAAGAAGAGACGAAAACTCTGCTGACTTCAGGAATATTTGACACCAAGGACTCGTCACTGCCACAGTGAGAGAGAGAGAGAGCAAGCATTCCCAGGAGGGATGGGTAAATTTAGTGAGAACGTATTCACTAAAGTCTCTATGTGTATATAGAGCTCGGCTAATTTGTTCATAAACCTCAGAAAGTAGATCATTTCAGCCTTGGGTCCTGGCGAATCAACTCAGCCACAGTGCTCATGTATTCGGTCAAATGCCTATTTAGATATAGGTATTGCCTTAGTCAGGGTTTCTATTCCTGCACAAAACATCCTGACCAAGAAGCAAGTTGGGGAGGAAAGGGTTTATTCAGCTTACACTTCTACATTGATGTTCATCACCAAAGGAAGTCAGGGCAGGAACTCACACAGGGCAGGAACTCAGAGGCAGGAGCTGATACAGAGGCCATGGAGGGGTGCTGGTGACTGGATTGTCTGTCTCTCCTGGCTTTCTCAGCTTGCTTTCTTATAGAACCCAGGACCACCAGCCCAGGGGTGGCACCACCCACAAGGAGCTCTCCTGCCTTGATCACTAATTGAGAAAATGCCTTACAGCTGGATCTCATGGAGGCATTTCCTCAAGAGAGGCTCCTTTCTCTGTGATAACTCCAGCTGTGTCAAGCTGACACACAAAACCAGCCAGTACAGGTTTGGAGTTAATAGCCTGAGTAAACTAGATTATCCTGCATGTGAGTCTCCTTCAGCCAACTGAAATCCTCAAGGAAAAAGAACCAAATTTCCCCAGAACCCTTAGACCCGGGAGGACATGAGAACTCTGCTCTGGGTCTTCAGATTTGGGCTGCTACTCAGCCCTGTGCTCAGTGTTCAGCCTGCCCATCTACCCTGCAGATTTCAGGATTTCCATCCTGGAGCCAGTTCCTCAAGAGAAAAGCCCCTCTCCTCCTCGAGAATCCTGACTAATTCTCTTGCTGTGGTTTGAATGTGTCCCCCAGAAGCTCATTTGTTGGGAATATAACACATGTACTGGTGGTATTTATAGGTGGGGTCTTCGCGTGGTAGGGGTGGCGCATCATTAAGACTAAATTCAGAAGATCTTGAGGGTGGGGTCCCATGATGGTATGAGTGACTTGAAGAGGCAGAAGACAGGCTTCCTTGTAACCATGTGTGCCTGCTTTTTCATTGTTCTGACAAAATATCTAAGATGGACCATCTTATGTGTCAGGATTGGGGGCGAGGGAGAGTCTATCTCCGTTCCAGGATGCAACTGTGTCAGTCAATGATCACAGGACACTTTCAGTCTGCAGTAGTACCTCTCACCACAGCCACAATACATGGTGCAGAAGATCCTCAGGGCAGCCAAGAAGTTGAAAAGGTAACAGGAAGAAGATTGGAGTCCTTTGCCCTTGGACACCTCCTCAGTGACCTTCTTGCACTAGGCTCTGCCTTCTACAGGTTCTGTCACCTCTAAATTCAGATATGGGATTTCACCCAAGCCTTTAGACCATAGACTTTGGGGGACACTACTAAACCACAGCACGTGTGATTAACGCAGCAGTAAAGTTCTCAACAGATATCAGGATCTGTTAGATCTCCCAGATTTCTGACCTATAGAAAATATTTTTTTTCTTCTTTATAAATAGCTCTGTCTCAAGCATTCTGTTATAGCAAATCAAAGGGGTGAAGACAACACTCATACACCCACTTTGCTGATGAGAAAACTAAGGCACAAGCAGTTTAACATCCTGGCCCATGTATTGAGACTAGTGGTATCTTAGGCAAGGCAGGAATGTGTGCAGCCTGGAACCAGATCGGGCCTCTTGTGTAGACATACTGAAGTCATGATTTATCTCACAGGAAGTCAAAGCTACCAGTCCAGCAGCAAATTATAGGAGAAGAGAGGTAAGAATTAGAAATGTCTGTAGACAATCGAAACCAGTGATGTGCGTTATCCAGCTAGGCTTCACTTTGATGTTCGACTTTAAGTGTGTGATTTAAATCTCGCTGGGGCCTCCATGAGAACTTCACAGGCTGCTGATGGATTAAACAGGATAATTTCACGCACACATAATAGGAATGTTTAATCATATGGATCTTGAGATTATTATACAACAGCTCCTGATTCTAATAGACCAATTCTCCACTCACCTGACCTACCAGAAATGGCCTATAAATAGCTCCCTCTCAAATAAATTTCCATTCAAAACCTCTTATCTGTGTAGCAACTATCCATGCCAGTGCCTGTAGTTAGATCCCACCTGCCTGTGTTCACAGCCAGACAGCCTGGCTGTTCCTGTGATGGAGTTGATTCCCATCTGGAGCCAAACAGCACCTCCAATAGGGGCAAGTTGAGTTCCCAAGTGAGACCAACCTCTGCGACAGCATCAAAAGACTCATGATGGAGTGCTCTGTTCCCAGGTGGTGGCACTGCTGAGAGAGCATTGTATAATGGGCATGCTGACCTCATCAGTGGGTTAGTCCATGGCTCAATTCATAGCAGAATGAACCAGTAGGGGATAGGGTCTGGTTGGAGAAAGTGGGTCACGGAAATCATGCTTTCAAGGGTGCTTCTTGTCATCACACCTCCCCAGTGCCTGCTTCCTGGAGGCCATGATGGGAGCAGCTTTGCTCTCCTGTGTAGTCACATGCTCTGCCATGATGCTTGGCCTTGTCTCAAACCCGAGCAACCATGGCCCAAAAGCAGAAGGCAAATACATCTTTCATTCTTCGAAAGGGCGCTCTCAGGCATTGACCACACCAGTGAAGCGCAGTTAACACAACCATGCAGACACCCACTCCCTGGGCCTGCTAACCAGACCAGATTCCTCTTACTCCTTTTGTCTGCTGGTAGGGCTCAACCTTCACTGTCCCCTGCTGAGTCCCCACTGAGCTATCAGATCTGTGTGTGCCCAAATCTGTTGGTGAACGTGGCTCCTACATCCCTCTCAGGGTCACTAGGAACATCTCTGGGGTGGATCCTGCCAGGCTGAGGGAGCCTGGAGCCTTGGAAGTATTGAGGTATTTAGCTTGTTTCACTTTCCTTCTCTTGTCCTTGCTGCTGACCACATTCCATGTGCGAGGACCCAGCATTCAGTCTCTCCTACACCACCCAACTCTCTCAGGACTCCCCATCTTATGGAGAAGTTACCCCATCTTACTGAGGGTAAATTATGAGAAGCAGGATCTACCTGCCAGCAAGGCCCTAAGCAAGAAGAAAGAAGAGCTGCAGAGGCTGGGGAAATGGCTCTGTGGGGAATGAACCTACTGCTCAAAGGTGAGGGCTTAAGTTTGAGCCCCAGCACCCACGTAAAAGCAGGGTGAGGGTACCTGTAATCTCAGCACCGGGGAAGCGGAGACAAGAGAAAGCCTGGGCTCCCTGGCCAGCCAATTCAGGTGAATCCCTGAGTTTTGGGTTCAGAGAGAGGGCCTGTCTCAAAAACTAAGGTGACCTGTGTGAGTAAGACATCTACGCAGCTCCCTCCCCCATTTCTCTCCAAGGCAAGAAAAAGGAGAAAGAATTAAAAAAATAAATAAAAATGTTTAAGAATTTGAAACCCTTCAGAAAGTTAATAACACCACTATTAATTTGTGCTATACAAAATGTAAATTTGATATAGCTTATGACAAACTCTTCAGAAAGAATTTTAGAGCCCTATTCCTGCCTTCAGGACATTTATCTGAGCCACCAGGATGAACCTTCATAAGGGCACATGCATCCATTCTTAGCAAGTATTAAGAGTAGTTTGTTTTTTGTTGTGAGGAAAGAGACAGTAGTTTCTTCCCAACTCTGTCTCTTGAAAGTCGAATGGGAAAGCCTTGAGACACCGGGGCTCTGTTCCCTCCTCTGTTGAGGAGAGAAATCGTGGGGAAAACCCTAACAGCTACCTCAAGAAGACCCTCAGCTGCCTATGGCTTTCACAGTGCACCTTCCTCAGCTCACATGAGGGAGCTGGGGGGTGGGGAGAGGACACAAGGCAGAAACAGGGATAAACAAAAGCCCTCGCCATAAGCTGTATCAGACTGACATCTTGTATAGCACACATTAGTAGTGCTGTTCCTAACTATGCATATCTCTAGTCCTGGGAAGCCTCCATGAAATTACTTGCTTGGTAACGTGAAGATGTTATCATTAGTATGAAAATATCTGTCCTATTTTAAACATTGAGAACCCCTCTCTTTAAAAATAAATGAATAAATAAATAAATAAACCAAAGAAGGGAGGGAGGGAGGGAGGGAGGGAGGGAGGGAGGGAGGATGAAAACTATCCTTTAAAATAGTACAGAGCCTTCACAAAGTCTGAGAGGACTTGGAAGAGGGTAAAGGAGAATCCTGGTATAGCGTCCATCTGTCTGAACGCAGTCTGTCCTGTGTAGCTCCCTGTGAGGTAAACTCACAGCAGGTTGGATTAGTCTTAGTAGCATGTATGGTGACGGCTTCTCCCATAATAAACGAAGAGTTGCCCACCTGGCCATTCAACTCGATTCACATTATGCCCTTGGATTTCCTGTACCCTGGCCTTGGGTGCCTCTGTCATAACCCTAAACCAGGCTTGGGGGCTGCTCGCTTCAGAGGTCCATCACATTCTCCAGGATGAGCTCCGCACTCCCCAAATCTCTCTCAACTTTCAGTTTAAGTCACTTTTATCAAGTTACATAGTCATGTGTACATTCTTGCAAATGTATAACTTAGGTTCCCAGAGAGACTGTCAAAGGAAACCTGCCTTCGCCAAACGTGGGCCTCCACACCTAGGGTCCTGCAGCATTGAGGACTCCAGGGAAAGGACAAAGACTCACAGGATTCATCTCTCTGCTACTGATGTCTACCTGCCCTGTCACTGGCTTTGGCAGAACCTTCCAGAGCCTTCCCCCTCTTTGACATCCAGAGAACTAAACTATCGGTTTGTACCCATAAGCTATACTACCTGCAGAGGTACTCAGCGGCTTTTGATTACATAGGGCCTGACTTACAGCCGTCCTCAAAGAATTACACTAGTGATGGTAATGATGATGATGATATAGCTGATAATGATGGCTCTCGAAGTTGGGCTTCTTGCTTCTGCCATCCCATCCCCTGTGCCCAGCTGAGCCTTGTTGCCAGCTTGGAGCAGCCGCAGCAGTTTGATGCCAGTTTCTCTCGGGGTGCCACACTCCCTGACGCGTACCATCCAGCCTAATCTACTTTAGAGCTGTATCGAAATGAAAGATGAATAGGAGGGAGAGCTTGCTGCTAAAACATATGTGTCAGAAAATCATTATGAGTATTAAATTACAGCCATAAAATGAACCAGAACTAATCTTGCAAATTAAGATCCAATAAATTTTTTTCCAGGACACACCTTTTCTTTATGTATGTATATGTGTGTGTGTGTGTGTGTGTGTATGCAAAATAAGATTGAGGCCAGCCGCATGAAAACTGAGCGGATGACTTTGGCAGATGGCATTAGAAAGAGGTATGACAGCAGACATTTCAATGTGATAAATAGGTATGTGCTCTTGAGGGCAGGGGTGCAGGCTGGCTAGTGGATCGCTATTGCCCCTGTGCCAAATGTTATAATGATCGGATTTTACACTGATGCAACTATGTGTTTTCCATGTACAGTTTATACATGCGTGTTCCCGTCCCTCTCCTCAGCACCTCCCCCCACCCCTACTCTTTAATCCTCAGCTGGGGTCCTGCTGACATGAGAAACTAGTTCATTTCTGATAACCTCTTATTTTGGAAGAGAGGACACAGCCATTCAAATTAAATCTGAAGCTATAAACAAGCCTTTGGAGAGTTGCCTTCTCGCTGGAATAACAGGATAACACCCCCCCCCAACCCTGCGGGAGAAAAGAGACTGTAATTAGTTCATTGTCCACGAATAGGCACAAAGGAGGCGAAGCCCCGGCCTGGACTCCCTTTCAAGGGAGGATCTTGGGGCAGATGTTAATTAAGTGAGTAACTTCTACCATCTCCTGGGAATGCAGAGGAACACCACTCCCCTTCCAGAAGAGACATTGAGGAAGGGTGTGACCAAGGACATACATAAAGAGTCTCCAAAGAAGAAGAAGAAAACAAAACAAAAAGCAGGGTTCATCTCCCGCTGTCAGCCTTCCTGCCGCTGGCACTGGCAGAACATTCCAGAGCTGTTCTTCGACGCTCCCCAAACCAAACTATTTATAGCTGCGCAATCATTATAAATAAATCTGTTTATACTGTGGAGCCTTGGCCCTGCATGAGTTAAAACTCTCGGCTGGCAGCTATAAATAGCTGTTACACGCTCCAGTGTGACGACTGACGGATACGTCCTCAAATTGTGACAAATAATGACAAGTTTGTTTGACAAACATTCCGCTGACATTCATCTGATTTTGAGTAAGTGGTGCCTGCTTTCTTAATTTGGTCCCCGAGGCCCGGGAGCTGGGAGACATTCTTTATTCTCCCTCCCTCACCTCCTGCCCGGGAACTGTCCTGCAGTCCGGTGTTTTCTCCTCCTAATCAACTGGAAGGGATTGAGGCCATTTAAGGGGAAGCTTATTAAATCCACCATTTGTCTCCTGGGACAGTCCTGCTTTAGGGGATTTGCAAGGGTCTGGGGAGTTTTGTTAATGACGTGAGAGCCAGAGGGAGAGAGAAGGGAATGAGGGCCAGGCTGGAGTGTTGGGCAACGCAAGGGCTTCACGTAGGATCTGAGACATAGAAGGATGGGTGTGTGGGTGGAGGGATGTGAGCCTGGTGCTCCTGCTGAGTTGTCATCTAGGTTGAGGTCTCCAGAGTCTGAGGTCCTTTCTCTAGATCAGCTGATATTAACACACATCCTGAGTTACTCAGGACCTTAAAATACACACAGGCTTTGTCACCTGTCTAGTGTCACAAGGTCCTGATGCCAGAAGAGCTGGGACAAACTAAACTTCTGCATCCAGGGCTCCATGTTCATCACAAGTATCGGCTGGTTTACTTCCTTTAAAGCCCTCAGAACCATACCTGCCTGTGACTAGCACCCTCCAAGGGCCGGCAGTTTATGGGAGCAGCCAGCACCATCTCCTATTCTCTAGTGCTGTCAGTGTTGACTTTGCCAGGGTCACCTGTACTGCCCCTCAGTGTCCTCATGGGCATGTCTTCTCTCTAGGTGCTCTCTCTTGTTTGCTGTATTGCATTCTCCCCATGTGTGTTCTTTGAGTGTGTGGGGTGTGTGTGGGAGAGTGTGTGTGAGTGTATGTATGTGAATGTGTGTGTGTATGTGTGTGAATTGTGTGTGTATGTGAGTGTATGTATGTGTGTGTATGTATGTGTGTATATGTGAGTGTGCGAGTATGTGAGTGAATGTGTGTGAGTGTGTGTGTGTGAATGTATGTGCATGAGTATGTGTGAGTGAGTGTGTGTATGAATTGTGTGTGAATGTGTGTATGTATGTGAGTGTGTGAGTGTGTGTGTGAGTGTATATGTGTGAGTCTGTGTGCATGCGAGTGTATGTGTGTATGTGTTGCATGTATTTGAGTGTGTGTGTATGTGAGTATACGTGTAAGTGTGTATGTATGTGAGTGTATGTATGTGTCTGTATGTATGTGAGTGTATGTGTAAGTATATGTGTGTATGTGTGTGTGAGTGTATGTGTATATATATGTGAGCGTGTGTATGTGAGTGTGTGTATGTGAGTATGTGTGTGTGTGTGTGTATGTGTGTGAGTGTGGGGAGGGGTACATGTGCACAAATAAGTGCATACTCATATAAAGAGTAGAAGATCCTCTTGGAAGCTGTCAAGATGTCAAGATGGGTTTTGTTTGTTTTGTTTCTGTTTTGAGACAGGATCTCTCGCTGGTCTATAACAGCGGCCAGTGGCCAATGAGCCCAGGGATCTCCCTGTCTCTGCTCCCCAGTGCTGGGACTACAGGTACATGCCTATCTTTACCGTGGGTGCTGGGATTAGGTTCGGCTCTTCGTGCTTAGGAGACAGGTACTTTCCCCACTACGCTGTCATCTGAGCCCTCCCTTCTTTGACCTGACCTTCTTTGACCTCCATAAAGCTTTCACATCTTTTGACCGTTCAGCTCTAACCACAAAGCTGCTGTTCCTTGCTTACCTCCTTCCCAGCCTGAGATGGGGCTGTAGAAAGGGGACCTTGCTCTCAGAGCCTGCTTGAGTCTGCTCCATGTCACTATAACCAAACACCAGGATCAAGGGACACAGTAGTAAAGAGCTTCAGTTTTCCTACAGCTTTGGGGGCTCAAAGGGGTGATGGCGGCTGTCTGTACTCCAGCATGAAGGTGGTGTAGTGTAGCGATGGGACGACCATGACAAAACAACAGGCAAGTATGTTCCTGTGAGGTGCACTGCTTCTACCACCACCCACTCTTGGGGGGAAGAGCACTACATTAATCTCTTCCTAGGGTAGTGCCCCAGTGACCTGGTCACCTCCCACTAGGCCCCATCTCTGAAAGATCCTCCACATTCGCCCTGTCATCCTGAGGGGTCAAGCTGTCAGCACACAAAACTTTGGGAAGTGTCCTCAAATTATGTCCTATGAGGGCAAGTCAGGGCGGAGTCTTAGGTTGTGTGCCCCAGTTCCCCTTTCTTACCCCACACTGTCTTAACTCTGATTCTCCTGAAGTAACTCCCACATCCCACTGGTCTCCATCTGTCTAAATTATTGCAGACTTAATGCCCTGGTCAGCCAAGCCTCAAATGATCAGCTTACGCTCTGCCTCGCAGTGAGAGTCTCCCTCAGCCCAGAGTGCATGCCCCCAGATGACCCAGTCCCTTTCTGTGCCCAGACTGGCTTTCTGGACCCCTAGTGAATGCCTGTGGAAGCCAGGGCTTCCACAAAGCTGGCCAGCCAGCTGCCTGCATCTCCCCTGGAGCCCTGCCCTCTTATCCCTGGCTCCCTCTTACCACCAGCCTGTCTTAATCCTGCCTTGTCTAGATCTGTGAATTCGCTCAGGTTTAATCCTCTTTCTCAGTGGTCAGGGGTGTATTCCCTTAATCATCTTGGTACCATCTAGCCTGACATCTCCCCAGAATAGGAGAATCGGGAAAGTCAACTTCCTAAAAATGCCAGGAAACAAACAAACAAGCTAACAATAATAACAAACAACAACAACACCCAGGGCTGAAGAGATGGCTCAGCTGTCAAGCACTTTCTGCTCTTGCAGAGGACACACATTTGGTGACCAGCACCTACATAGCAGCTCGCAGGAGACTGTAACTCTAGTTCCAGCAGATCTGTCCTTAGAGTGTCTGAGGTCCTTTTCATGAGCTTATGATAGAACCCAGAACAGGGGCACATCACAGCCCAGGGAGAAGCGTAAGCAACGTGCTGACAAGCTAACCACCAAAGTGCAAAGCCACAAATTAAAAACTCCTTAAAGAGCCAAATCCTTGCTTAAAAGTTACAGGGGGGCTACGGGGATGGGGAGGGAGGACTCCGGGTCCCTTTGTGCATTTCCGTATTAACACAGTCACACTTGGCCATGCAGATGTCAGTTCCAATAAACAGCAGGGCTTTCCAGGGCCTGGCCTCTAATTGAAGGGATTGTTACTGTTGGTGAATGTCTGGGGAATTAATTAGTGGCGAGCAAACCGGTTCATAAATGCCTGCTTTGTAAGGGGTCCTCACATCCTGGGGACCTCGATTCCTGTGGCCAGCTCTGCCCTAGGAACTCATGCCAGCAAACGGTATTTATTATCCTTCTCGGCCTCACCTGGAGATAGGTCTTCCCTGCCTTAGACACCACCAGGTTTGTGTCTTCCCCCCCCCCGGGGGGGGGGCAGCAAGCATTATGGGAAAAACTCCCTCGGATCTTCTGGCTCCTACTCCCACAGCCTGACTGAGTTTATGAAAACAGGCCTCATTTGCAAGTCAGAGATGGAAACAAGAGCGAGAGCTTCACACAGCCCACGCCCATTCCCAGTTGGTAGGCAGGTTCAAACACGTGCTCACGCGTGCACTGCAGCTACAGCACGTGCATACACACAGCTGCCCAGATCGCTGTTTAAGCAGGGTGCAACCGATCCCAAACTCCACGCCTGAGCTGGATGTGGCAAGCCAACTCTTCAGGTAAGTATTATCCTAAGACTTAAGATGACTCGGAGGACAAGTCTCCCCAGCCCCCTCCCTCAAAAAAGCACACCGCTCAGAATGAACACAGCTGCTAGTTTTGCAAGCTCCCCCCTACCCTGGGTAAACTGCCATGGACATCATCTTGAAGTCTTTCTTTAAGTTGGGGAGTGGGAAAGATGCTTTATGCTGTTAAATATGGGGGAAACTGAAGAAGAGTTTTCAGAATTACAGTTTTTTGGTTTTTTTTCTCTTTGCATGGTTTATGCTAAGCTGTATACATGTTCATGCTCTATACTATATGTTTTTCTAGCTCCCTCCCCCACTCCAATGAGTGACGGTAAAATTTTTTGCATAAAAAAAATCCCTTTAGAAGCAGTGGTTCTCAACCTCCCTAATGCTGTGACCCTTTAATGCAGTTCCTCATGCTGAGGTGACCCCCCCCACACCATAAAATTATTTTAGTTGCTACTTCAGAAGTGTAATTTTGCTACTGTTATGAATTGTAATGTAAATATTTTTGAAGCTAGAGGCTTGCAAAGGGATTCATGCCCCACAGGTTGAGAACTGCTGTTATAGACTCTGGTTGTGGCCTGGGCAGTTTTGTCTGACCTTTGCAATAGTGTTCGGTCTTGAAAATGACCCTGAGTCACAAAGGAGTCTGCGACAGTCTCTGCACTGAGACCTTGTATCTGGTTTCTGGTTGGTCTTAGGAGAGGAAAAATAAAGGAGGGATTTCTTCCTGAAAGCAGCATCCCCTCCTCTTCTGTGGCCTTAACCCTTCTTCCACACAGGGCTGCTCCTCTGGCTCCTGTCACACTCCCTGCTCTGTTTTGGGCCTGGTATCAGCTATCTGCACTATAGAATAAATGAACTCGATTCACATCTAACTCCGATGTTAGAAGCTAGTATTTCATTTTCATTCAGCTACGTTTGGTCTTATAATCAAAGTATAGGCAACTCTGAAGTCAGAAATCTGGGCTCCTGGCTTCCTGCATCTGGGGGAAAGGCAAGCCCTGGGAGCAGCCACACAGCTCGGTGATAAATATCTCCACTTTAGCTATAGCATACCACCATTTATTACCCCTGTCCCTTCAGAAAGAATTCCCTCCATGGGCATACTTCGAAGAGTATGGTTATAAATAATGTGCCATCTGCCAATGCACATAGGCCTGGGGGTTTGAAAAGTAAAACTCTTTATGTTTCCATGTAAAACTGGACTTTCGCCATATGTATGCTGAGTAACAGTGAAATAAGAATACATCATGATCTATGGTGCTAGATTAAGAGATGACGAAATAACATCCCAGAGAAGTGACATCTTTAAAGGTCAGTCACTGATCAATGAACTAGGTGCTTGAACCAGGAAAGAGGCGGGGTGGCCTCTGGCTCCTTCTCAGGCTTCTTATTTCAACGCCAGATATTCCCAAGCAATCTAATGAAAGGGATGGAAAATGGCGGTTATTCCTTGATAGTGGAAACGACAGACCAATCTTGAGTGGGGTGGCACACTCCTGTAAATCCAGCACTCAGGAGGTGGAGACAGGAGGATTTACATAGATCAGGGCCATCCTTGACTACAAAGCAGGTGGCCCCGTGTGGCAGGTATGTGCAGCTGGGATTCTTCGCCTCTCAGCTTGACAGAACAGGAAGCAGAAACCAGACAGGCCAGACTATAAACCCCAAGGCCTGTTCTCATGACTCTCTTCCTCTGAGGAGACACCAGCTCCTAAAGGTGCCACGACCTTGCAAAACAGAGCCAACAGCTAGGGAACCAACTGTCCAAACCCAAGAGCCTATGAGGGACATTTTAACATTCAAACCCAAACACCCCCTTACCCAAAATACAATCTATGTAGTACAACAAAATGTGATACAAGTATGTGAATATCAGAAAAGGGCTACTTAATTGGAGACATAATTACAGCAGGGTGCAGTGTGGTCATTCAATAAATGGGTGTTGAAGAAGTGAATGGTGGGACTGGAGAGATGGCCACACGAGGATGGGGACTGAACTCAATCCTCCAGAATTCAACAAGCTAGAGATGCCCATGCATCCCTGTAACCCTGCACTAGAGATGGGAGGGCCCCGGGACTCACTGGCCAGCCAGCCTCACTGACTGAGTCCTGATTCACAAACTTAGGATAAAGAGGGACTGAGCAAGACACCCATTGTTGATGACCGCCGACCTCCGCATGCACGTGCATGCATTGGCATGCATGAATATGGACACACAGTGTCGGAGTAGAGGGACTCACTGGGCCAAAGCACTGTGTTACATCCAAATGCTTGATCAGGGCGAGGAAGAGATCAGCACTCTAATATCAGGGTTGGACCTGAGCGGCTCAGTAGCCTGAAGGTCATTGGCTCTAGTTCCAGCAGGACACACCCGCAATCACAGTACCTAGAAGGAGGCAGGAGGACCACGAGTTCCAGCCTTGCACAGACTATATACTGAAGCTGTCTCAGAAAAAAAAGAAAAAAGAAAAAAGAAAAAGGATGGGTGAGCACTATACAAGGATTTTAAGCTACATAAATACCTTCCATTTCATTCAGCCAGCTGTCAGTGTTATGATTAAATTAAACTCGCTCAGCTCCATCCACCCTCTTCAACGTATGAAAGTTAAGTAGGCGAGACCATAGGCACTCTCCCTTTCTTGTCAGCTTCTCAGTAAAGCAAGTCCTTGGCTGCAGGGGTGGCTACACAGTGCTGGTGACGAGAAGAGGATGGCTTCCTGTCACCTTCCTCTCAGGCTGGCTTGACCCTGCAGAGGGCTCATCACATCCTGCTCATCAGCAAGTCTACCTTCTTTCTTTGAGCCTGATTATCAGCATCCTCTTTCCTTTTTTTACTGAAAGACGAGAGGGGCAATCAGCCCCCAACCTTCATGTCTAGTGTAGTGTAGTGTAGTGTAGTGTGTGTGTGTGTGTGTGTGTGTGTGTGTGTGTTTGTCTCGCAAGGACAGACAAAACCTAGGACGTTTGCATCTTGCATCTTTTGGGGGCACTAAGTCTTCTCTTAAAAAATACAAGACAGAGAAATTCTACCATGATAAGATAAAACAGAGACAGTCCACCATGATGGCAGGAAGATAGGCTGGGTAATAGCAAATACTGTTTCTGTGTGGCTCAGTATATGACTTACTTGGTAGACTCTGGCATGGTCACATGTGTCCTGCTGGAACTAGAGCCAATGACCTTCAGGCTACTGAGCCACTCAGGTCCAACCCTGATATTAGAGTGCTGATCAAGCATTTGGATGTAACACAGTGCTTTGGCAGGCTGCTGTGCCCTATCTTCCTGGCATGCTTTTCCCTATAACCCTCCCTGTGACGACCTGCCATCCATGCATGGACTGAGTTCCCAAGAGACAGAGGGATCCCAGGCTGGGGCAGCAGCACAGAACATTCCAGAAGCAGCTGGGCCCATCCACTTGCTGACTATTCCTGGCTTGGGAGGAGAAAGCCTTTTTCTTTTAACCCTTGGAAATGACAAAGGATGGGTTCTCGAAGGCCTGTCTCGTGAAAGGACAGTCCTCTGGGTACCCAAGTCCCTCTTGGAAGTGCTCCTCTCTCCCCAAGTGCAAAGCCTTGGGGTATCACTAGTCTATTCACATGCATATGACAGCGTGTGCTTCAGATCTAAATCACACAGCTGTGCAGAACTGTAAGTGCTCACTGCTCCCGACACTGCAGCCTAAGAGCCATCCCTTCTCAACAGTCCAGTCCCTGTCCCTGAGTGGGCTCTGTCAACAGAGTTCCTTCAGCTAGGCTCTTAGATGTCCGGAGGCAAATTCTGTGGTTGGTTTTCATGGATTTGGTTGGTTGGTTGACTGAGATAAAGCCTCAGGATACAGCCCTGGGACTGGCCCAGAACTCACTATGTAGACAGGCTAGCCTTGAACTCATGGAGATCTACCTGCCTCTGACTCCAGAGTGCTAAGATTAGAGACGCAAGCAAGCCAGCATGCGCAGCTTTCATGGATTTCTTGAAGGCATGTCCTATGTTTATCTCCTATGGCTGCTGTAACTCATTAACATAAACTTGGGGACTTAAAACAGTAGAAATTTGGATTCTTCAAGTTCCAATATCCTCAAGTCTGAAGTCGAGGTGTGAGCAGGGCCACATTTCCTCTGGAGGCTCTAGAGGACAGTCCTTCCTTGTCTTACCTGACATCAGGTGGCTCCTGGCCTTCCTGGGCTTGTGTCTGCATCGCTTTAATCCAGAGGTTCTCAACATCTAGGTAGAGACCCCTTTGGGGGTTGAACAACCTTTCAGAGGGGTCACCTTAGTCCATCAGAAAACACAGATATCTATATTACGCAATTTTTAACAATAGTGAAATTATAGTGATGAAGTAGTAACAAAAATAATTTTACAGTTGGGGTCACCACGACAAGAGAAACTGTATTCAAAGGTCACAGTGTTAGGGAGGTTGGGATGTACTGCTCTGCCAAGATCTTTTCTTCTCTGTATGCTCACCTGTATCTTCAGGGACGTCTGTTGTTGGGTTTAGGACCCACCTACATAATCCAGATCTTATACTGTGAAATCTTTAAATCGATTACTTCTGCCGGGCTTCTTTTCATGCATGAGGTTGCATGTTCAGAAATTTGGGGAGTTATGATGTAGATATTGCTCCTAGGAAGCCACTGTTCAACATGCCACATTCTCTTCCAGGACTGCAGCTCACCCCTAAGTCAGGGTTGGATCAATGTACTGTAGGACGATTAACTGCTCGCTGTATTACAGTCTTCTGACACTGTGACAAAATACCCAAGCAATCAACTTATAAAGAAGAAAGGTTTACTTTAGCGCACAGCCCGAGGTTTCCACAACGGTTGGTTGTTCCATTGCTCTGGGGCTGGTGACAACACAGCACATCAGGGTAGGCACTCATATGGGAGGAAGCTGTTTACCTCCTGACAGCCAGGAAGCATTGGGGACAGAGTCTGAGGTCCCAGATCTCCTTTAAGAATCCCAGTGGCCTCCCTTCCTCCCCACTCCTCACAGGTTCCTCCACTTCCACACAGCCACACAGGCTGGTGCCCAAGCCTCTGACACAAGAGTCTTTGGAGGAACCTTTGGAGGACATGGGTTCAAACATTACTCCATCACCCCACCTTGTGCTGAGTGTTGTTTGTGGAAAGGGACATTGCCTTGGTGTCTGTCACAGGAAATGAATGAGAAGGCATAAGTCTTACTCTCCGGAAGTTCCCAGTCAAGTGAGTCAGAGACTACAACATCTAGATCATCAATTATACCCCATGATTGATGCTATGAGAACCTGGGAAGACCTGTCACTCAAGAAACCTATAGCCCAAGTGCCGGTTCCAATCAGAGTCATCTTTTTGTTCATGTGTCACAGAATTGGCTTAACTGGGAAATGAATACTGATGGAAGAAGAGGGGTGGCCTGGGAATGAAAAGGGGTCCTTCCCTGGAGAAGTTTCTCCAGAGCATGAATGTGTCTGTCTGAATATTGACAAGGAGAGACATTTAGTGCAAACCCCGCACTGAGTGTGTAATGCATTTGACTCCGAGCAGAGAGCATGGCAGAGTCAGAAAGTGCTCCCCTGTGGACAGAAGCGATGCCTTCCAGAAAAGCCGTCTCCAAATTTGTGCACAAATCAACAGCTTGGACGGAGGCCAAGAAGCAAACTCACTCCTTCACTGCCGAGTTATTTAGGCATTTAATGCTTCAGGCATGAGGGGCTGTGTGTGAGCCGCCACGTGAAGGCTGTGTATTGAATGCGCTGAGTAGGAAAAGGCCTGACTCACACACACACACACACACACACACACACACACACACACACACACAGAAACGAGCCATGCCATTTTCGTTGATCATGGACTTTTTGGCTAAGGCTGGACCCTGGATTTCCTAAGCAGGGGAGTGCTGTGGTGGTGTGAATGAGGAATGTCTCCCAGAAGCTCCTGTATCTGAACACTTGGTCCCCATTGATGTTGCTCTTTGGGGAAATTATAGAACCGTTAGGCAGTGCAGGTCTTGATGGAAGAAATGCAACCCTGGGGATGGGCTTTGAGAAGGTAAAGCCTCATCCTGCTTCCTCCTCCTCTTCTTCCTCCTCCTCCTCTTCCTCCTCTTCCTCTTCCTCCTTGCCTCCTCCCTCCCCACCTCTCTCTTTCCCCACCCTCTTCCTATGTGCAGCTGAGATGTCATCAGCCTTCTTCTCCTGTTGCCCTACCTTCCCTAACATTGTGGACTCTTTCCCTCTAGAGCTAAAACAAAGCCTTCCTTCTGTTGTTTTTTTCTTAACAGAAAAGCAACTAATACAGGATCCCAAGTTGTTTAGACAGTACTCAGACCACTAAGATGCCAAGAAGAAAAATTAATCAAACGGCGATCAAATGATTCTAGAAGGTTCTGTCTCACAGCAGAAGATCCACTCTGTAACTCCAGTCTTCCATATCTTAGGAGACAACTTGGAGATAGTGTTTCCTCTTGAGCATTGAGTCACAGGCACAGAAAGGCGCGTAGTCAGTGTGCAAATGACCTAGACTGTTGTGACTCAAAATAAGACTGCTTTATTTTTGCAGAGACTCAGAGACTCTTTTCCTTAAAGAATACATACCAGAAAAATGATTTTTCTAGTGTTTTGTTTTGTTTTTTAGTTGAAATGTAATGGACATCACAAATAAGTTATTCCAAACTAGCCCTTGTCCTAAGAGCCCTACCATTACCTTCAAAGAAAGAAATTAGCTCTGGAAGAAAAATGTTAAGGAAACTGTTAAGGACCTGCCAACAACCAGCAAAATTCAAAGACAGTTTCTAGAAAGCCATGCTTTAGTAGAAACTTCTGGAAACAAGCTCTTGTCTAAGAGAAGTGGCTGCCGGGAAACATGGGTGTGCAGATCCTGCCATTTGCTTCCAGAGTGACTTAGGATGACTTCTGAGTAAAGACGTCAACGTGCAATCTCAGCGGTAAGTAAAACTGGTATAGGGTGATACCTCTAGGAGCTGGACCATGCAGCTGACACACTCTATCAGGGCAATGGGAATTGACCGGCTAGGTTCCCAGGTCCTTGGAGCATGTCCATCATCACAGACTTCTGAACCAGCCAGGTGCTGGCTTACATATGTAAGGAGGACCACCACGAAAATCAGTCCTAATTCACTTTTCATTTCTCATTCAGTCTCCCAGGAGGTAGGGGAAGCAAGTTTAACCTTTGGAGAATAGAGAAATGCAGCTGGCTAATTCTGCCCAAAGATGTCCTCTAGGAAGATGGTGCCATGGTACACTGTTTACCTTAGACAATCTCCTCTTTCTTTTTCCGGACCTTACTGAGACACACTAACTTTGCAGTAAACATCATGTATGGGCCTACTAAGTGCCAAGCATGCTGTGCTAAAGATTAGCGATGAAGAAAAGTTAGCCAGTCAACACACAGACTGCCCTCCATCTCTAAAGATTCTAAAGCCACAGATACAACAAATCTTGTATCAAAAACAATTGAGAACTTGCTCAAGGGATAAAGGCACTTGCTGCTAAGTCTGATAACCTGAGTTGGATCCCTGGGACCCACATGGTAGAAGATAGAGAACCAGCTCCAAACATTTATTCTCAGACATCCATACATGCACACATATGAACACACGTGCATGCATACGTGTGCACACACACATACACTCGGAAGCATAGGAATTAAAAATTCAAAGAATGAGGACTGGGCAAATGTGCCTTGACTGAACACGTTCACACATTTTCTCCTCCAAGGACTCCCTAAGCAATACAGCATAAGAATTATTTCCATGGCATTTACTTTGTGTCAGGTATTGCAAGTGATCCAGCACTTGTTGAAAGCGTACAGGAGGATGTGTATAGTAGGCCTAAGCCTACTGCATTGCTTTAAATACATACCTGCAGATTTGGGTACCCACAGCCGGGAAGAGGGTCTCCTAGCGTCTGTACCATGGGACTACTCAGCTGAGGTCAGTTTTCACCTTCTACCACCACGTGGGTTTCAGGGATCCAGTTTAGGCTTGGCAGCAAGCTCTTTTTTTTTTTTTTTTAGGCACTAATTTTTACTTTAATATGCAAATTTAATAGCTACCCCACAATGACTTCTGCTAAAGCATTCATCAGTAGGATCTCTGACAAAATTTAGATATCACAAGTAAATACAGAGGACTACATTTATGTATGGTGATCTTTGGCACATTTGTCAGTTGAAAAATCTCAAAAGGCAATAAAAATTCCTCAATGTGTTACGCATTCTTTTAATCCTCACATCAAAACATAAGGCTGCAAAAAGGCAAGCTGAAATTTTAGGGTATGTGGAACAGTTTTAATAGAGTTTTACATACAGTACCTTCCATAAAGAACAGTGTGTTTTGCAACTTTAAATAATATCTGAATGTACAGTGGCATGTATTCTTATCAAAGATAAATTCAAGTTCACTGTCTATCAGTTCTAAGGGCCTTTATACAGATTTCTAGAACTGATAAACAGAATGAGGCAAAAAAAATATTCAAGAGTAATGTCATCAAATAGCCTCCTCTTGACAGTCTTTCCTTCCCCTTTTTAAAAAAATCTCGAAACCTGTACATACACTTTTAGTTTTTAAAAACAGTCTGTTAAAAGGTAACATTTTATGTTAACCACCAATTTGTATAATCTATAGTAATAAAACTAGATATGTGTGATATAAATATGTTGATTCTGTACATATGTATGTCGACTACTTAATCAAGCATACTCACTTATGCATACCTGCACATGTAGCACTGCGGCGTGCACACAACTCACACCAGGACTGGCAGACAGTAGGACCTAGGCTCAAAAATCCAGCAAGAGCTGAGTAAGCAACTTAGTTGCCTTTGGTTTCATAAATCTGTCCATTTGTGAACAGAGCTAAAATTTGTGAGTGTGTATTTATATTTTAAAATAAAATTTGTCTTCAGAAATGAAGCTTTTCCAGTATTCCACTACTAGCCGTTAAAAAAAAAAAAATCCACAGCAACAGATTATTTTGATATTTTTGTCACTCCTCATCCCAGCTGAGGTTTATAGTTATTTTCAAAAGGCAAACAAACACCAAGTGTATCCAGGATCAAGTGTAGGCTGAAGTCTGGATACCATGACTCCCCTTCACAGAGCACACCCAGCATGTGGCGCACAGGTTTGTATGGGTTAATGGCATGGCAGCAAGCTGTTTTACCTGTGAGCCAACATCACAGTGGGATAAGCAATCCCGTAGAATCATGTGCAAAGGATGGAGCTGGACGAATGGCTCAGTGGTTAAAACCACCCACTGCTCTTGCAGAGGGCTCAGCTTCGGTCTCCGTTGCCTACATGATGGCTCACGGTAGTTCCAGAGAATCTAACTCCTTCTTCTGGTCTCCCTCCCTGGCTACCTCCCATCCACATGTGGTGCACATGAATTCATGCAGGCACACACACGTGAAAACAACGTTTAAGAAACACAGAAATATGTTTTAAGTGCCATCAGAAACAAGTCTTGAAAAATACGCCCCTCCATGTGTGTGACAGATTAGGAAGACAGAAATCTAGATTAAGGTGCACGGCATCCCGAGCTGCTAGTGAAGGAGCCAAATCCTTGGCTGCGAACATTCTGAGCATCTGAAAACTCCCTTCTCTTTTGTCCCTGATTACAGCAAATTGACTCCTTGGTTTTCAGTGCCTCCAAAAGCATCTTCTCTACATAGTGCTAAAGATACAGGGAGAAAAGAACCCTTATACACTGCTGATGAGGGTATAAACTAGTACTTTACCACTAACTGGTAACTCCTGGATATAGTCCTAAGTAAGCTGACCACAAAGATGCTGATGCTGTTTGTATTAGTCAGGGTTCTCTAGAGTCACTGAACTTATAGGATGTCTCTCTATATTGAGGGAATTTATTGTGTTGACTTACAGTCTGTAGTCCAACTAACCCAACAACGGTCAACCGTGAATGGAAAGTCCAAGGATCTAGTAGTTGCTCAGTCCCATGAGGCTAGTTGTTTCAGCTGGTCTTCTGTAGATGTAGGTTCCAACAGATGTGCTGGCTAGTAAATGCAAGCAGGCAAAGATGGGTGAATCTTTGTTCTTCCAAAGTCCTTATGTAGGTCTCCAGCAGAAGAGATCTCCTTGCCTCCGTTTCCTGGATTTAAAGGTGTGTACTGTCTGGCCTGGGCCTAAGCTTTTCATAGACACTATGCCTCAAGATCTCCATGCCAAGATCCAGGTCAGAAACTTGTGTCTTCCAGCCTCAAGATCTGGATCACAGGTGAGCCCTCCAATTCTGGATTGTAGGTCATTCCAGATAGAGTCAAGATGACAACCAGGAATATCCATTACACTGCTGCATTGATGGTGGCACTGTTCAAAGTAGCCATATTCTAGACTCAGCCTCGGTGTCCATTGTAGGTGTGTGAAACTCGGAATGAATGTGTATCTGACATGGGCTGGCCATGTTAAAGATTCATGGTAAACTAGCAAAGCTTTTCACCTCCCTCAATCAGGTTCAGAGAAGCAAAGCTCTCTTCTGGGCCAAATACAAGCGTTTATGAATGATTGACTAGTGTGTGCAAAATCGCAATCGCAGTGTCCTGAGACTGTTCAACTGCAGGATCAGCTAACTCCTCCCCTTAACAAGCAGGTTGAGGTTCCTGCCTGTTGTTTGGTACTTGGTACCACTCCATCAGAACACACACAGCTTCTCTGTATGTTTGTCTATGTGTCTGTGTGTCTGTCTTTTCCACATTCCCTCGCCAGCCCTACTCAGGGCTCCAGAACAAAGTAGTGGAGGCTCTGGCACCCCACCCACAGGCCAGCAGATATGAAAGTTGGTGACTGTGCCCAATGGAGTTTCATCTAGTTGTAAAAAGCAAAACTGTCATTTTCAGGGAGAAAATGTATAGAACTAGACAACATTGTGCTAGGAGAACTGAGCCAGACCTAGAAAGGCAGCCACCGCATGCTCTCTCTAAGACGTGGAACATGAGGGGCTCTATGTTGGTTTGTTGGTTTGTTTGTTGTGTTTGAAAGTAGAAGGGGAGCTGTCTGGGAAATGAGAACAGAGGAGGGAGAGAGAAAATGTTACCATTCTGTCTAAACTCCACCCCACAGTTACCTGGCAACAGCCAGGGAGGCCTGGCCCACTACAAAAGGGGCTGCTTGCCCTCTCCTCTCTTTCTTACTCTTGCTTCCTGCTTGCTTCCCTCTTACCCTCTTGGGCTCTTCCCTTCCCCTTTCCCTTCCCCACTCTTTCTACGCGGTCATGGCCAGCCTCTACTTCTCCACTCTCACTCTCTGCCTTTCTCTGCCTCTACTACCCTCTTAGCTCCCCTCCCTATGCCCTGAATAAACTCTGCTCTATACTATACCATCATGTGGCTGGTCTCTCAGGGGGAAGAGATGCCTTGGCATAGGCCCACTAAGGCATCCTTTCCCCCACACCTCACCACACCCCCATAGAACATATCTTATATCTCTTTATCATTTTATAAACACATCAGAAAATATGTACAAGGATGCCGTGTCCACGTATGAACAGGTCATATGGAAGTAATATTTTGTGTACTACAAATGCAACTTTAAAAATAATGAAGTTTCTTCCCACACTCGGCTATTCAATGATGTTTAAATTTAGCAGCCTTTGCAAGGAAAGTCAATATAACTCAAACTCCTATTTAGAGTTCCTTGAAAGTGGAAAACCAACCTTCCCTTCCCAGTCTGAGTACATGGTACTCCATACCCATGCCAACTGTCTTACTTAGGGTTTACTGCTGTGAACAGACATCATGACCAAGGCAACTCTTAATAGAGTCAACAATTAGTTGGGGCTGGCTTACAAGTTCAGAGATTCAGTCCATTATCATCAAGGTAGGAACATGGCAGCATCCAGGCAGGCATGGTGCAGGCAGAGCTAAGAGTTCTACATCTTCATCTGAAGGCTGCTAGCAGAATACTGGCTTCCAGGCAGCTAGGGTGAGGGTCTTAAAGCCCATGCCCACAGTGACACACCTACTCCAACAAGGCCACACCTTCTAATAGTGCCACTTCCTGGGCCAAGCTTATACAAACCATAACATCAACCTTGGATGGTGGCCCTGAGGGATACAGACTAGAGGCCCCCAGCCCCTCTGCTCACCTACACCAACCTGTTTCAGCATATCCCTGATGGAGCACTTGCCCTTGCTCCTTCCAGCTAAGTAGTGCAAGCACAGCTACAGCTACCTTTGTTGCCGACCGGCCCTAGTGATGCTAAACTTCCTCTACGGCATCCAGCTGACATGGCTTCCCAGGAGCCCCCACTCATCACTGCTCATTCTGTTCTCCAGCCAGCAAAAAGAAACCATTGGGAGAAATTAACTCAGGCTGCCTTACTGTCAATGGCCATCCACAGCAGCTTGAAAGACACTTCAAGAACTCAAGAAAAGGTCGAGGGAGATACAAGGAAAGGGAGGGTGCCGAATTGGCTTCCTAAGCAATGCCGCTCGGTCCTTTTTCAGGGCATGACAAGTAGAAAAAGAAAATCTTTGTGGGGTCAATTTGATGCTCATGGCCAGACAGACCAGCTCTGGGCCTGGGTCCAGCCTACACAGCATCTTTGTTGCCACAGGCTAGCCTCACTGTGTCTTCCCCACCTTGCCACACACTGCTCCAGAACAGGGCTTCCAGGTCTCAGGAATGCTAGCACAGCTGCCTCCTGAAGGACACCAACATCCTAGGCAAGACTGGAACACAGTAGGGCCAAATTGTAGGGAAGCCTAGTGGGCTGGCCATTTGCATTGTGTGTACCAACCACCAAAATAAAATAAAATAAAATAAAATAGTAAGATTTAAAAAGGACCAAAATGAGAATCAACAAATACTGAATAAGTTTATATTTCATATGGAACCATAGAGACTGCATTTATCTCTATATCAATTGATTCATACCTGCACAGATTCATTTCTATTCATACACACACACACACACACACACACACACACACACATATATATATTACATGGCATTCTATAACCAAGTACAAAGAATTTTTTTATCTAAAAATGTGAAAAAAATCCTTAAACCCAGTATTCTTGTTTGAAAGAAACTATTAACTATATTTTACCCACTAGCCATTAAATTAGAAATTATCAAGTTTGTATTTATATGAACAATAAAGAGAATGCTGAGAAATCTTAATCTTCTACTTCCTCCTGCAATAGTTATAAGCTAGTTTAAAAAAAAAACAAATTTGGCTGGGGCTGCAGATCAGTTGGTAGAGTGTGTGGCTAGCACACATGAATCCCCGGTGCCAACCCCAGTATTTTATAAACCAGATATAGTGAGTGACGCATGCCTGCAATCCCAGCTCCTTTGGGAGGTAGAGGCAGGAGGCTCAGAAATTCAAGGGCACCCCGAGCTACAAAGCACACTGGCAGTCTTCATCTTGAAACAAAAGAGAAAACTATGTGTGGTGATATAGTGCCTTGTATGTCCCCTGGGAGCGTAGCTCCTCGAAATTACTCGCACCTTTCAACTTTCACAACCCCCAAATCTCTGTGTGTTTATGTCATCCACGCACCCACGCACGTGTTTATGTTGAAACCTCTTGACCAGTTTCCATGTGTCAAGATGAGCCCTTTCTAAATCGGCTGAAGAGTGACCATTTTGAACATTTGGTACCACCAGCTGTTTCTGCGATCACTGGAAATTCTTTATTGCATTTTGGCCCCTTGCTTTCATAAAAATAAGTGTGGAAATGGAAAATGGATGTGCAGAAATGAAATCCTTATGAATGTCATAAAATGAAGACAAAACCGGAAGTCACGGGCCCACTGTGGTTGCTGATGTTGTGACTAGATCAGGAAAAAAAAAAAAAAACCTAAGGGCAGAGGACACTTAGAGATCCAGTCATATTTTGCAGCCTGTGATGATGGAGACCTTTCCTCTTGTACAGCTTTTGCCACACACTTGTGTGACATGGAAATGCTCAGGAAGCAGTTGCTTATAAAATCAGTAATCTTGCAGAGGACCTGAGTTCAATTCCCAAATCACAGGCGGCTCACAAGCCCCTCTTACTACAGGCTCAGTAGGCCCGATGCTGGCTAGCCTCCACCGGCACCTGCACAGATGGGGTGCCCACACACTCTTGCGGGGACACACACACACACACACACACACACAAATGAAAAAAAAAGTACCCCCAGGTCAGTGAAGGAGGAAGCTAGCCTTCCACTCCTGCTATCACCACTTCCTGTAAAGAAGGCGAGAGCTACAGTTTGCATAGCTGATCCCTTTGCGGCCTCCCTGTGAGGGAGGTAGCTTCCTGCAGTCCCATCTCCCATCCCTGCGACCATGGTGAGCTGTCTCACTGTAAGCCAGAATCAGTGAGGTCCCTTGCTCACCATAATGTCCAAGCAGAGAGCCCAAATCACCCTCTCATCTTTTAAAAGCTGCTATTTCACGAGTTTTGAATATTCTCCCTAGTAGTAGAACCCGGACTAGAAATTTAAGAAGGTCCTCGGGCAGCTCCCTGTTCCTCCTCCCCGTTCCTTCTCTTTCCATGATTCACTCATGTCTCCCTGGTCTAGGTCTACAGAGGAGTCTTGGTGCAACCAGTGGTTCTCAGCAAGGGACACTTTTGTCCCCAGGAGACATTTGACAATTTCTGAAGACATTGTGAGTTGTGGTTTAGGATGGGGTTTATGCAGCTAATGGAGAGAAGCCAATGGTGATATTAACTACCCTACCCAGGGCAGCTCTCCATACGATAAATCCCATGATCTAAAAAGTCAACATCAGCAGTTCTGGGGAAGAAAACACTAGTTTTTAAAGTCTACCCATAATTCAAGAACTCAACCTCTATTAAAATTCATCAAATTCAGGTCATCTCTCTAAATCCCTTGGTCTGTGCATTTTCCTCCCTGGTTGACATGGGATGAGTGACTACATCCATGTGAACGGAAGAGCTGAATAATTTAGAAAGAGACTGAATAATCACTGTCATTTGCTGAGCGCTTCCGGCAATCTGGCCAAACACAGTTTTCAGAGCTTCTGTGTCTATTAGCACATTTTATCCGAATAAGAGCCCTAGGCGGGTCCACTGTGTTCCTTGTTTTACAGACAAGCAGTCTCGGGCCAAGAAAGGTTAAGGGGTGCAATCCCAAGTCGCAGAGCTAGGGTTGTACTCTAGAAAGTCTTATCAAGGGGTAGAAGAGACACACACGGTAGATCAGCAAAAAGCTGGCAGAGCATCGAGGTTCCCACACGGGATGCAAAGGAGAGAGGAGGTAGGTAGAAAGCCAGCTGGAGCAGGTCTGGTGGGTCAAGATGAGGACTGCAGCTTTTCCCTCCAGGTTCTTAATGTTGACTCTGCCATAGAGACTGCCGTTCTGAGTACCGGGCCTCTTGACATCAGGGCCCACTGCAGGCGGCCCGCTGTTTAATGCCTTCACACTGTGGCTCCATCATGGCCATATAAACCATGGCATAGAGAAGCATCCCCCCCCCCGCCCCCTTCCCCCACCCTGCTCACACTCCTTACATCCTGTGAACGGAGGCCTCATTTTGTGCAAAAAGCTGCAGACTCATGAAGGGGACAGAAAGCATGGGCTATATTTAAATCTGCCACAGCAATATGCTGACCAGTAAAGCTTGCTTATTAAGATCTTTCTGTGGGGTGAAGTACCACGGCATTTGTGTCAGCTGGTTTATGGCGGGGCCCTGCTTTCAAGATCAAGCTTCTGTTTGTCTTCTCTGCTGAGCTGACAGGAGGATGGTTTGGAGTTTACATCATGCCCCAAACATCTGTATTAGAGAGTCAGCAACGAAGAGCCGCAGCTCCAAATGGAGTTCCGAATGTGGAAAGCCCTTGTCTGTCAATAGATTAAGTTGCTATTTTTACCCAAAGAGAAAGCTAGAGGGAGGATAAACGAGTTAAGGACAGCAGAAACTGGCCTGCTGAGCTATTTTTTGCACACTCGAAAAGGGAAAGGGGGTGCGTTTTGTTTTCTTGTTAATGTTTGAAGGAAAAAAAATACTTAGAGATCTATCTCATCTCAAATTTAGATGCTCACAGACAAATTTACCCTCCTCCTTTCCCCTCACTTGAGTAAGACTCTGAGTTAGAAAGGATGGGTGCCCAGGAGTCGGCCTCTGGTTAAAATCCCAGGCCTTTTATACAGCTTCTTATTTAAAATCTGAGCTTCAAACTTTACCCAGATGGGACAGGTCTTTGGAGAAGGAACTACACTTACTGCCAGTACCCACAAAGGACAGTAAAAATGGTGACAGTAATAAGTAGTTGACACATATACTGCCCTATTAATCCCCACATTTTTTGTGGTTAATACTGATATGATCTACTCATTAAAAACCTTCCTGAAGACTAACATTTATATAGAAACTGACACAAAATTTTAAAGACATAATTCTGTGAATTGCACAAACTGGACACACCTCAGAAACCACCACTCAGAAGAAACCACTAGGATGTGGGTGGCCCTGTGATGTGGGATGAGTACTACAGAACCTTGTAGGGCTCATGGCGGGTTTAAGTCAGGGGCTCTGGTCCTGGAAACTCAGCTACCACTAAAGCCACCAGAAGCCAGTGGCTTCTGAACTTATTGGCTCCTGTCTGAGAAGGAAGAATTGTGGGCAAGGAGAAGCAGGGTGAACTCGTATTTATTAAAAGAAAAATGAGAAAGGGTTCCTAGAGTGGGAGGGGTTGAATGGATGCCTACTAGGGTTGAAGGATGAATACAACCATGCTGCTCTGACAGGCTGTGCGTGTGGTGTGCATGTGCGTGCGTGTGTGTGTGTGTGTGTGTGTGTGTGTGTGTGTGTGAGTGTGTGTGCACATGTGTGTGTGCATGTGTGTGTGTGCGCGCGCGTGTGTGTATACGGCAGGAACTGGATGTGGATTGAAGGTAATTTTTAATGGGATTGGTCACTTTTGAGCCCATGAAAGGCCAAGACAGTAAGGAGTCCAAACACCCTAAACCTATTCCCTTGGTTTAATCAGTCACTGACGTATTCGTGAGAGAGGTCGCGTGCTTTGTGACTAGATGATGATCTAGCCTTGGCCCTGCTCACCCTGTCTAAGGCAGTGGCTCTGATGCCCTGTCACTTTAATACAGACCCTCATGTTGTAGTAACCCCCAACCACAAGATTATTTTCACTGCTACTTCCTGACTGTAATCTTGCTAAGTATTATGAATCGTAATGTAAATCTCTATGTGTTCTGGTGGTCTTAGACGACCCCCGTGAAACGGTTGTTTGACTCCCAAAGGGGTCTCGACCCACAGGTTGAGACTCTCTGGTGTAAGAGAAGCCACACCAGAGATGCTCACCTGTCTCACAGCCACACCTCCATCCCCTCCCCCCCACATTAGGTAACCCCACCTCAGCTTATGACAACGCAGGTTTGGTTCCCACAGCTTTCACTTTGCACACACACTGGTGTACACTTTCACTCTGCACACATGCTGCTGTATATGTTCACTTTGCACACACACTGGTATACACTCTTACTTTACACACATGCTGGTGTACACTTTTACTTTGCACACGTGCTCGCATACACTTTCACCCTGCACACGTGCAGTGTACACTATGTATATACTCTCTTGTCTGACCTGTCACTCAGCGTTAGTGTGTGAGATTCACCTGTATTACTGTGCACAGCTGCACTTTGTATGTTGCAGATTTCTCGTCCCTCCCCCCAGCTCTAGAACTCCTGGTGCACGAATTTGTTGCCACCCCCCCCTACTTTAATGTGAGTAGGTTTTATGCTTCATTTAAGGATAAAGTTTCAAGTTTAAGGTTAAAGGTTCAGGTCAAAGGTTAAGAACACAGAGACAGAAAAGACTAAAATTAACTCCTATGAAGAGTAAACTTGGGCTTACAGCTCATGCTGGCCTGACTCCAAAGCCCAGGCATTGGGCACCATGCTGTCTTGTCTCAGAAAAGCCAGGTTTTCTGGGACCTCTTCCTGCTGTGTGATAAGGTCTTTTGGGTGAATAATTTGGGGATCTCTGGGAAGGGGACATTTGAACAGTGTGATGTGGGTTCTCATCTTCCCATTCCTGTAGAATGACTGCCCTCGGGCATCTCTCTTGGCATCGAGTCCATCTGGCAGATCTTCCATTCTCTGTTACGTTGATTGCCTCTTCCAATAGGCCTGTCAGGGTCGCCAGCACTGAGGAGCCAAAGCTGGAGAGGCACACCGCACCTGAGACCTAGAGAGACACGGAGCACAGCGCATATGCTTAGAGCCTCAGCTGTGGCGAAGGTGAATGTGTCAATGGATTCACAAGTGACAGACTAGGGTGCATATTCCCAGTTATTTATGCATGCACACATTCATGTTGTTGGCTCGGCTGTTTTCCCTGTTCACATTTCTCCCATGAATAGTCTATGATGCTATTAACAGAGCCTTAGAATGACCATGTCCATGTCTGGTAGGCTACCTATCTCCTCATTGGCAATCACACTGTCTGCACATTTTCTAGAAAGAGAAGAAGAGGAAAGAATACATCAAAAGGATATTTATAGGTGCAGCAACTATTAGTGGTTGATCTGTTGCTAACCATCTGTCCTCGTCGACTAAATAGAAAGTCATCAGAGAGAGGATGTCAGCCCAGAACCCTGGGAGCCTATTGTAGGCATCCTTTTTGGCCCTCACAACCAGAAATAACCCGAGAGACCACTCACAGATAAAGACCCAAGAGACCACCTGTAGATGAACTATGGAGACCTTACAGAAGATTTCAGACCAGCTAGCTGCCCTGTGAATGGGCACAGAATTGGCCGAGGCCAAAGTCTGTGAGGTTATCTGGTGAGTTCACAGATGATTACAAAACAAATGCAGTTTTCTTGAATTAGTGAGCACAGCTTGCTAATATGGCAGAAGGCCCTGGCTCAGCTAAGGTGGGAACCAGTTGTTTCATTTACATAAGCAGTATGGTGGTGCCCAGGCACCCTGCCAGAAGGACCCACCTGTGTCTTTGTGGTGTCTGGGGAAATCTTTGGCTTCTCTGCTCTGCCTCCCCTAAAAGGTGGGAGAGCCTGCTAAGAGACCACTAGCATTGGTCTGAAGCTGCCTTTCAGAAGATCTCAGACTTTAGGGCAGATAATTATGAAGATTAGACATCCATTCAAAATTCCTTTTCCCAGGACACTCTGATACTATGAGTCTAGTTGGGACAGATCTGATGATGCAGGTGGCCCCAGCATCATCCTTACAAAGACTCAACGTCATACATCAAATTCCAGCATTCTAGGGGCTGCACAGAGAAACCAGACTTCAGCAACCAAGAGATTCCACAAAGAGAACAGAGATGAGAGAAGGGTTGGGGGTCTTCAAGGCCCTGCCTCTGCCTGCATTTTAGGCTTGGGTCCACATTCCTGGACTTTAGAATAATGTCTTCTTCGTTGTGAAAATGTGTTCAAGTTGTTTTCTGATCACTTGCAACCAAGCATGCCTTCCGAGTTCGGAATTTGAGTGCTCAAGAGGCAAAGGCACAGAGCATGGGTTTAATTCCTCCCCCGCCCCCTTTCCTGTCTGCAGCACAATAAAACATGAGCCCCAGTAAAGGCATCTTGGGCTGTGTTGGAGAGAAGAGGGGATCGGTGGTCCTGTGTGGCTATTCACTATTGCTGTCTTCATGGAGGTGGTTAGGGATGTAGTGACCATATAGAACTTAGCCTTGAAACCCACTGCAGCCCCGTTCTGCCTGGAAAGACTACAAGCTTATTTACCCAAATTCTGCAGCTCCATTTTTCTGAGGTGGAGCAAGATCATTAAAAGGGCTGCCATTCTGTTCCTTGATGCTATCTGGCTGTGCACATGTCTGCTGAGGCAGCCATTGGTCCTTAGGTCTCGGAGACATGGTGAGCCACTGACAGCTGGGAATTTCCAGTCTCCGGAACTCAGCAGCAGCTGCAAGTAAGAAGACACTACACTGTCACCTATGGCAGCCTTTAGGGATCTTGACTAAGGTAAATCTGTATCCTTAGCTGGCCACAGAAGATGACTTCCAGGATGTGGTAGTATGAAGCAGTGTTGGCTTTTATTAGACAAGGTTTTAATATAGATTTTAAGCCTTGGATATTAAAAACAAGGAGGTGTGGGGCTTCCCCAAGGAGAGCTTGCTCTGTTGTTTTTGCCATTTTGGTGGCTCTTGATGCTTTTATCTTAAAGGGCACTAAGGAAGAGGCTCTGGGATATTTCCTAGTGTCCTAGAGGATGACAGCTGATAAGGTGAGACCACAGCTCACAATGCTTGCATGGGAAGCTAAGATGTTTTTACTGTAAACAAATGATTTTGTCTTGTTTGTGAGAGTCCCAGAATATACTTTGGAAAGGAAAAAGGCCATGGGGCCTAAGAATGGGTGGTCACTACTTTAATCTACTTCATATAAAAGGAATACAGTCTATGGCAAATGTTAATTACACTGGAGTTATTGATTTGCAGCTAGTAAGAGGCTTCAACCAGGCTGTGGAGTGAATGGATCCCCTCCTTTCCCGTGTCTCCCTAATTTTCTTTCCATCTCATTGGGGTCTGGCCAGGACCACCCTGAAACATGGAAGTTTCCAATGAAGCCCTGTCAGCCTGCCCCTGAAGGTAGAAGGCAGAAACCCCCTCTCTGCATGAGACCATCACTTACCCAGTCTTTCTTCCTTCCTTAACCTCAAGGAATTGGCATAGAGATTTGAAGGTAAGGGTGGGTGTAGGGAGCTTGTCTGATGCCTGACACATTTCTCCCTGTGGGCACAGTCCTTTGAAACAAGGATAAGTCAGCAAAATATGCCAGGCCTGATGTTGGCTTTCAACGCTACTACATCCGTCCCCCAAGGCAACAAACATTAGATAGCCTGGCTGCTTTCAGAAAGGGAAGAACCAGGAAGAATGAGGGAGTGAGGGGGCTGCAGAGAAGGGGAGGAAGGGTATAGGTTAAGTCTTCAGAGCCATTATCTTGATGCAAGAGACTGGGCGCCTTTCTGTATGACGGAAGTACATATGTGCCATTAATTCATTGGCTTCCTGTCTGCGTCCCTGGGTTCTCAACTCTCTCTCTCTGCCTTCTGTACAAGGCACAGCACGTTCCAAATCTGAGCAGCTGTCATACCCTGCACACCAAGCTCTGCAGTGTGCAGAGGAGGCCAGCTAACCCAGCAACAGGATGACAGAGGTCAAAGGATGCTACGCGAGGCTCTTCATTAACTCAAGAGCCGACAAATTTATGAAAATTGTGAATCAGTTAATCCATTACTCACGATGATTAATAGCTAATTAACACCAGGATGGAGCCTGACCCTACTTTTCATCTCCACTAACTCTGAGCACCCATTTGCAGTCCTAGCTCCAGGGCGAAAAATGGACTGCACACTGATGCTGTGATGCAAGGCTAGTGGAGCAGATGAGAGGAATCGTCTAGTAATGGCGGGACTTCCTCAGAGGATGCGTGTGCATTTTAAGCTTTGTATTATGGGAGATGGAGAGATGGTTTAGTGGTTGAGTGCTTCCTGCTCTCACAGAGAACTAGTGTTAAGGTTCCTCGCTCCCACACAAGGCAGCTCACAACAGCCTGGAACTCCTTAGCATCCAACGCTACTTCTACCTGCTCTAGCACTTGCACACACACTCACCGACACACAGAGACACATATGCACATCATCTAAAATAAAATAATCCTTTGTATTTTGGGTGTCATGGCTGTCATGAACTCTTACAGGTTGTCACTGCCTCGGTATCCTTTTGAATATAAATGTAGACTTTCTCATTCTAGAAACGACATCCATTTCGACAATTTCCAGTTCTTTTCTTGGTTCCCCAAAATGATCAGCTGGGTAGCTGTCCTATTCAACCTATAGGACAGCTGGATACAATAGACTTGCTGTCTGCTGACCACAAACCCTGTGTGGAATCAGGCATGCTGCAGTGACTACCCTGGAAATAAAATATGTCTTCATGGAACTCATTATGGCTTTCCCTACCAGGTGTGTCCAACGTTTTGATACTGGAACACAGCATATTTATATAGAAAGCCCATAGTTGAGAGTTAGCCGATTGGAAAAATTATAAAAATAATCTCATGTTATAACTAAGTTTATGATTCACAACTATATGGGTCCCATGTGACCCATGGGCTATAGGATGAATATGTCTGCCTAGAACCCACCAACTAGAACTCCTCTTAGGAATTCTACTTGGATACAAATCTGGACCCTTGTTAATAGTAAAGATAGTTCATTCTTCCCTCCTCTCTCCCTCCCCACTCCTCCCTCCTCCCTCCTGCCTCCTCCCTCCTCTTCTTGCTAGTTGAACATGTGTGTGCCCACTGACTCCTCCTCTCCACAGACCCTGTGAAGCATGTTGCCCGCCCCTCTCTAGGATCTGTGATCTGTGTACTGCTTCTATGACAGTGTGGGTCTTGTTGAATTTCTTCCTCTGTGACTTACCTGACTGATATACCCAACTATAACCCTTTCCTGGCCAGGACTTTCCTGGAAAGTAGCTATCTTGGTAGGAGTAAACTAGACACTGTTCCAAAAAAATAAAAAATAAAAAAAGCTACGGTATAAACAAGCTTGCTAAGAGACAAGTACCCGATCACAGCATTAGACACTCATTTGCTTGGATTTAGAATTGCCTGAAGACCACACCTCTGGACTGGGCTGTGAGGGTGATCTTTAGGAAAAGCCGTTGATAGAAAAAGACCCAGCATGAATGTGGGTGGCCTCATCCCTATGGATTGGGTGCTTGGCTTGAATAGAAAAGGAAAAACAGGGAGCAACATGGGTGTCCATGTTCACAGATCCATGCATTCTGATCTGTGGACATATGTGAAAGCAGCCATGATCCTGCTGCCAGGGCCATGATGCTCTGATATTGTGCATTAACCGTGATGCACTGGGCCACAATAAATTCTTCCTTCTTCAAGTGGTTCTTTGATGAATCTAGGTCACAACGATGAAAACAGCCACCAGTATAGATGCTTTGTTCAGATCAATCTGAAGGTTTGGGGATGCTATTCAGTTTTGTTTCTTCCAAGGATTACAGTAGCATATACAACCATAAAGACTGGTTATCCCTTATATAATACCACTAATCACTGGTGATTATTGCCTAGATAATCAATATTTTGGATTGGAGTGATCTTGTCCTCCCAGGGCGCATGCCAATGTTTATGCGTTTGATCATCATGGACAAAGGGACGTTTCAGGAATGTCAGTGGAAAGGGGTCTAGAGATCTGCAAAATGCCCTATAACAGAGAATAATGTGGTGTCAGTAGTACAAAGCTGAGAAACTTTGGGCTGGAACTATTTACTCATGTGGACTCGTAAAACACTCTATTCAAGAGCCATTGTTCATGTTTTATTTATTAGCCAGAATAATCATATAAAGAAAAAAACCTTCCTGCCCAACTATTTGCTTTCCCCGAGGTAGAATTCGTGTGATAAATGTCAGTGAATGCGTCATTCTTTCACTAGCCAGTTTCCAAAATAATGAGGCAGTTCCCTGCTAATAGCCAACGGGCTGCTTTTTCTTTTAAGAATCACTCAACTTGGAATGGAAACATGTCCACTAGACATGTTTCACTGGGTCCGATAGCTACTGATGCCTAAACTATCTTCTCTGAAGAGTGCAGCCTACCCAGTCAGTCCCTGAGTCTTCTCGATGTGCCCAGGCACCCTTGCCTTCCTTGCAAAGTTTGCTTGTACTCAGGACTAACTGGATTCTCTAATCTCATTCCGTGCCTACTGTCCTCAGCGGGAACCAGTCACTTTTCCAAGGAGATTTCCGTGAGTGGTGTTTAGTGGTTACCATTTCTGTCCTAAGGAGACTCACACGTTTTTTAAGCCATAAATATCCCTTCAAATACTATATTTTTCTCTAAGAAGGGAATTTTATGAGTTAGATTTTGCACATAGGAAAACTGAGGCCTTCAAGAGATGGCTTTGTCCTGACTCAGATGTAAAGCAAATGGGAAATTTTGAAAGCAAGCAGTGAAAGTTTTGCTTTCTTAACCTGTAGGTCTGGGTGGAGACAGATGGTCTCAAAGCCCAATAATGAGAGGTCTAAAAAGATCAGAGCGGGAGGACCAGAAAGGTATGGAGATGATAGAATTGGTGGATGATCCTCCAACCAACATGAGGGCCTTCCAGGCTTTTTTCTCCTTTATAAATACAGTACTAGTGGATGTGAGCCAACCTTGCCTATAGGAAAATAGCACCCACAGGCAAAGACTTCTGCAGGGAAGGGTGTCTGTGAGGGTGACAAGCCACAGGACACACAGAGAGTGTCAGCTTTATCAAATGTGTTGGGGGAACAAAGGGATTTTATTTGATAATAAAGATCAAAAGGTGGTATGGTGGCTCACATCTTTAATCCCAGTACTTTGTGAGACCCATTGTGAGTTAGAAGCCAGCCTGGACTATACCAAGTTCCAGGCTGGACTGAACTACATGGTCAGAGCCCCACTTACAAAAAGGGAGGGGAGGGAAGGGAAAGGAAGGAAAAAAGATCATATACATCATACAAAATTTTAATAATTAAAAATGTATATGATGTATGAATAATGATAAAGCCAGGTCGGCTTGTTTTGTATTTTTCAATGACATCCTCTATTACCCCAGACTGTTGTCATGAAGAGATAAAAAAAAAAAAAAAAAAAACCAGTACTGCGGCCATTTCACATCCCATTCTCCTCATGACATCCAGTGAGCTGCCTTCTCCTAGACTTAGGTTAACATATGCCAAGACAGTTTAGGGGAAAAAGTGATAACTGGTTCATCACATCACAGCAGGGAGGCACGGCAACAGGTAGGCCAGAGCAGCATGCTGACAGCTCTCATCCTGAATTGCAAGCATGAAGCAGAGGAAGCCAATGGCGATGGTGTGGGTCTTTAAACTCTTAAACCCCATCTCCAGTGACATACTTCCTCCAATAAGGCCACACCTCCACAGACAGCATCAACTGGGGACAAATTATTCAAAAACATGAACATATGGAGGCTATTTCTATTCAAACCACCACAGCCACCCAGCCAATGATAATTGTTAGCCACCCAGCCAGTGGTAATTGTTAAGCAGCTAGACTCACTAAGACATCATCGTAAACCCTCTTACCTAACTTATGGATCTCGGAACATATTGCATGGACTCTGCCTGCTTCTGATCATTCTCAAGTCCTACAGGCTCATAATTCTCTCACTAGCATGATCTATTAAATGACTTTGAGTTCCGGCTGCTTCTTTCTCCTAGAGCAGGATTTCCTCCTCAGCCTTTGCCTGCCGCCAGCATCCAGCCTCCCTGGCTCACTTATAAAGTATATACCACATGCAAGGCACTGCAGTAAAGGCAAGCTAAAGCAGGAAGCACGGCAGTAGCTAGCTGTAGTGCAAAGCAAGCAACAGGTGTGCTGGAGAAAATGCAAAAGCAAAGAGGATGCCATCAATTGGGTTTTTGCTTTGCCACTCAATGAAGGCAATCCTAAAGAATGTTAGCAGTGACAAGTATTCGCTGTGAGCATTTCCTTTTCTCCATTGCCCACCACTGGAACATTTACGACTGGAGATAAAGCAAATACTTCATGGTTCCTACCCTCAAGTTGCCAGTAGCCTCGCAGAGAATGGCAGCGACTTGAGGAAGCGATAGGGTAGGGATTTCCATCTCCAGGGAAGGGTTTGCTGGGGAGATGTTAGTGGAACTTAACTTCATAGGACCAGATCTGAGATTGAGTCAGGTAATGGAGAAGTAACAGACCCACAGCAACCCCGAGGCAGGACACGCACTGCAGCTGGGAGATAAGAGTCCCTGGAATGGGTCTCAGGATGCACCTGGACAAGGATGCGCACCACAGACGATGCAACGAGCCAGACAGAAACCACCACCAGAAAAAGCTTTGTCCCGGTGCTAATGATGAAACAGGGCGTTCCTTTTTTTCCTTACAGCTTTACTGTACTATAATTAAAAATGCTGTATGTATTGGCTCCTTTTCTCTCATCACTAGGAGCAAATACCGCACAAGAAGCAACTTAAGGAAGGACCTTGGTTCGTGGTTTGAGAGGGCACATTCCATCATGATGGGAGAGGCATGACAACTGAAGCAGTTGGGTCCGTGACAACAAAGGTGTGAGGCTGTTAGCTCACATTTCAGTGGGTCAGGAAGCAGAGAGCTCGGGCCAGAAACAGAGCCAGTCTGTAACCCTCAAATCCCACCCTAGGCTCCATGGGGCAAAGACTCCAAAACAGTGCCACCAGTGGGGACCAAGGATTTAACACATGAGCCTACGGGGAATGCCTTGCACTCAAACCAAAACACTATACAGCTTACGCATTTGAAGTAAATTATTCAGTGGCTTTTAATCTAGTCACAGCGCTAAGTCTCCATTAGCACCAGTTTTGGATTCTCTTCCTTATTCCAGAGAGAAATCCCGTATCTCTTAGCTAGATGTGATGTAACAGAGTAGAGAAGGGATAAGAAAATTGAAATTTTTTTTTTATAGTGAACATAGTATTCCCAGAACTACCACTGCCCAGTATCTAGCATGACACACACAGATGCAAATCCATCCATCTATTTATCCAACCATCATCCATCTTCATGATGCATGTGTGGAGACCTACCTGCAGCCCTAGGATCTCCATTCTTCACCAGAGGCAGACATTGCACACTAGCCCTTCCACACCTGGGCCTTACTTTCTCACCTGGGCAGGAAACCCTTAAGGGAATTTAGATGAGATGGCCTTTTTCTTTGGCAAGTTCACATATCTGGGCTTTGTTCTCTGGGGGCTGGACTCCACAGCTCTGCCCTTACTTAGCTTTCTCACCTCTGGGCTAATTGCTTTCCCCACCAAATCCTTGTTCTTTACCTACCTACCCCACCAAACCATCTACTTTCCCTTCCTCAAGATGGACAAGGTCAAGTAGTCCCCAACAGCCACAATGTGATCCCATGAAGTGCTTAATAATGACAATTCTTTGAAGGTCTCCCTAACCTCAGACAGAAAAGAAATCATCTTTCTCATTTTGGAGAAGGGCGCTTTTGTGCTGTCTCTGAGCCTCTCCCACACACAAACGGAACCCTCACCTTGCAATGGAAAGCATCACCACTGCCTGCCATCAGTGAGAAGTGCTCCAAGCACCCAGGGATGCCTGCTTCTTACCTCCCAACAGATCTATATGCAGGACCAAGAGAGCATGTCTGGAAGGTCAACCAAGTCCCAAGCTCCCTGTAACTTTCTCCCTTGCCACACTTAGCTTGGGACTTTCATCTTCACGGTCAAAACTTCTTCTCTGGATTCTGGCTTTTGTATCAGAAAGATAACAGCTTTTCTAGAAGTCTTGCTGAGTAAGCAACTTCATCCATTTCCTGTTGCCCTGACAAACTACTGCAGGCGGGGAACAGATGAGTAATAGAAGTTCGTCTAGCCCTTAAGGCTCTGAAGGTTGAGAAGTCCAAGAGCAAGACACTGACATCTGGTCAACATCTGGCGAGAGAGTCTGCTTAGTGTGTTGTAACATGACAAAGAGTGACATGGAGACAGAGCCATTGATGTCATCGTGAGGACTTCACACCCATGACCTCATTGAATTCTAATTATCTCCTAGAGGCTCTCCGTCCAAACACCATTAACATATAAACTTGGGGCTTAAATTCCTAATAAAAACAGAGACATTTCCAGGCCATAGCAGGAGGTATCACCTCGAACCCATTGGCTCCTTAAGAATTTGTAATGTTTCTGCTATAAACAAAACTCCATGCCTGCTGTACAACACAGAAGGAAAATGGTTGCTGGGAATGAGACCTGCAAGTGCTGAGTTGATGTGTCTCTGTTCTTGTCACATCACTTCACCTCCAAACAGAATCCAGTTCCTCTGGCCTCTCAATATGCAGCTGGCATCGCATGCAAACCTGGCTGCCTCTCTCCTGATCACCAAGCTCTGCTGGACTAAACCACCATTCAGAGCCTCATGTGAGCTGAGTTCACCGTCCCATGGGGAGTTGCTAGGCATCCCGCCTGACCTCACTGGAGCCATCTTGAGCCATTAAATCTGTCCCTATTAAGCCCTGGCCAGCTTTCCTTACATGACTCTACAGCCATCACCACAAAGAGCGTAGCTGGTGTCCTCTATACTACGTGGGACAAGCCAGGTATGTCCTGACTTGGATAACATCCCCTTTGTCCTGACAGTAGGAAAGCCTTTCCTTCTGAGTCAGAGGAACCAGCTGCTCTTGCTTCCATCCAGCCCCACACACTTCTGTCCTAAGTCCCCTTCATTACATCCTGTCTGCTTCCCTTCAGTCTCTGGCTCCTTGGATCCAGTTCTCATGGCCTGGGGCCAGGGAAGAGGTGGGTCATTTTATTAATTTTGCTGCTGCCAGAAGTCCCGGCTTTGAGGAGAGTTTTGTTTTTTTTTTTAAGTCCCGGGGATACACAAGGCAGCCTCCTGTCTCTCAGCTTCCCGGCATTCACTGAACTGCAGGCCTTCATGAAAGAACATCTAATGTGTCCATTTCCAGATGTGCCGTGAGTCCCCTTTGCAGAAACCAGACTCACAAGGACTCCAGCATAAATTAGGTCCTAATCACCATTAGGAGATGAGTGGGAAGATCTGAGCAGCACTAACCAGAGGGGTGGGGGATGAGGAACAAAGGAAGATTGAGGAGATGGAAGGAACAGATCCTCTTAGATGATACTGTACAAAGTCTAGCAGAAACACAGCAGTTCACAGGAGTTTAGCTTTACGGCGCACACACCGGCCTTACCCTCCACTCCCTTTGGTTAATAGGTCCAAATGGCCTAGAAAGTTTGGCTGTATGATAGGAAGCTTGGCCGTGTGATATTTTTCCAAGAGAAAACAGAATAGCAGGGTTCAGCTTCCCACACCAAGAAGCCCTGCTCCTGAGGCTTGGCGAATGAGGGTCACATATTGTTAAACCTTTCATCTCTCCCCTCCCCCTTTCATGTTCAACCCAACATGTCTCATGTTGCTAAGAAGAACACAGAGTGTCTGGGCCCCTCAAGTCAACTGGGGCTAGGTTGCCCAAACTCTTGTAAGATTAGACAAGAAGAAAGCTGGCTGAATATAAAGCTATCTTGAGTTTTCAGCAAATACCCTTCAAAACTGTGACCCGCCCCTCCTAGAGAAAACTGTAATAGTATTTGAGAAGTAGCAGGTACTGAGAAAAATGGCGGTTTCCAGAATTCTGGCTTGTAGACCTGGATTCTAAACTCGGCAGAACACTTCTTGTCCATCCATTGGCTGCCTGGGCCCGGAAATGAGGATTTAAATTAAGGGAGATTAAAATCCACTTCTGTCCCTGATTCTCTGCGCTCAAGTGCAATAAAGCACATGGACCTCTCTGCAGGAATTCTCTTAGAAAATATGAATCAGAGATGCTCATGATAATGACGGTCGAGTGGTTACCAGGAGCCCTTGCAAAGCACTTTAACCTGTTAACTCTTAATCCTCACAGCAAATCTGCTATGGAGTGATATTAACATCGCAAATCTACTAATGAATTAACAAGAGAATGGAAAGATAAGTAGCCAGCCACTGCCTTCCGGCTCAGGTAGTCCTGGCAAAGCTCCAGATTCATAAACACTGAGCTAAACTTCCGTCTCCCTTCCTCTACCTCAACCCAGCAGACTCTTGCAGTCTTCCACTGTTAAATAACCAGCAACCCCATCCCACACTCCATCCAGGCAAAACACCTTTGCTGTCCCCTCCTCCCCCCCCCCCCCACACACATACACATCCAAGTCATCGCAAGTCATGTCATCTTTCCTTCCAAAAAGGTAAAGAAGCCACAGCCTCTCACTACCTGAAGTGTGTCCACTCCATACCTACACTACGGACCATCTGGATGATTACAGGAACCTTCTCGTTGGTCCTCCTGCCCCAAGCTTTCTGCTCCACCCTCACATGCACAGCTTCACTTCGCTATAGTAGAAAGGAGACTCAGTTGATGAACACACATCATCTCTGTACTCATAACTTTTCAGTGGCCTCCCATCTTGTTGCGGCTGAAATCCAAAGTCTTTGACCTATAATGTTCTCCAAGAAGCCCTTCACTCTCTACCCGTCCAGCAATCCTACCAGCTTCATTTGCATGGTACTCATTTGCATGGCTCTAACCCCACCTCAGCCCCCTCATCTCCCTGGAGCACACAGGTCCCTCCCTCAGATATCCCTGGCCTGCCCTTTCTTCACATGCTAGCACTGGTCCTCATTTCCTTCTTAACTCTGAACCTTCCTCTTCTGACCAGGTAAAGTAGCACCTCCGCCATGTGCCTCTGCCCTCCTGGTTTGCTTTACCTTGGTTTATTTTCCTCCTCAGTGTGTATCTAAGTCCGACATATACTATATGCTTTGCTTATTTTCATTGCCATTTGCTCCTCCCCCGCCCCCCACCCCCCGCCCCAGCTAAGCTCTACAAGGACAGACTGGCTACTGTGTCCACTGCTAAGTCCCCAGGGTCAGGAGCAGTGTCTGGTGACATTCGAAAACCTCACTCAACAGACAAAAGTGGTCACCGTTATCTAAACCGAATTCTTTTTTGAAATGTGACTGGTGAGTTTTGGTATAGCAAGAGCCCATGTTCTCTGGTAGTAAAGGGGGGAAATAATGCCTTTTTATGTCACCTGTGTTCTTTAATTACCTATAACACAACCCACTGCGGACTTCTGAATGATACAAGGCATTTAAGCCACCAATTACCTAATCATTTGACTCTTAATGAACTCATTAGTGAGTCTGTTGGTGACAGTATGGACTAAGGCTGAAGGGATTACGTTCTCCTTCTGCACCAAGGCGAATCACAGGCCGGAATATAAACAAACAATAAAGTGATTTGTCAAAGGCAGATAACGAGTACAGTATAATTATGAAAATAAACTTTTAAAAAGCCATTTATCTGCCTCCGAGTTACCTGTGAGAGATGGAAACTGCTGTTCCTGTTACAATTACGGTAGAGAAGTCAGACAGTGCTGGAGGGTGTGGAGTGAATCCCAAGGCACGCTCATTTCCCAGGTGAGGAATTTTATGCTCATTAGCAGGTACTTTTCCATTCTTGGCATTCGGGAGTCTTGGGTAGATGACTGTGAATCACCATCAGAAGCCATCAATGAGCCAGCGAAATGAAAACAGCAAACATTCAAAATAGACATCTGCTTTAACCACACGACGAGATAATTAATTATCCACAGTGGGATAATTTTGACAGTGAGAGAAAAATAAACAAACACTATATAATTTTTAAGGGTGAATTTGTAGATTGACAAATTGGTTTCCCTAATGGTAGGTCTATAAAATCATTTAAAGTCATAAATCATTGTCAAACGGAAAATCGTTTCTCAAAATTAAAAGGGCAATGTACATTAGAGAAAAAGTTGTAGAGTTTATTAGATTGGTTTGTCTAGATATTTTAAAAACAGTATTAAGCAAAATCTCACCTCTGGTTCCTAGCCATCTATTCTAATAGTTGTATGATCATCTCCATATCTGATAACATGCTGTTGGTATTGGTTTTTTTTTAAAGAATATATCTCAATATATGGATAGGTGTCTGTTGGGAGCCGCGCCCACATTCGCCGTTACAAGATGGCGCTGACAGCTGTGTTCTAAGTGGTAAACAAATAATCTGCGCATGTGCCGAGGGTGGTTCTTCACTCCATGTGCTCTGCCTTCCCCGTGACGTCAACTCGGCCGATGGGCTGCAGCCAATCAGGGAGTGACACGTCCTAGGCGAAGGAGAATTCTCTTTAATAGGGACGGGGTTTCGTTTTCTCGCTCTCTCTTGCTTCTTGCACTCTGGCTCCTGAAGATGTAAGCAATAAAGCTTTGCCGCAGAAGATTCTGGTCTGTGGTGTTCTTCCTGGCCGGTCGTGAGAACGCGTCTAATAACAATTGGTGCCGAATTCCGGGACGAGAAAAAAAACTCGGGACTGGCGCAAGAAAGATCCCTCATTCCAGAACCAGAACTGCGGGTCGCGGTAATAAAGGTTCCCGTAAAGCAGACTGTTAAGAAGGATTCAACTGTATGAATTCAGAACTTTTCAGCTGGGGAACGAGAGTACCAGTGAGTATAGCTTTACGAGGTAAGCCTGGCCTTGAACTTTCTAAGGAAATTCAAGACAGTCTATCAGAAGTAAAGTGGAAAATGTTTGGCCTTGAATTTTTTCTAGTGTTAGAAGCCCTTTTGTTCCTTTTCACATGTTATCAAGTGGTTAAGGCAGGGAGGATTCTAGAGGAAATTCAGGACAAGCTATCAGAAGTAAAGTGGGGAGAGAGAGTAGGAACAAAGAGAAAATATGGTACACAAAATAAGTATACAGGCCTTTCCAAGGGTCTTGAACCCGAGGAAAAGTTAAGGTTAGGTAGGAATACCTGGAGAGAGATTAGAAGAAAAAGAGGAAAAAGGGAAAAGAAGAAAGATCAATTAGTGGAGGTCTCTAGGAAAAGGAGCCTGTGCTCATCGCTGGATGGGCTCGGGGAGCCAGCTCTTGGTAGCTCTGAATCAGATGATGAATTCTCCTCTGAAGAAACAGACTGGGAGGAAGAAGCAGCTCATTATGAGAAAAAAGGGTACCAGCCAGGTAAAGTGCTAGCTAATCAGTTAAGGAAGCCAAAAGCGGCTGGCGAAGGCCAGTTTGCTGATTGGCCTCAGGGCAGTCGGTTTCAAGGTCCGCCCTATGCGGAGTCCCCGCCCTGCGTAGTGCGTCAGCAATGCACAGAGAGGCAGTGCGCAGAGAGGCAGTGCGCAGACTCATTCATTCCCAGAGAGGAACAAAGGAAAATACAACAGGCATTTCCAGTCTTTGAAGGAGCCGAGGGTGGGCGTGTCCACGCTCCGGTAGAATACTTACAAATTAAAGAAATTGCCGAGTTGGTCCGTAAATACGGAACCAATGCTAATTTTACCTTGGTGCAGTTAGACAGGCTCGCCGGCATGGCACTAACTCCTGCTGACTGGCAAACGGTTGTAAAAGCCGCTCTCCCTAGTATGGGCAAATATATGGAATGGAGAGCGCTTTGGCACGAAGCTGCACAAGCGCAGGCCCGAGCAAACGCAGCTGCTTTGACTCCAGAGCAGAGAGATTGGACTTTTGACTTGTTAACGGGTCAGGGAGCTTATTCTGCTGATCAGACAAACTACCATTGGGGAGCTTATGCCCAGATTTCTTCCACGGCTATTAGGGCCTGGAAGGCGCTCTCTCGAGCAGGTGAAACCACTGGTCAGTTAACAAAGATAATCCAGGGACCTCAGGAATCCTTCTCAGATTTTGTGGCCAGAATGACAGAGGCAGCAGAGCGTATTTTTGGAGAGTCAGAGCAAGCTGCGCCTCTGATAGAACAGCTAATCTATGAGCAAGCCACAAAGGAGTGCCGAGCGGCCATAGCCCCAAGAAAGAACAAAGGCTTACAAGACTGGCTCAGGGTCTGTCGAGAGCTTGGGGGACCTCTCAGCAATGCAGGTTTAGCGGCTGCCATCCTTCAATCCCAAAACCGCTCCATGAGCAGAAATAATCAGAGGACATGTTTTAACTGCGGAAAGCCTGGGCATTTTAAGAAAGATTGCAGAGCTCCAGATAAACAGGGAGGGACTCTCACTCTTTGCTCTAAGTGTGGCAAGGGTTATCATAGAGCTGACCAGTGTCGCTCTGTGAGGGATATAAAGGGCAGAGTCCTTCCCCCACCTGATAGTCAATCAGCTTATGTGCCAAAAAACGGGTCATCGGGCCCTCGGTCCCAGGGCCCTCAAAGATATGGGAACCGGTTTGTCAGGACCCAGGAAGCAGTCAGAGAGGCGACCCAGGAAGACCCACAAGGGTGGACCTGCGTGCCGCCTCCGACTTCCTACTAATGCCTCAGATGAGTATTCAGCCGGTGCCAGTGGAGCCTATACCATCCTTGCCCCCGGGAACCATGGGCCTTATTCTCGGCCGGGGTTCACTCACCTTGCAGGGCTTAGTAGTCCACCCTGGAGTCATGGATTGTCAACATTCCCCTGAAATACAGGTCCTGTGCTCAAGCCCTAAGGGCGTTTTTTCTATTAGTAAAGGAGATAGGATAGCTCAGCTGCTGCTCCTCCCTGATAATACCAGGGAAAAATCTGCAGGACCTGAGATAAAGAAAATGGGCTCCTCAGGAAATGATTCTGCCTATTTGGTTGTATCTTTAAATGATAGACCTAAGCTCCGCCTTAAGATCAACGGAAAAGAGTTTGAAGGCATCCTTGATACCGGAGCAGATAAAAGTATAATCTCTACACATTGGTGGCCCAAAGCATGGCCCACCACAGAGTCATCTCATTCATTACAGGGCCTAGGATATCAATCATGTCCCACTATAAGCTCCATTGCCTTGACGTGGGAATCCTCTGAAGGGCAGCAAGGGAAATTCATACCTTATGTGCTCCCACTCCCGGTTAACCTCTGGGGAAGGGATATTATGCAGCATTTGGGCCTTATTTTGTCCAATGAAAACGCCCCATCAGGAGGGTATTCAGCTAAAGCAAAAAATATCATGGCAAAGATGGGTTATAAAGAAGGAAAAGGGTTAGGACATCAAGAACAGGGAAGGATAGAGCCCATCTCACCTAATGGAAACCAAGACAGACAGGGTCTGGGTTTTCCTTAGCGGCCATTGGGGCAGCACGACCCATACCATGGAAAACAGGGGACCCAGTGTGGGTTCCTCAATGGCACCTATCCTCTGAAAAACTGGAAGCTGTGATTCAACTGGTAGAGGAACAATTAAAACTAGGCCATATTGAGCCATCTACCTCACCTTGGAATACTCCAATTTTTGTAATTAAGAAAAAGTCAGGAAAGTGGAGACTGCTCCATGACCTCAGAGCCATTAATGAGCAAATGAACTTATTTGGCCCAGTACAGAGGGGTCTCCCTGTACTTTCCGCCTTACCACGTGGCTGGAATTTAATTATTATAGATATTAAAGATTGTTTCTTTTCTATACCTTTGTGTCCAAGGGATAGGCCCAGATTTGCCTTTACCATCCCCTCTATTAATCACATGGAACCTGATAAGAGGTATCAATGGAAGGTCTTACCACAGGGAATGTCCAATAGTCCTACTATGTGTCAACTTTATGTACAAGAAGCTCTTTTGCCAGTGAGGGAACAATTCCCCTCTTTAATTTTGCTCCTTTACATGGATGACATCCTCCTGTGCCATAAAGACCTTACCATGCTACAAAAGGCATATCCTTTTCTACTTAAAACTTTAAGTCAGTGGGGTTTACAGATAGCCACAGAAAAGGTCCAAATTTCTGATACAGGACAATTCTTGGGCTCTGTGGTGTCCCCAGATAAGATTGTGCCCCAAAAGGTAGAGATAAGAAGAGATCACCTCCATACCTTAAATGATTTTCAAAAGCTGTTGGGAGATATTAATTGGCTCAGACCTTTTTTAAAGATTCCTTCCGCTGAGTTAAGGCCTTTGTTTAGTATTTTAGAAGGAGATCCTCATATCTCCTCCCCTAGGACTCTTACTCTAGCTGCTAACCAGGCCTTACAAAAAGTGGAAAATGCCTTACAGAATGCACAATTACAACGTATTGAGGATTCGCAGCCTTTCAGTTTGTGTGTCTTTAAGACAGCACAATTGCCAACTGCAGTTTTGTGGCAGAATGGGCCATTGTTGTGGATCCATCCAAACGTATCCCCAGCTAAAATAATAGATTGGTATCCTGATGCAATTGCACAGCTTGCCCTTAAAGGCCTAAAAGCAGCAATCACCCACTTTGGGCAAAGTCCATATCTTTTAATTGTACCTTATACCGCTGCACAGGTTCAAACCTTGGCAGCCACATCTAATGATTGGGCAGTTTTAGTTACCTCCTTTTCAGGAAAAATAGATAACCATTATCCAAAACATCCAATCTTACAGTTTGCCCAAAATCAATCTGTTGTGTTTCCACAAATAACAGTAAGAAACCCACTTAAAAATGGGATTGTGGTATATACTGATGGATCAAAAACTGGCATAGGTGCCTATGTGGCTAATGGTAAAGTGGTATCCAAACAGTATAATGAAAATTCACCTCAAGTGGTAGAATGTTTAGTGGTCTTAGAAGTTTTAAAAACCTTTTTAGAACCCCTTAATATTGTGTCAGATTCCTGTTATGTGGTTAATGCAGTAAATCTTTTAGAAGTGGCTGGAGTGATTAAGCCTTCCAGTAGAGTTGCCAATATTTTTCAGCAGATACAATTAGTTTTGTTATCTAGAAGATTTCCTGTTTATATTACTCATGTTAGAGCCCATTCAGGCCTACCTGGCCCCATGGCTCTGGGAAATGATTTGGCAGATAAGGCCACTAAAGTGGTGGCTGCTGCCCTATCATCCCCGGTAGAGGCTGCAAGAAATTTTCATAACAATTTTCATGTGACGGCTGAAACATTACGCAGTCGTTTCTCCTTGACAAGAAAAGAAGCCCGTGACATTGTTACTCAATGTCAAAGCTGCTGTGAGTTCTTGCCAGTTCCTCATGTGGGAATTAACCCACGCGGTATTCGACCTCTACAGGTCTGGCAAATGGATGTTACACATGTTTCTTCCTTTGGAAAACTTCAATATCTCCATGTGTCCATTGACACATGTTCTGGCATCATGTTTGCTTCTCCGTTAACCGGAGAAAAAGCCTCACATGTGATTCAACATTGCCTTGAGGCATGGAGTGCTTGGGGGAAACCCAGACTCCTTAAGACTGATAATGGACCAGCTTATACGTCTCAAAAATTCCAACAGTTCTGCCGTCAGATGGACGTGACCCACCTGACTGGACTTCCATACAACCCTCAAGGACAGGGTATTGTTGAGCGTGCGCATCGCACCCTCAAAACCTATCTTATAAAACAGAAGAGGGGAACTTTTGAGGAGACTGTACCCCGAGCACCAAGAGTGTCTGTGTCTATGGCACTCTTTACACTCAATTTTTTAAATATTGATGCTCATGGCCATACTGCGGCTGAACGTCATTGTACAGAGCCAGATAGGCCCAATGAGATGGTTAAATGGAAAAATGTCCTTGATAATAAATGGTATGGCCCGGATCCTATTTTGATAAGATCCAGGGGAGCTATCTGTGTTTTCCCACAGAATGAAGACAACCCATTTTGGTTACCAGAAAGACTCACCCGAAAAATCCAGACTGACCAAGGGAATACTAATGTCCCTCGTCTTGGTGATGTCCAGGGCGTTAATAATAAAGAGAGAGCAGCGTTGGGGGATAATGTCGACATTTCCACTCCCAATGACGGTGATGTATAATGCTCAAGTATTCTCCTGCTTTTTTACCACTAACTGGGAACTGGGTTTGGCCTTGATTCAGACAGCCTTGGCTCTGTCTGGACAGGTCCAGACGACTGACACCATTAACACTTTGTCAGCCTCAGTGACTACAGTCATAGATGAACAGGCCTCAGCTAATGTCAAGATACAGAGAGGTCTCATGCTGGTTAATCAACTCATAGATCTTGTCCAGATACAACTAGATGTATTATGACAAATAACTCAGCTGGGATGTGAACAAAAGTTTCCGGGATTGTGTGTTATTTCCATTCAGTATGTTAAATTTACTAGGACAGCTAATTTGTCAAAAAGTCTTTTTCAGTACATGTTACAGAATTGGATGGCTGAATTTGAACAGATCCTTCGGGAATTGAGACTTCAGGTCAACTCCACGCGCTTGGACCTGTCGCTGACCAAAGGATTACCCAATTAGATCTCCTCAGCATTTTCCTTCTTTAAAGAATGGGTGGGATTAATATTATTTGGAGATACACTTTGCTGTGGATTAGTGTTGCTTCTTTGATTGGTCTGTAAGCTTAAGGCCCAAACTAGGAGAGACAAGGTGGTTATTGCCCAGGCGCTTGCAGGACTAGAACATGGAGCTCCCCCTGATATATGGTTATCTATGCCTAGGCAATAGGTCGCTGGCCACTCAGCTCTTACATCTCACGAGGCTAGACTCATTGCACGGGATAGAGTGAGTGTGCTTCAGCAGCCCGAGAGAGTTGCACGGCTAAGCACTGCAATGGAAAGGCTCTGCGGCATATATGAGCCTATTCTAGGGAGACATGTCATCTTTCATGAAGGTTCAGTGTCCTAGTTCCCTTCCCCCAGGCAAAACGACACGGGAGCAGGTCAGGGTTGCTCTGGGTAAAAGCCTGTGAGCCTAAGAGCTAATCCTGTACATGGCTCCTTTACCTACACACTGGGGATTTGACCTCTATCTCCACTCTCATTAATATGGGTGGCCTATTTGCTCTTATTAAAAGGAAAGGGGGAGATGTTGGGAGCCGCGCCCACATTCGCCGTTACAAGATGGCGCTGACAGCTGTGTTCTAAGTGGTAAACAAATAATCTGCGCATGTGCCGAGGGTGGTTCTTCACTCCATGTGCTCTGCCTTCCCCGTGACGTCAACTCGGCCGATGGGCTGCAGCCAATCAGGGAGTGACACGTCCTAGGCGAAGGAGAATTCTCTTTAATAGGGACGGGGTTTCGTTTTCTCGCTCTCTCTTGCTTCTTGCACTCTGGCTCCTGAAGATGTAAGCAATAAAGCTTTGCCGCAGAAGATTCTGGTCTGTGGTGTTCTTCCTGGCCGGTCGTGAGAACGCGTCTAATAACAGGTGTCATAAAATTACCTACAATCTTTTTCAAAGATAAATCGTGTATTTTGTAAGTATGAAGTTACTGACACTCAGTAGATTCTTCTGCCCATTTATAAAGAGAAACTCTTTTTTACCATCCTGAGTGGTACTAGGATCAAAGCTATCATACATACTTGTTAGGAGCAAGCCCTACCACTGGATCACCTCCCCAGCAGGTACACATGATGTCTACAAGTGCCAAGATGCCTCATGAATGAAGAATTCATCCTACAGATCAGAGGGGAGTCTCAGTTCTCACTTCTCTTATTAAGATGGAAGAGACTTCAATCTAAATCTCTCCAAGGACATATTCTCTCTCTCTCTCTCTCTCTCTCTCTCTCTCTCTCTCTCTCTCTCTCTCTCTCTCTCCTGGCCAAGCCCCAAACTTGTGATCCTCTTGCTTCAGCCTCCATAGTACTAAACACACGCCACCCTCCCAGGCCCTTTCTTGTGCTCTGTCATTGGAAGAAACAGCTCTGGTCTCTGGGAAATCAGAGCTGGGGTTTATTCTGGAGTGACAATGGCCAGGAATGCACATTTAGGGCTCCACAAATGTACTGTTTCAAGGAAGAAGCAGTTTTGTGACGTTTTTATAGTAAGAGAACAAAAATTTACAAATCAAGGAATTTTTAAAGTAGCTTTGTAGCAACATCAGAGGGGTGGTTTCCAACAAGGAAACCTACGAGGCAATCTCTCCTAGAGACCTCAAATGCTGCCTTGTGGTGTTCTTAGCTTTGGGGTTGTTAGAAGCTTGTGGTCTACTAAGTTAATAGATTCTAAAAGGCTTTGATCCGCTAATCACAGGATGTTAGTGTTGACACAGAGCTGGACAAGGATAAGCTATTTAGTGGGTTTACACCAGCCCAAGGTAAGGTGCAATTAGGCTCTGAACCTGCAACATTCCAACCTCACCACACAGTCACTTTAGCTCTGAGACAGGCAGTCGCTGCTGACGCAGTCTCTTTCCAGGGATTCTCATTCAAAATCCAGAGAGTTTCTCTGGCGAATGGTTTATAAAGCAGAGCTTATCAGGTAAGCTATCTATTTATGATTTTTAAAACAGTTTTGCCAAATTTAGATGCCGAAAAAACCATAGGCATTCTCCGTTCTGTTCCATTCTAATTTAGAATTCATTTCGTTGCAGAAGAAGTGCCTGCAGAAAATCAAGTTATTACAAAGCAACATTAATCCCAAATTTAAATGATAGCATTCGTTCTACACTTCCTTTGGTTTCCTCTGTAGAAACCCTTTCTAAGATCAGCTTTAAAAGAATCAAGTGTCACTGCGGTTTGTTGGTTTGTTTATTTTTTTTTTCCAACAGAATTTGGTTTTTCCGCTGCTTCTGCTGATTCCCCACCCCCCTCCCGCTTCCCCAGACACCAGAAGTTCTGTTTTCAACAATTACATTTCCCTAAAAGCTTAAAGGGCTAAAGTTCTTTGGCTCACAAGACAGCTAATCCTTGTTTAAGGATTACCAGCTGACGGGAACCAAATGTAAACAATATTTAGAGAAGTCATGTATTTAAAAAAAAAAAAAGAGTAGGAGGGTCATCGTACACTGTGGTGTGCTGGGGCTGATTTACAGGGTAGCCTTCCAGGGAGGACCCACATTTCTGAAATCTAAGAGGAGGCAGAAGAAAAAAAAAAAAAAAAGGCTGATTCTGCCATGTGCGGCATGTTTTCAGTTCTGTATCATCTCAATCACAAATATTTTATAGTTCGATTTTCCTGTGTATAAATAGAAATGTTTATGTCTGTCAACTGTGGCTTCTATTTGGTGAGGAGACTCTCACAGCTGATTCGGGTGCAATTATAAACTATGAATACACTGCATCCAGTTCCAAGTTGTTTGTTTCCCGTGGATTTCTTAACTTGGTAGTAACACTCTCTCCCACTTCGCTGTGTGCCCTCAAAATCTGAAAGTGCCGCGTCTCTGCTACCCTTGCCCTGCGTTGTTTATCGGCTGTCTTTCTTTGAGAGGACGAACTTCCAAAACATTTACTTGGAGCCCGTGACTTGAGAGGGAAATAAAAGTCAAAACATTGTTTTAACTAATTGGTTTTCTCATGAAGAACTTGATCTAAGCAAGCATTGCTTAGCCACGTCTGAAGTTCTGTGAATGGAGCCCTCCGATCATACTAGCAGCACACGAAAAAAATAAAGAAGCAAAATTAACATGGACGAATTCTCATTTTTTATGAGAAAGTCATACTTCCCAGCATAGCATATAAACATATTGACACATGTTAAAACTAACTTTTAAATAACATTTAAAAAAAAAAAAGATTTTATCTTCTGAGTTCACATCCGGTCTCTATGTCACTCCAAGTGCTTTCCATGCCCAATGACAATAAGCATGTGTGCCAGAGTCAAATTCACCATCCACATTTTTGAGATTTGGTTATTTGGGATTTAAGTTTTTATTAAATATGCATTCTTTGTTTTTAGCTGAAAGAGTTTGTGTTCAAGTTTGTTTTGCAAAACAAAACAAAACAAATGACAAGGGGGACGAGGATGAAGAGATGGTTCTGTTGGCAAAGATGAGGAGTGGAGTTTGCAACTCCAGTGTCCACAGCTGGGCATGGTGGCACATCTGTCAAAGCAGAACTTCGAAAGAGAAGAGGGTGGAATCCCTGGAATTCAATAAGATCTTGTCCAAAAAAATAAGGTAAAGAATGTGAGACAAAAATACCCAATGTTGACTTCTTGTCTCCATTTACACACACACATGAACATGTAGACACATACACACTCACAAAGTCAAAACAAGGAGGGAAAATCTACATAATTATCTATATAATATCTATATAAATCGTCTACATCAGTAAGATACCTACACAAATAATAGTATCTACATAAACAAGCATAGCCACCCTCTGCACATTGGTTCCAGCCTTCCCTCTGTACCAAAACCTGTGACTCTTCAAGCCCTGGGTCATGCTCTGTGAGTCTCAGCTGTGACCCTTTCTTGCTTTATTGCTTCTGTTCCTCTAGAGACTCCAGACTGATACACTGGCCTTGGACAAATGAATCAGATTCCCCTCTGAGCTCTCCAGAAACAATGAAATGGGCCAGCATCCTGTCTATCCTCTGCAAGCCTGAAGGGATCCATTGCTATAGTTTTAAGCTAACCATTCTAAGTGACTTGCCATGGCAACTGTGAGACATCCATGTGCAGCCCTCTCTCCTCAGAGGAGTCCTCACAAGTCCTGCAGTCTGGTTTTGACTTACATTGTAGAGAGCTATATCTGTCTGGCTTGGCAAATTGATCGTGCGATTTTTTAACTACTTAGACGTCCCTGGAACTGACCTAACACAGGAGCAGTTTTGGGATCTTTTTCTATAACACAAAGGGTACCCACAAAGGGTACCAAAGGATTCAGGTAGCTATGGTTGTCTGGAGAACAGGGTTACTTGTGTTACATCAGACCTTCTATGTAGCTGTCCTAAAGTACCCCTCTCCCAGACTCCACTCTCCCTTGGGAAATGAATGAATAAATAACTTCATCAGACACCCATGAGTTCATAAAGTGTCTAGGAACTTGTGTTTTCTGATCATCCCCAACTTCCTTTCTCTACTTTAGACACCCTACTGGATCCTCCAGAGCATACCTCATAGAGACAGGAAATTTGAAGGAAAACAGCCAGAAGGGCTAAAAAGAATGGAGAACAGCGTTGCATAGAACCTGCAGGTAACCATTTAGCATTGACCTTGAACCTTAGACACCATTCCTAAGACACTCTGGACTTATTCCCTCAAGCCACCTTTATCTTCTTATTGCTCAGCCACCCTATCTAGTGCTCCCTTCTCTCTGTTCCCTACGGACACATGACCATATTCACTGGCCTTCTGAAAGCTCATCCTTTGCCCTTGGACATGAGATTTAACCTTTATGTGTAGCAGTCTCTTCATCTGGAATGTAAGTATGATAGTAGTCAACTGTAATAAGTGAAACAAAGTTTAAAAGAAAAGGAATAAAGCAGCAATACTTGTTATCGGGCTGACTGGGAGACAGCACAGGCAAAGGGTCACATGTCAGATGAGTTCATCTATAAGGAATGGACAAAGGAGGTGAATCCAGAGAAACTGGGATCAGACTAAAGAGTAGTTCTAAAGGAAGGAAACAAGAGGGACTTCTTAATGGCTTAATGAGTCAATAGGTTGTACTATGTTCCCCAGAAAAGAATAAAAGTTGTAGACCCAAGCAGCTGAGAATCGTAACTTCTATAGACGGTCAAAGATGGTCCCCAATCCAATATGACAGGGATCCTTTAAAGAAGCAGGGATCTGGACACAAAGATGGACATAAGGATGACAGAATGCACACACACAGGACAGTTGTTTTAAGATGAAGCACTGGCGATGCAGCCAAGTGTCAATATCACCAAGACTGCTATCCACGCTGAAGCAAGACCAAGGCACATGGAGACTCCACTCGGCCTCCCCAAAGGAGGTCTGGTCCTGCAGTAGCTGTGGTTCCTTCTGCCTGAAGGGCTATGGGACGATTCTCTATGATATGAAGTCTCTAGGTTTACAGTGTTTCGTTACAGAAGCCATAAGGAACTAAAGCAAAGGATGACCAGTTTCCTCTGGGGTTGATGAAGATGCCCTAAAACTAGATAGAGGGAGAGCCATGTGGTGGGACCGTTCTGAGGGTCAGTGACTTGCCCATTCTCAGTGGCTAAACCTAATGTAAATTTTGCCTTAATTTCACATTTCACACCAACTCATTTTTCCCGAAGTCTCCCATCCAGATGGATTGTACCCCTACCCCACATGTGCACACACACACACACACACACACACACACACACACATTCATACATGCTCAGGCATAAATACCAATGCACAAATGAATGGGCATTCACATATACACCCTTGTATACACACACACACACACACACACACACACCCTTGTATAGACACACACACCCTTGTATAGACACATACACACACACATGCACACACACACACACACACGCACACGCACACGCACACGCACACGCACACGCACATGCACACTAACATGAATTATAGTGAGGTGCTGAGAACTTTCAGTGGTTCACCCTACAGGAACTTAGACACTAACCCTGCAATGCAGAAACCACTCAGTGAGTGATATAAAATGTTCCAGTCTCCCTACAAACTTTCCACCTTTAGACATCAAATTAGGAGCAAGCAATTGTGTCCTAACCTTAGAGGTCTCTCCTGCTAATCTGAACCATTGAAGATGACTGTGACACATTTCACACCAACTCATTTTTCCCGAAGTCTCCCATCCAGATGGATTGTACCCTTACCCTACTCCCCACCACCCCATTCATACCCTCTGAACCTGTCACCAAGTATTCAAAAAATCATATTGGGCCAAATTTGTAGAAACAAAAACAAAAACAAACAACAACAACAAAAACTTCAGCTATTTCCACCTCAGCCCGAAGAGAATGTGCCAGTAAGAACCAGCTCACTTTACTACTAGCAACAGACAAGCAGTTGTCTTTCTTCTGGTTGCCCAAATGGCATTCAGACACCTAACCTGAGGCACCAGGTTCCAGTGGCAGATTCACTCTCCTCCATGAAGTAGCATGAAGTAGGTGGATGGACAATCTATTAAGATGACCACGAATCCAGAAAACCTAAAGAGGGTCTTAAAAGCCCACAGGGAATCACTGGCTCGATTCAAAGATGTCTTGGTTTTTCCCCATTCCACCTCCACATAATAGGAGTGCAGGAAGCTTTGCTCTCTATTGAAAAGCCAGCCTTTGAGAGATTCGGTGTTTTGTGAAGTAGAAAATCGATCACGGGAGGAAAGGGAAGGAGAAATATTATGCAACGGAACTAGAGCAATGGAAGGTAAGATTCAAGGAGACATGTTAGACTGCAATAGTCAATTTGAATCAAGCACACCATAGATTTGGGGGCCAGCATTTTGATACTATATGCCTCAAATTACATCTCATAGAACCGCTGCTAATATGGAACTGCACATGTCAACCCGGTGTGTCTTCAGTAAAGCTGCCTTCTCCAGTTACTAATATGTTATTGTTTTTATCCTGGGCACCTCTGGAGATCATGTGGGAAATGAGTGCAAGCTCTTAGCCAGGCATCTAGCCAGGAGCTCCGAGCACTGGCTTACCAGATACATATGTACGTATGTTTCTTCACCAACATTCCCTCCAGAGTCTCCATGTTACTCCCTGTCCATATATGAAGAGTTAACCCCACAGTCAGACACTACCAGAGGGACAATGGAAAATACTGTTTCCCGAACAACGGCGAAAGTTTGAGAACTATGTAGAACACAGGATTCTCGTCACCCCATGAACAGGCTGCTGGGGGCAGAGTTCTCCTCACTTTTACCTGTTATCACTACCACAGAACAGAGGCTTCATTTATAAAGACAAATATATATGTGTGTGTGTGTGTGTGTGTGTGTGTGTGTGTACTGTCAAGGATAAACAAGGTGAGAAAGTCTGAGTCAAACTAATAATGATGATTATAAAATAACCCCCAGCACACGCAGGCCAACCCTTGCACTGAGTTGTCCATATAATTTACTGGTTTAATCCTTCCAACCACCCAATAGGGTAAATGTCATTATTCCCATTTTGCAGATGATGTAACTGAAGATACAGGGAACATCGCCAAGTTTGTGGCTTGTGAATTGGAGCCAGCAGCCAGCTCTCTGACTTAGGTTTATCTGACTCCAAATCCATGCTGTGATTATAGGGTTGTCTGCCCAAACACCAGTTTTCCCATAGCTGCTAGCTACTCCCCTCAATGAATACAGGTTCTTTTTGTTACAGGAGGTGATTTTGTTACGGTTTCTATTACCTTCCTTTGGTGTGACCAGGTCTGCTGGGCTGACATGGGCCAAGGCCTCTTTTTTGATAATGGTGGTAGGCAAGTGTGCTTGCTGGCTGGGACTTAAAAGCCCAAGAGTTATCAGCAAGTGAATGTAGTTATTGCAAAGACAAATAATAAAAATGGAGCCCCTGAATGTATTGGAAGGGAAATCTGGGTGCCCTGCAGTCAAGATGTAATTGCTAAAAAGAGAAAATCAGAGGTTGGAAGGAACAGAAAAAGCCAACCCACAACCTCGAAGTCTAAGGCAAAAGCTGACAGGAGAAAAGGCTTCTCTTAGATAATTAAAACTGGGCTCTTCCAAGATATGAAGCTAGGTACCTGACAAATTATATATTTCTAATTTCTAATTCTTATACCGGAGTGCCATAGGCTACACCCTCCCAGGTATTAATGAAAAGGCCGTAACTGGGGGCCCTAAAATCACTGGTGTGTGCCAATGCTAACAAAGCAGGCCAGAAAACCCGGAGGGCAGGGGCAAGGCCGAGTAAGTGTCTTTGATTGGCTGATTTTTAAACTGTTCTCAAACTGATGCTACTTCCCTACACTGCCATGTCTGTGTGTCTGTGCATGTCAGTGTGTCCGCATGTCTGTGCGTGTCTGTGAGCCTCTCTGTGTGTGGCAGGGTGTGTGTTGGGGGCAGGGCGGTGGGATTCTAAGGATATTTTCTGGATGGGATTCTCTGTCTTTGAAAGGTGCCTTATAATGCTTTGATCTGACATTCTGTCATCAGCCCAATGTCGGGCTAAAGTCTAATGCCTTCCCACACTTAGCAGGGCAGAAACAGTTCCGGCACTTTGACCAAAATGGATGTGCAGCCGGAGACAGACAAACCCACTTCTGCTCAGAGCAGCCTGTTCCACCCACTTCTAAGCCTGCAAAGAGGCCAGGGTGTGAAAGGCCAGCATTGCCTGAGGTCTGCTTCCTGGTTCTGTCTTCTCCTCACGCAGAGCACAGGCTTCCTTCCAAACCTCTCCCCCATGCCTAAGGCTGCTTGGCTCCTGCTGGTGGGGTATAAATTAATTTCAACTCCATACACAGCATTTTGACTATGTGCATCAAAAATATCAATAATATCCTCTTCTGTAAGCCACAGAGAAATATAATATGCACAAAAGATTTATGGACGAAAATGTTAATTACAGAATCATATAAAACTGGAAGGGAAAAATACAGTGTCCAATTATGGGAGGATGTTTGGGTAAATAATAATCCGTCCATTTATGTGAGGATATTTTTGTCGTCGAAATGATTATGATATGCTAAAAGTAAAAAAGGAGATATGAATTCATTTACAATAAAAAAAATTCCACCATAAAAATACCACCCACAGGATGAAAATGCCAAATGTATTTATTTCTGCATAGCTGAATTCTGTTTATATCTAAGAAAATCAAGGAAATAACATTTCTTTCTTGGGTATGGTTTCCTTTATTTTATCCAGCATTTGTCTGATGGATGCTAGTGTCTTGTGGGAGCCTAGAGTTAGGAGACGTGTCAAGTGGGAAGACCCAGGTTGCATCCCACGTACTCCTCAGCTACACAACCTCAGCCAGGTACTCCACATCCCTGAACTCTGTGACATGAAAGTCATTTTGTTGATGAAGAGAGTCACTACTAGGAAGGCAGTGACAGGCAGCAGATGCTTGGTAAACATTGCCCATCCTCATCTAGCATTTATTTATTGAGCACCCATCCCATGCAAATATCAGTACTGCTGGTACGGACAATGGCCATTGTTCTTAAAGAAGGAAAACGGATGAGTAAACAGACACTGACATAAGCTCTGTAGCCAAGGGAGATTTGGGGTACAGTGAGAGTACAGAGGTAGTTCCAGTCATGTCTACACAAGAATTTTCACATCCACTGTCCACTGTCATTGGTACCAGAATCCCTCCACCAGTTTCCGACTTAAATGTCACATAATGTTCATGTGTTTAAAGTGACTCAATAGGAAACAAATATCCACAGATTACCTGTCCCCACAGGCAAGACGTGGCAGAACCCCATCCTCTTCAGGCTCTAGAGCATTTTTGATCTCCATGCACAGCTGTAACCTTCACCATTGCCAGTCCAACCTCCTAAGACATCTCTGAGAAAGTGACTTCCGTGAAAGCCTGGACAGTCAGTGTGAGCTGGCCACGGTGACTCATGTCCAGGTATGTTGGGAGGGAGTTTGGTGTCACATCGCGAAGGCTGCTGACAGGGCCTCCCATCACGACATGCTCACATGCTGCAGCCTGGACTGAGAATCTTCCCCTGGTGGCCCAGGCGTGAGGGTCTGGCCTGTACCATACCAGCGTATGGTAGTTATGAAATGGTGGAACCTTGAAGAGGTGGGACCTAGTGAAGCTAACTGGGAGCAGGTAGGTGAAGGGGATATTGGAACTACAGCCCTTTCCCGTCTCTCTCTTTGGTTGCTAGTGGCAACAAGGTTGGATTCTCACTACTTATATGCTCCTACCATGAGGCATTGCTTCACCATAGGCCCAAAGGCAATGAGGCTAAGTAGCTACGCACAGCTACTCCCTTGAAACCTTAGTGTCCCATATGTTTTTTTTTTCATAGCGATGGAAAACTAACTCATTGTGCTTTCATTTATTCTATAATCTTAACTATACCAGTAGGTCATGTATCACTTGGTGACACAGATACCTTCTGAGAAATACATTGTTAAAAAGTCTCTCACCCAGTGATATAATCTTATAGGGCCACTGTCATATATGCAGGCCATTTTTAATGTGACAGATAACTACATATGAGAAAAGAAAGTTATAGACAGCAGAGGAAGGAGGAAGTGAAGAAGATTAAAAAAGAGACTTTGGATCAGCTTAACTTATGATTTTCTAGACAATAAAGTTAGGATGAGAAACAATTTCTCCATAATCATCTCTACTTAATTAGTGAATTTTCCATTCTCAATAAAGCAAAAGGGTTTGGCACACCAATAATTACACAGGCCAAACAGAAGGAAGGATGCCATTTGAAGGTCTGCTCTCAAGAGCTCATACTTTTTAACCAGAACCAAGGGAAAGAGACAGTCTTTTTGTCCACCCCAAGGCTCTGTGGTCATGTGCCTTTTTATATTTGCTAACTCATCTTTGGCTTATATCTGACAGGCACTTTTGAATCTATCAGCCATCCGTGAAGGCTTCTTAGTTTTCCGGAGAAATAGCCCTGTGTTCCAAAGAGAGACAGGCTGAACTTGAAGTCAGTTACCTGGCATTAAGTTGTGGAACTTAACAAGTGGCTTGAACATCTCTGAACTTTAGCTCTCTCACTTTTATAACCCTGACATATTGATGGCCACCTCTTCAGATTGCCAAGAGACTAAATGCAATGCATCTTGTCTTCTGAAACATCCGGTAAAACGGTTAGGTTCGTGCGTATGACAGCCTTCCGAGGAAAAGGATGGATTCTTAGAGATGTCAACCGCAGCATCAGCATCACAGACTAATCAGGTGTCAAGCACACTGGCTACTTACCGCGATGCCAGTCCACTGCTGAAGTCGGACCACTGCTGAAGTCACTGACTGTGAGGGTTAACTTTTACAGACAGCCTGACTGAACTCGTCATCTGTCACCTAGGAGAGACATCTCTGCACGTGTCTGTGAGAATACTCAGGAAGGGTCAGCTGGGGAGCAGAGACCCACCTGGGATGTTGATGGCACCATTCCAGGTACTGTACAGACTAAAAATGCACAGAGGGAGAAACCTATTGAGAGCCAGCATTGATCTCTCTGTCACCATCCCCCATGATATAAGCAAGCAGGCAGCCTCCTGCTGCCAGGCCTTCCCTGCCAGGATAGACCGACACTCAGACCCTTGCAAAATAAACCTTTCCTCCCCTGAGTTGCATCCCACCAGGTTTTTGCTCACAGCAGAGAGAACAATAACAGATACACCCATACAGATATTTTCCGATGAAATTAGAACCACCACAAAAGGAAGTTTTCACTTTATACAATTCACGCGGCTTTCATCCAATGGGATGGATAAAAACACTGTTTTGAGCATCTAGGTTAATAATATACATCACTGACATAAAGAAACGGAGAACTGCTGTAAGATAAAACAAACCTCTCCCGGGCCTTACGTTTTTGGTATAGAATCAGCGATGCTGTGAATGGCTCTTGTCCACACATTCTTCTGTTGCCAAAATGGGCCTTCCTCCTAGAATGACAGCCAGGCAGACGCTCAGCAACTTCCCCAACCATAGCTGGATGCAGCGATTGTCACAAGTGATGAAATATGATTAGCAAATTACAGCTCTGGTGTTTTATTTTAAGGGCACATAAAGAAAATGAATGGATTGAGCCGTTTTGCATTTTTTTTCCAGTTGAATCATTTAAAAATGACTGGGTAATGGAGAAGGCAAGAAGGATGGCTGGAAGAAAAAGGCACAAATAACACGCCACTTCACAGCCTATCAGCATAATTCATCCTTGCCTCCCGTCCCGAACTGTTGTACGGTGTTGCTGTACATGGCTAAACAGCTGCCATTTATTTCTGGCATCTTTATTTTAGCGCTGGAAAAATTGGCCTGGAATTCTCTTATTTTGTTTCATATAAAAGGAAAAAGATCACATGGGAGCCGCATCCTAGTTTCACATGGTGTTGTCGTTACTACTTAGGTCGCCCACAGGACTTGAGTAAAGGAGTCAACTCATCCTGTGGGTGTAGGATGTGTCCTGTCTTCTACCTTCAATAACTGCCCCGCTGCAAAGCCCGGGGTTTGTGAGATCCTGTCAGGATCCTCCAAATGCCTCCTACAGGAAACAGCAGCTGCTGCCTTTTGTGTCTGTGCTCCAATCCTAGACTTAGAACTCTTTACGCCTCTCCCACAGAGTTGGCAGGGAAGCAAAATTCCATAAGCCCCTTATTTCTCATTTATACGTGCCATTATAAAATTAGAGGCGCATTCCTTTGGAAATAAATTTGGCACTGAAACGTGACTACTGAAGCCCAGTTAGGGATATAGTGTGTTTGAAATTGTGAGGACTTGAAAGGCTAAGCAGGAAGAGGGCCATGAGTTCGAGGCCAGCCTGCACAGTTTGAGGCCAGGCTGACTACAGTGAGAGACCCTGTCTCCATAAACAATGAGAGAGGCAGGATCGTCAGAGGGAGAAGAGAAGGAGGAGGAGGGAAGGAAAGAGAGGGGATGGTGGGAGGGAAGAAAGGAAGTTTTAAGTACATATTTCAGACAGTAAAGTTATAATACTCAAAATGACTATAAAAAAGAGACTTGGGTGTGAATTCAAGCTCTACTGCATGCCAAACCCAAGATTTGGGAAAGTCATTTATCTTTACAGAAGTAAAGAATTTTTAAAGTGGATTAAGAAATATTACTTTATGGTACAAGTAGATTAAAGGGCATGGTAATATTTGGTAGAAGATATTATGATTATGATATGGGTTCAACACTAGTATTGCTCAAGTTAAATGCATGACTAAAATTGGATTATAAGGCAGGATGATGAAGCTATACCAATAGGTCATGAAGCAGCATTGATTAAAACAGTTTCTCCTTTCTGAATGATTCTAAATGCAAATCTTATGTTGTTCAGACATGTTAGAAATCTCTGACTTGTGGCTCAGTGAACAAGTAGCTTGCTATGCAAGTGTGAAGACTCCAATTGGATTGCAAGAGCCCATGTAGAACTGGGCACAGTAGTGAACATCCCAGCCCTCCTATGGGGAGATGAGAGACAGAGACAGGAGGACTTCTGAAAGCTCGGGAGCCAATGAGCTTCGTGTACCCAAAAGTGAACAAGAAATCTTGTTTCAAGCAAAGAAAGAAAGCAAAGACTGACATCTGAGGTTGTCTTTTGCCCTCCATGTGAATGCCATGACACGTGCATCTGTGTACACACACACACATACACACAAGTACACATATACACATACATATACAAACATATATACAAATACATATACACAGATATATATACGCCATACACACACTTACACATATATACATAAACACACATACAAGCCCACATATACACATAAATATACACACTCATATACACATACACACATCACCTATGTATAGAAATATTAAAAGTTAAATTAAAACCCTTATTGGTGGTGGTACACCACCTATAATGCTAGCACTTGGAAGACAGAAGCAGGAAGATCAGAAATTTGAGGCCAGCCTGGGCTATATGAGACTGATGTTTAAAAAACAAAACAGAATTCTTATTGACTTTTCAAATGACACTGATAAAGCAAGAGTGTACAAGTTAAACACTTCGGAAAAACATAATAGAAATAACAAAAGTTATGTGTAACTACCAAACCCATCGTTTCTGAGTCCTGATGGAAACCATGTTGAGTTAGGTTGACTATCTGAGTCCTGATGGAAACCATGTTGAGTTAGGTTGACTATCTGAGTCCTGATGGAAACCATGTTGAGTTAGGTTGACTATCTGAGTCCTGATGGAAACCATGTTGAGTTAGGTTGACTATCTCCCCCACCCCCCCGCCTGAAATGGGGAGAGTTGATGTTTGTCATCCTGGGGCTATTTTTCAATAACCTCCTTTCCCTTTCAAATGGTTCCTGGATACAAAGAAGATGATGTGGGCTTTTGACCTGTAATATACCTCCAGAAGAAAGGCCACCCTCCACCATCACAGGCTTCCATATTATCTGTTCCTTTTCCCGCAATTTGTTTTTAAAATTCCCCCTTATCAACTGAATGTTTGTAGACACAGATTTCCATATGCGTTAATTTTCCAGTTTGGAATTAGGCAATGTAATTCTGTTTCCACTTCTTTTGTACTTCCGGACGGCAGTAAAACAGAACCGCAGTAATGATGAAGGGTAACTTTTTAAAAGTTCCAGGCCAGAGGTAATTCTAGATGCGTTCTGCTCTGTGAATCTCATCCTCGTGAACACAGAGGCAGAAGTACATGCCGTTTAAACGATCGGAGCGTGGTGAAATCTTTGGAATTCAAGATCACTTTCTCGGATCAAGATCACTAATTTCAATTACTTGAAAAGACGTTTCTTCGTGACAGTAAAAATAAATATTTTAAAATAAGATTTTAAAAGCTAAATGGTTGAAGATCTAGGACCATAAAGAGTTGTAAAAAGAAAAATAAGCAATATATACGCTCCAATTAGACTCACTGCATGAGCTTAAAAGTTGCCCCATTTGCTTCACGTTTCTGTAATCCAAGCGACTCTTTAGATCATAAAAGAAAAGAAGACACTGGGGGCAAGGTGTAAATTAAGCCTCTATTGCCACATTGAACACTTCCCCCTTGCAACCCAAACATATCCCCAACTCACTTTGCAGCAGGCTCAATTGGGTCCTAGTGAAGTGCCTGAGAGGTGGAGGAGGAAAGGAAAAGTGGTGGGGCCTTGAGACACTTTGTGTCCATGCTCAAGGGAACAGCCATGGCCGGTGCCACCTGTCCCCTGCATTCTAGTCGAAACAACTGAGCTTGTCTTGTCAACATCAGAGAAAGTCCAAGAACCTGGCGGAGTCTCTAATAGCTCTGTACAGTCAACACAGTACAAACAGCTGCCTCATTCCAGCCTGCTATGAAGAAATAAACCCTTATTTGTTTAAGCTACTGTGAGCTAGAATGTTTGTTCCTTAGGGACAAATGCATTTCAAACCAACACAATGACTTAGCAGGGCCTGGTTTCTCTAAGTTAGCACCTACACTGGAGAAGTGAAAGCCAGATTGCACATAGCCCAGAGGACCAAGGCTCCTCCAACCCACTAAGTCATAGACAGAAGTAAAGAGACTCTGCAAAGTAGAATCCAGAATGCACAGAAGCACATGTTACAAGAGCTGGGTACCAGCTAAAGTTGAGAGTTAGCATCTCTGGGATACGCTTATCTTATTTTAAACTGGTACCTTGCATCTTTCTGATAAGGTTTCTGTACTATAGTTAAGTGAAAACAGTTACTGCTGGACCACCAGCCTCCCCCGCTCTAGTCCCTCCTGGATGGTTAGCCACTCTATTCTGTCCCAAGTTGGGCCCCACTATTTTATTCTAAAGAAAACAATCTTAGACCATCAGGCAAAGCTACATTCAAACATGAATGTCAAACATACTCCAGATGTAATTTTGAAATGATTAACCCCATTCCAAGGTGACCTGTTTCCAAACACAGACTCTGGTATGGGGCTGCCTGCTTGCCAGTCCCAGCTGTGCCTTTGTAACCGATCCAGAACCCCTGTGCCTTTGATTTTTCTTCTGTGGAATATTGAGAAACAAAATCCCTGAATACAAAACTGCAGAGAGTTACTGAAGTGTGTATCATTTACAGTGGCAAAAGACTGTATTGAAAACATAGACCAGGGACAGTAAGAGCTTAAGAAACACTGCACCTTCTTATAGGTGTTTAAGGACCAACCCCACCTTACACACAAATATTCATACAGCGTATACATGCCAGTGTTTGTGTAGAAATGTGTGTATAAGCATCATGTTAAATCATCTTTAATCTCCTTTGCATCTACTTAAAAACCTGGCGAGAAAGATGTGCTCGGTAATTAAGAGCACTGACTGCTCTTCCAGAGGACCTGGACTTGAGTCCCAGCACGCACTCAGTGTCTCACAACCATCTGCAACTCCAGTTCCAGAGCCTCTGGTGCCCTTTGCTGGTCTCTACCTGCACTAGGCATGTGCATGGTAGCAAATACACGCACGCAGGCAAAACATTCCTACACATAAAAATAAATCTTTTAAGAAACTCTATCACATTCTATTTATTGTACATTTGTGTGTGCATATGCACAGAGACACGTGTGCACATGTGTACCGCAGCTCACACGGGGCAATCAGACAGCAACCATCAGGATAGTTCTCTCCTCCCATCATGTTAGTCCTGGAGATGAATCTTAGGCCGGCAAGCTCCGTGGCATGATCCCTTAATCTCCTGAGCCATATCGCCAGCCCCTACTTACAAAAGCATCAACAAGATTCTCTGTCAAAGCTCATTTGTGTAATGAAACCCTAAGACACCTCTCCAGTCTCTTCTGTTCTTTGTGCTTGTTTATTTTTAGACCAAATCTCACTCTGTAGTCCATTCTGGCCTTGAACTAATAACCCTCCTGACTTAGCCTTTCCGACGCTAGGACTGCAGCCTGTGCCACCACGCCAAGCCTCACTTGCCCTTACTGGCATGAAAACCTGAGAGATGCAGCCACTTCCTCTGAAACCTCTCCAGATTTGCCACCCCCCGAGTACCAGTTGCTCGTGTGCCCACACACAGTTAATCAGCAAACAAGTTTGGCATCTTTCTTGGTTGGTCCTCTTTCTACCTGCAGAATGTGTTGTGCCTTACTGTATAGTTTCTATCTTAGCTGTTCCCAAAGGCTCAGTCCCCAGCATGTGGCACTCTTGAGAAGTTGTGGAACCTTTCAGAAGTAGAACCGACTGGGGAGTTTCTGTCTATTGGAATCCTCACAGTGAACTGTGGGATTCAAATCCCTTCCTACTCCCTTCTCTTTGGTTCCTGGTCATGAGCAGAATGGACCTTGTAGACCCCTGACTTTCTGCTAAGATGAGCTGGCTCTCCATCACCCCCAAGGCAAAAAGGCCAGCCACCCCAACATGAAAACCTGCCCAATCACAAACTAAGGTAAATAAATACCTTTTTCTTTTTACATAGACAACCTCGAATAATTTGTGTGGTTGTGTGTGTGTGTGTGTGTGTGTGTGTGTGTGTGTGATAAGAAGCTGTCTAACAAATGGCCCTTGTTCTCAGTCTTCAGTTTTTATTATTTCTGTTTAAATTGTGATCCCCTTAGTATCTCTTGGGCATTCAAACTTCTTAATATTTTACAAATTATAGTGCATCTAAAATGAGTTGCATTGGCCAAGAAGGGTTGTCCTTAATCCTTACACTCCCTTTACTTTTTCTTCCTTCCTTCCTTCCTTCCTTCCTTCCTTCCTTCCTTCCTTCCTTCCTTCCTTCTCTCTCCCTCTCTCTCTCTCCCTTTCCCCCTCTTTCTCTCTCATTTTCCCCATACCAAAAGGACTGGTCTCCCCCCCCCCCGTTCCAAACAGCCAGCAGCACCCCTCCATCTCTTCCCTAACCACAGCGTTGTCCATCCTCCCTCTCATTCAGGGTTTCAGGCTTCCAAGCCTGTTGTCTGCCCAGGGCCTTCCTTTCCCCTCACCCTTGCATTTAGAATCCCAGATGCTTCTGTGGCTCAGCTCGATCACTATCTTCCAAATTGCCTTCGGCAGCAGCTGCCTCTACTCTTTCGCCATGGTCAGAGTCAGGTCCAAGAGACTGTCCCCTTGCTGGCATCCTGTCTCTCACGTTAAGAAGCTGTCATCGTCACATTTCCCATCCATGATACATGGATCAGATAATTCCCTTTCACTCCTCCATCTTGGCAGCACATAAGAATTAGCGTCTAATGACACAGAGGCAAAAAGTTAATGGAAATTTAATTGGAAAAAAAAAAAGCCAAACTCTACTATCCCAGAAGGAATTGAACCCAGTGGTCATACCATAGCAGGAGGTGGATATTCCATCCACTGAGCTTGGAGTATAGTGTGGCATACATGGCTTCAGAGAGGCATCATGCCGGTAAACAGGTGATTCCTGTATTTTCCCAGTATTACTTTGGTCAACAAAATGAAGAAAGGACCTAGATTCCAATTTAAATGTCAGAGCTCTCTACTGTAAGGGTTCTGAACAGGGGGCTTTAATGAAAATAGGATTTAATTTCCTGTAAATGTTTGAGTTCTTCAAACCTAATATATGGATGTGATGAATATTTATCACCAACGAAGTGCATCTTCCTCTTAGAACAGCGTTTAGTCAGCCACAAACAAAGGAATTATGGAACAGTCTTTCTTGTAAGGACTTTTATGGATTTTTTTTTCTGGAGGAAATGGCATTATCTGAATAGTTTTGTACCTTCTTTCATATTTTTCTACAAAAGGTTAAGGTGTACAAAAAATGTTTTAAGCATATTTTTAAATAATGTTTTTAATTACACTTTGAAATTTTCATGTGTGTATAAAGTGTATTTTAATCTGATCCCCACCCCCACCTCCACCCCCACCCGACCCAAACTCAAGTCTACAGTTTAGATGGCTCTACATACTGGCAGCCTGCGGGGATTGAAACTATTGGGCTATTGTAGTGCATTTTTTAAAAATGAATTAAGCTTATCCAATATTTAATATCCAGATTAACCTAGTTTTCATCCAACCTCTGGTACTTTAGGAAGTGGGGCTCCCTGAGGAACGCAGGAACATTCCAGAACACAGTGAGTCTGAGATCAGAGTAAACCTCAGCCTCTCACCTCATCCGCTCTCCTCATCTGGATGCTGGGTGGTTGTTGTTGTGGTTGTTGTTGTTGTTGTTGTGACACAGCCTCGCTATGGAACCCTCACTGAAACAAAACCTGCAATGGAAACCAAACCGACTTTGAACTCAAAGAGATGTAGCTTCCTCCAAAGCGCTGGGACTAGAGCCCTGCGTGCTTTCTGCATTTAGAGCATCTGGCTGTTTTCTTAAGCCTCATGATGTGGCTGCGTGCAACATACTATGTCACCCTAAGTAAACCAACCACTGAACCACTGAAAGAACAGCGAGAGATGCACGGGAAGAAACAGTGCACTGCAAAGTGACAGACATTTTAAAACTCAAGCAACGGATAGGGAAGTGCCAAGCTCCCAGTCAAAGTTAAAAAAAAAAAAAAAAAAAAAAAAAAAACCTTAAAGATTTAAAGATTTCATTTTCAAAAATCAACAGAGCCAGGCATAGTGGCACATACATTTAGTACTAGCCTTCATGAGGTAGAGGCAGATCTCTATGAGTTCAAGGCCAGCGTGGTGTACACAGTGAGTTTCCAGGGCCAGTCAGAGCTATGAAGTAAGAATTCTGTCTCAAAATAATAACAACAACAATAATAATAATAGGCACAAATCAAAATGTCAGCAGTGTTTTTAAAGCCCTCAATTCATTTATTTTAAAAGATTATTTTTATTTGATGGATATGAGTATTTGCCCATGGGTCTGCACATGCATGCAGTACCGGAAGAGGCCAAAAGAGGGCAGTGTGTCCCTAAAACTGCAGTCATAGCTGGTTGTGAGTGGCCATGTGGGTGCTTGGAACTCAACCCTGGTTGCAAGAGCTAAGTGCTCTTAACTGCTGAGCCATCTCTCCTACCGGTCAAGATTATTTTTTAAAGCTTAAAGTAAGGCCTTTATGGACAGCCATTAAAAACACCCTTGCAATAAACATCTAGGATACTAGCTGGTAAAGGTAGAAAACCAGAATTAAGTAGATATAGAAAAGAAAGCATACAGAACCCACACACAAGTACCCATATCACCCCTGTGCTTCGGATCATGGAGATGGCCAACCTGAAACTGAGAAAATGTTCCTATGCTTAATGGCAAGTATGTATATGCGTCTGTAAATGAAAGAGTGAAAATGGCTTGGTGGGTTGTTAGTCAATAAAAAACAGGTTTCAAATTGCTTTAACTTCATCTTCAATTATTTATGTTGAAAACTATACTAAACCTGAACCAATGGAACTAGGAGGTCGGGGTGTCTGAAGCTTGGCATGGTGGAACAGGCCGATAATTCCAGCTACTTGGAAGGCAGAGGCGGGAGGGCTAAGGACTCTGGGTCAGTTTGGACTACAGAATGAGTTCAAGGCTAGCCTAGACTTCAATCAACATAGACTTCAGAGCACCTTAGCGAGACCCTGCCTCAAGACGAAAAGTGAAAAAGGAAGGCAGCTATGGATAGCTCCATGGTAAACACTTGCCCAGCATGTGCCAGACCCTGGATCGTCTCCAGACGATCGATCCAGACGGTCAGGTGTGTTTCTAGCTCTTTGCATCTGGATCTACCTCCGAGCCGCAAAAGTTTCCCAACGTCTCCCAGAATAACGTCAGCAGGTGAGGCCGAGTGTTCCGAGCGTGAGACTTTGGAGGACATTTCATATTCAAACAGTCCACATGTTAGAGTCCATTAACGGTGATGTCTCACAGTTACCCAAATTGATTTCTCCACATCTGACCAAACAGCTTTCCAGTCCCTCTCAGCCACTCACTGTGTCCTTCCTCACCTTTGATCCTAACTCTTTCCTACCAGGTAAAGGTGGCCAAATATCTGCTCGTTTCAGGTCAATGAAATGCCACTCACTCTGTGGGATTTCCTCTAACTCTGCCTATAGAAGCTGCTTTCTGCTTTTCCATGTGTGAGGTACACACTACTTACATGCATCACGTGGAGACCGCAGTGTTCTGTGTAATCACAGAAAACTTGACATGCACAGAATCCTTGATAAAATACTTCCAATTTCTTCCTTGAGAGAGAAGGTCCTGAGAACACGGCTCATTCTCTATCCATGTGTGTCCTTCCCAGAGCACACAGCATTGAGCCTTGCCCTTAGTAACAATCAATAAACATGAGTTGCATTACTTAATTAACGTTTCTGTCCACTCAATATAAAATGTCTGCTTGAAGACGAAGGCCCAGCAATGAGAAGGCTCACTGGGAAATCAATACTTCAATTTTTATGTATCCAATCGGTGTCATATGATACAGTAGATAAGGTGCTATAGTACTTATCTGCACACATCTGTGAAATGTCTCCTCTGTCTGCCCTCCCCACCAGAAACTTGTTGACTTTGGAAAAGTCAGTACCCACTTCAGGAACTAATTAATTAATTAATCAGTAAAAATAAGGGACGGAGCTGTACCTGAGGAGTCTTCTGGCTGGACAAGCCAGTATCTCATACATGGCATGGTGCTGCAGAGGTATTGAAAAATATTAGACACAAGCTATCGAAACCCTTAGCACGTGAGGTCATACATCTATTAGTTAGCTAGATTTATCAATGCACAGTTAACACGCATATCAAAGCACACATACACATATATATCGTAGAGGCATACAGTTTTGAGTTGTATAAACCCTTATGGAACTCAAACCGACCCATAGATAAGCAATGCCAAGAAGCCACTATGTCACCTAGGGTGAGATAACAAGAAGAGAAGGTTTTGCTACCAGGGCCCAAGGCAGAGGTATGTCCCTGCAGAGGATCTGCCTGCTCACAAGGACCACATTGGCTCTCTGAGTGACAGCTAGCAAGGAGTATTTTAGCTTCCCCTTTCCTCTACAGTTATGGATCAAAGCTGGCTATAAAACATTCTGTGCTGTTGTTCTGAGGCTGATGCTGTGCCGTAGAAAGGAGCAGGTCTAAAATCACTGTGGCTACTATTTAACCTCAAGGCAATGCCCAGAATACCCAGATACCCCTGCAAGAATCACCACAGGAAGAAACGTTACATTTGTCACATGCATCCAATGTGACCTTGGGTCTCAGTGACCTCATCTTTCTCAAACTATTTTCCTGTACTTTCAGTTTCTCTTGAAGGAAACGCTGACATATCTGAATTACCGACATCCCTAGCTTGTGCTCTGGGAACATTATTAAGTAAAATAAGACTCATTTGAGCTCAGGCTCTGCAGCACCTAGAGTGTGAATGTGAGAACAGAGGCAGCTACCCAATGGCAATCAGGCAGGAAGCTCACACAGAGAGGGTACACTGAGCAAAGGAGACTTCCTGTCTCAGGCAGGACACGTGGGATTTTTGTTATGCTGCTCAATAAATGCACAATACAAAGCTGATGAATTGAGCCGGGCATGGTGCATACCTTTAATCCCAGCACTGAGAGGCTGAGGCAGGAGAAGCTCTGAGTTCAAGGCCAGCCTGTTCCACAGAGCAAGTTCCAGGACAGCTAGAGCAACGCAGAGAAACCCTGTCTCAAAGAGAAAAAGAAAGAGAGAGGGAGAGAGAGAAAGAGAGAGAAGGAGGAGGAGGAAGAAGAAAAGGAGGAGAGGAGGAAAGGGGAGGGGAGAGGAGGGGAGGGGAGGGGAGGGGAGGGGAGGAGAGGAGAGGAGAGGAGAGGAGAGGAGAGGAGAGGAGAGGAGAGGAGAGGAGAGGAGAGGAGAGGAGAGGAGAGGAGAGGAGAGGAGAGGAGAAAAAGCTTACAAGTTGATCCTGGGGGGTATAGATCTGGGGTTGAATGCCTGGCATTCACTAGACCCAGAATATGATCCCTATCAATGTGAAATAAAAAAAAAATTTTTTTAGTTCTTTCTAGAATTTTCCATTATTGGACTATGAATGATGGAGAAGGACTGGATTTTTTTTTCTGTAATTGCTCTAATAAAATGGGGCATGGTATCTGCCTCATTCTTGTCTCCACAGATATAGGAGTAAGCCCTTAGTGGTGGAATATTACCCAGTGCTCACAGGTTTAGAATCCAAGAAGATAGCCAAATTCTCAATTAGAATAACTCATTGTGGGTCTGTTCATGTTAAAGACAGCCAACCTTTATATTGTCAGGACTCATAAAAACAGGGTGAATTTCACTTTAAACAACAACAAAATCCCCACTCTCACTTAATCTAATGTATTGGGAGGAACATTTTCCCAACTTCCATTTGAGTTTAAAGGGCCTCATCCAAGCTGCTTCGGTTTCCTGCTCTCAACAGGGTAAGATCCAAAATACACAAGAACTGTCAAGCGAGCCAGGAAAATCACGTGCCCGCTCCTACAGTCTACCAAGCTGCCATTAGCAACAAGCTTTACTGCACGGGCTCGCCGACACCTCCCTCCCCTTCCCCATGGCTCGTTTCCACAGCTCTGCCTTCTCTAGCATGCCAGGTCAGTATTGAGGAGGAACCCAAACCACAAAGGACCAAAAAGCAAATATTTTTGCCCAGAGCTAATGTAACAAATTACACGCAAGATCTAAACTGCAAGAACCTTTTAAACGATGCGAGTCTACCCAAACATACAGCATCCCATTTGCCAAGACTTAAAAATTAAATTAAATCTCAGTGGAGGACCCCTCGGGGATTTATAGAACTAGGATTCTGGTCTCAACAGGGCTACAACGCTGGCTTTCTGTTGCCAGTCAATGTCCTGCATACATAAGAAACGAGCACATACGGGGCACACACAGCTTCATGCAAGACAGGTTTCTGTGCATGATCAGAGACTCATTTGCAATGGCTTCCAGCAAGTGCTCAGTTGCAGTCTGGAATGGTGCGTTCCGACTGCCACCTTGACTAAGTTGACATCACCGAGGGGGTACATCTTTGGTCATGTCAATGAGGACGTTTCCAGAAAGATCTAACTGAGGAAGGAAGGCCCACCCTAAGCTGGGCAACACCATGCCGTTGGCTGGAATCCCAAGACAAGAAAAGGGAAAAAGGAGAAAGCCAGCCAAGTTCCACTGTAGAGGGTGGTTCTGATGTTAAGATCCTATTCCCCAATTGGTTCGTGAATGATCAATAAAGATGCTCGGGGCTAATTGCTGGGCAGAAGGAAAGAGGCAGGACTTCTGGGTCCCCAGAGGCAGGTTAAGAGTCACTGGGGAGGAAGGGAGAATTTGGCTATGCTTCAGAAGGAGAAAAGGTGACACAGAGACTGTAGGCTGCTTCTCCAGGGAGGAGGTTAGAAACATTACTAAGCTGAGGGCAGATTTAGGATGCTGAGCTGGGACTAAAGTTAACTGAGCAATTGTGTGTCTGTGTGTGTCTGTGTGTGTCTGTGTGTGTCTGTGTGTGTCTGTGTCTGTGTTTCATCCACAGATCTGAAAGAACCTGGGTGGAGCCAGTAGAGTGGTCTGCCTGGGGCTTAAAGCAGGGTAGCAAAAACTGCATGCTACAGTCCACCATTCAGACCTCTTCTTCCACTCAGATGTAAGGCGTCCTGGCTACTTGCTTCTGTTATCACAGAGCCACCCACCACTGTGCTTTCCTGCCCTGATAGTCAAGAAGTTCTCAAACAATGGACTAAAAGCAACTCTTCCTGCCATGGATTGCTTCTGGTCAGGAACTTGGTCATAGTGACCAGCCAGTCAAGTAGCTAATACGGCTTTGCTGTGTCATATATATGACTAAGCAACCTGTTAATGGCAATCAGGTGAACACATAGAGCCGAAGCCACATTCTGTTTCTGCCAGAAGCAAGATTGCATCTGACTAGGGAAATAGGTGGTGTCACGTGTGGGGGTTTTCTGCTTCCTTGGTGAGCACCTTGGTAAGTTCAGAAGGGGAGCAGTACAAATGCCCAGTAGAAGCCTGATTCCAATTCCTAACTGGGAACACGGCATCTTTCAGAGTTAATGCTATCCTGTGGGAAGCCAGCTGATGGAAACGTTTGGACATGGCAACTTTAGAGAGAGTCACCACCTTGATGAGCATTTGTGGTTAGACACTGGAAACCAGCAGACCTATTGGATTGCGGCTGCCTTTACCCATGGCTGTATTACCTACCACTCAACCCAATTCTCTATTTCCTGCTCCTTCGATTGCGGCCGAATCCCTAAGCCGCAGAGTGGATGAAACTGAAGAAGCCCATTTAGAGAAAATAAATGCATCAGGGAAACCAGCCATGTAACTTTGGAGCCAATCAACCGCATCTGGCTTTGTTTTGCTCGCACACACTCGGCTGGACACCAGGCAGCAGTGGAGGTCACATTTTGAGAACTTGGAGCAATGCATGTTTTTAAAGCCGGGTGTGCGATCACTTTCTCTTCTGCCTCTCCCTATGTTCTGATTTACAGCAGAATCTCAGATACATCTTTTCAGCCCTGCCCATCAACAGGGAGATGTGTTGCTGTCAGAGATTAATTGCTTGCTTTCACAGATGGTATGGTTCCAAATGTCCTCCTGAAAAATCGTGCGAATAGATGGGCCTCCAGTTCTTGAGAGAAGAGCAGCAGATGCTGGCCACCAAATCCAGATTCAAGTGCAGACAATAGGACAATCCAAAGCCACACAGGCCAGCCACAAGGAGGCATTCACACCAACATTCGGACCCACCAACCAACCATTTGAAAAAGAAAAGCCCCATAGATTCTGAACGTTTCTCAGCAGAGGAGGAGAAGAGAAAACCGATGAGACAAAGGAAAAATGAGGTATGCCTAGTTCCCAGACATCAGTTAGTACCAGGAAATCAGTATTCAGTATGGCACCCTGACAGTTCTATTCTTTCCTGTGCTTTCCTGATCTTGTACAATAAATAAACAGCTTCTAATAACTGAGGAGTAGGGGGAGGAGGAAGAGAAAGGAAGAGGAGGAGGAAAGAAGAAAAAGAAGAAGGAGGAGAGAAGAAAAAGGAGAGGGAAGAGGGAAGAGGGAGGAAGAAGAAGAAGGAGGAGAAGAAGGAGGAGGAGGAGGGGGGAGGGGAGAGGGGAGAGGGAAGAGGGGAAAGGGGAAGGGGGAGGGGGAGAGGGGGAGGGGGAAAGGGAGAAACAGGGAAGAGGGAGGAAGGAGAAGGAGAAGGAGAAGGAGAAGGAGAAGGAGAAGAAGAAGAAGAAGAAGAAGAAGAAGAAGAAGAAGAAGAAGAAGAAGAAGAAGAAGAAGAAGAAGAAGAAGAAGAAGAAGAAAAGAAGGTGGCCACCTCATATGCTAACTGTACAGCTTCCTGAGTTCTGATCATTGAATGTTTGGCTAGTGGGTTGGAGAAGAAAGAAAAAGAATTGATTCCCAGGTTTCAGAAAAGAAGAACTGAGATTTCCAAGAGTGATAGGTTCTCTAACTTCGTTTCATTCCTGGGTTCTGAAGGAAGCATTTGGATAATGAAAAGCAAAGCAGTAAGGGATGCCTAATGGGACTAAAACCCCCTCTCACTTTTCTTTATGTATGTGTATGTGTATGTGTATGTGTATGTGTTTGCCTGCTTGTCTGTATACACACTATGGCATATATGTATGAGTGACTGAAGAAGCCAGAACAGGGAAGTCAGAATCCTTAGAATGGACTTATTGGTGGTCATGAGTCACCTTACATGGGTGCTGGGAACCAAACTTGGGTCCTCTGCATGAACATAAGTACTCTTAGCCACTGAGTCCCCTTATATTGAATTTTTAGTAAGCTACCTTGTTCCTCTTTCCTACATATAAGCACCAAAATATAGTCTCGTAGGCAACTCTGGACATTCTGGAAGTGGTAAAGTTTGATAGCCTAATCTATGCAGAACTTTGTTTACTTCTTTTTTTTTTTCTTTCATTTTGGTTTGAGTTTTTATTTTGTTGGTGGGTGGATGGGTGGGTGGGTGGGTTGATTGGTTTTTTGCATAGGGGATTTAACCAAGGCCAGGGTTGCATTCTGGCCAGGCAGGTGCTCTGCTATTAAGTGTCTCCCTAGACCCTTATTGATTTTAAAGGAAGATCTCCCTAAGTAGCCCAGGCTGGCCTTGAACTTGCTGTGTGACTAACATGGCTTGAAACGCCTGGTCTCCCTGCCTTCATATTCTAAATACTGCGATTGCAGGTACTCCCTCAGAGGCTAGAGGGGTAGGCACCCCTGGAATTGGAGTTTCGGGCAATTGTGACCCATCCAGTTTAATTTTGAGAATTGAACGTGAGTCCTCTGCAAGAACATAAGTGCTCACAACCACTAAAACCATCTCTCTGGCCCCGGAGTTCCATTTTGAATGTTAATCTGTGTCCTCCTAAATATTTTATCAGTGAAGTAATGGTCTAAGAGACACAGGCAAAACATGAGATGAATAATGAAACATAACTTTTTGGCATCAACCACCAAGGTTTTGCTATGCCTTTGGCAATTTAAATTAGAGAAAAAAAAAAAAGTCCTGGTCAAACCCCTATGACCTATGACCTATACCCTATGCTCTATGCCCTATGCCAACAAGTTAAACCTTGTCAAGAACCTAAGGACTTGACTATTTTATATATAGTCCTAAAAAAAGAACTATCGTAACTGTCAAATGAACGTAGTTTTGTTACTGTATCTCAGGAAAAGACAGAACCAGAGAACCAAAATTGGTTTTAGTATAAAAGTGAAAGGTGAGCTAGAACCTTCTGGAGATATCATTTCCCTTCTTTAATACGTTCCACATATATCTGAGCATGTGCCCTGCCAACACCCATGCTATGTTCTCTGGGATACCTCACAGATGCACAGCTCAGAAAGCCACAGTGCAGCTTATGGAGCACCTCACACTTGCCCCAGCATCCCATTCACCCACACTTGGAGCTGCCATTCAGAGCTGCCAACATCTGTCCCAACGATGACCACATTACTCACACACAACAACTGGACTCGGTCCATGTAGGAGAATGTCATCAGGGTCAGTGACTATCTAGGAGCGAAAGAACTCAGCTAGCCTCAAAAGAGAGTGAAGACCAATGGCCATATAATATCATCAACATGATAATATAATATAGAATAATATAAGTGATATAGGGGCCTGTATCACCATGGGTTAACTGCCCTTCTTGTCCTTAAAAGTGAAATAATTGATACTTATGGAAAAACCTAGTTCCTTATGCCAAACAGGGCTCAGAACTCCACTCTCTGGCACAATTCTAAGGCATCATACTTTCTAAGCAAGTGAAGGATGAGAAAGGGTGGGTGAGGGGTGTGGGAAGGCTGATCACTGGCTGATCACTGGACTAGAGCACCTAAAAGATGCAGAAGACCTCCGCATCCTCACTGCCATGACAGCAGTCCACATACACATGAACCAAGTGTTCTTCTTCATAGCAGCCATGTCTTGGTCATTGTTCTATTGCTGGGGAGAGACACCTTGACCATGGCAACTCTTATAAAGGAAAGCATTTAACTGGGGGTTGGCTTGCTATTTCAAAGTTTTAGTCCATTATCATTATGGCAGGGAGCAAGTCGGCACACACAAGTGTGTGTGTGTGTGTGAGAGAGAGAGAGAGAGGAAGAGAGAATGAGAGAGAGAGAGAGAGAGAGAGAGAGAGAGAGAGAGAGAGAAAGAGAAAGAGAAAGAGAAAGAGAAAGAGAAAGAGAAAGAGAAAGAGAAAGAGAAAGAGAAAGAGAAAGAGAAAGAGAAAGAAAGAGAGCCTCTGGGCCTGGAGTGGGCCCATCCCCAGTGTCACACTTCCTCCATCGAGGCCAAACCTACCCCAACAAGACCCTACTTCCTAATCCTTTTAAGTAGTGCCACTCTCTGGTGACCAAGCATTCAAATCTATGAGCCTGTGCGTTCATTCTTATTCAAACCACCACAAAGGGGATGTTATTCCCATCTTACAGAGGAGAACAATCAAGGGGAAATGAGGAGATCATTTCTCAAGATGTTTCAAATAGAAAAGAGAGCCAAGTTTCCAAGCTCAGCACCATTCCTGTTATTTAACCTCTGTAAAAATCCATCCAGATATTATCTAAAGAAGGTTTGGACGGAAAACATTAAGAATTCACAGAAACATAAGGACTGGTTTGTCCCATGATGTTCTGCATAAGTTATTAATACCATGTCTCATGCTACTGTTTACAATTTTCTTAATTTAGAGACATATCAGGGCAACACCTACTGTCTTTCTTTCTTAAACAGTCTCCTTCTAACTTCAGGACACAGAAATTCACCCCAGAATCTCATCAGCATAAGGCAATTCTGTGTCCACACAGGATCCACTAGTCAAGAAAGCTCTCTTTGTATCTCCCATCTTCCCAAGTCTTTTAGACCTTGTGCTGAGCTGTGCAACCATTGCTGTCATAGCAACCACACTTCACCCTTCATAACCTTACTCATCCACACTACAACCTGAACCCTTGAACCCCATAAGGCAACTAAAAAAGGGAAGAATGTTCACCATCAGTGTTAGTTCAATGGGATTTAGAATCAACTAGGACACAAGCCTGTGGTATGAACCTTTCCAGAGAGAGCTAATTGATGAGGGAAGACCTAGAAGCATCATGGGTAGGCTGGACTCCCAGAAATGAATAAAAAGTAAAACAGAAAACATCTAAAGAGCAGGGGGATTAATCTCTCTCTGCTTCCTGATTGTGGCCATAATGTCACCACCTCATATTCCTACCACCATGGTGCCTTCCCCTCAACACGGGGCTGTGTCCCCTCAAACGGTGAGCCCAAATGAGCCCTTGCTTCCTTACACTGCTTGGGTTGGGTGATTTGTCGCAGCATTGAGAAAAGGTATTGAATACAGAAGACCCAGGTTCAGAACCAGGGCACCACAAGCTCACCCCAAGCCAGCTAGCACTTGGCTGGGGCAGATGCGTTAGTACTCTGTTGTTCCTGTCCATCCTGAGTCCTGTCCCCAGTGTGACTGTTACAGAAGCTCTACCTTGCCTTAGAATCCTTATGCTGAGTCAATACCCATCTTCCTCATTAACCGGAGACCTGCTAGCATCATCTTCACTTTGGGGCCCCTTCACTTACATTAACCCCTCCTCTTAGCCCTCTGCCCTCTCTTCACTATCCTGTGGCATTCCCCTCAGAAATCTGTTCTAAAGCCAGCCCTGGTGTTTCCTTCCTCCTCTGAAGCATCCCTTGTTTGTGTCTTTCTCTTGGTTCTCGAGATGGACTGCCAAGTATTTCTCATCCTCCCCTCGTGTCTTCTTTTAGTATTTTAAATTGTACAAACAACAGTGCGGATTATCTCTTTTCGTGCACACATCCTGTCTGCTCACCCGCACTGGGCGTCCTCCAAGGTTCTGTCCTTTCCCATCTGCTCATCTCGCTTTCTAATGACTCCCTTGGATAGGTTTCTCCCGCTTGCATAACACCACAGGTTCTTTCACAGTCGTACCCGAGCCCTATTCAAGGGCCACTGGCCTAACAGCCCTTTCCCTTTCTCTTAATCACTCCAGATGCCCACTATTTTCTAAAGGCCACCTCCGACTCGAAGGATGCTTCCTTCAAAGTACACAGCTCAATAATTATCTATGCATTTCCTAAGTTTCTTTGAAACAAATTTGGTGGTCTGCATGTGCACATACATGAATGAGCACATATGGGCATTCATATATGACTACGCATGTGTGAGAGTTAGAGGACAACTTGCAGAAGTTGTCTATTTATTATGTAGACAGGGATGGAACTCAGGTCATCAGGTTTAAACAGGAGTTGCCTTTACCCACGGAGCCATCGCACTGGCCCTGAGTTTCTAGAGCACTTGTATCTACACAAACAATCTAATGCCTGCATATATTCCAGTCTTGTTATCAGTGACCATTCACGTCTCCTGTTTCTCTAAATCGTGCCCTTCCTGAGGACAACAACCAAGTCATGTGCGTGTTTCTCTAGCACAGTTCAGGGTGTTCTGGCTGCTTTGTAACCTGCTTGCAATCTGTACTTCAAGAGTTAAATCATCGGGGCTAGAAAGAAGGCTCAGAGGTTAAGAGTGCTTGATGCTTATACAAATGGCCAGAGTTTGGTTCTCAGCACTACAATCGGGCAGCTAACAACTGCCTGTAAGTCAATTTCCAGAGAATCCAATACCTTCTTCCAGCATCTATAGGCATAAACATAAAGGATACAATAAATAAATAAACAAGCAAACAGTTAATTAATTAACTTAACTTAGTAAGTCCTGAAAAAGATGAGTTAATAGAATTCAGGATTTTGGTTTCAAATGGGGCTCGGCAAACAATAATCATAGTTGCAAAATCAGAAAGAGAGAAAAATAAAATTCTAAACCGAAATCCTTGGAAGAACGGGTTCTGTATGCTTAAGAATCTTTTCTCACAGGTCACTGGATTTAAAGACAGTGCAGACAGCCCCAAGCATCACAGGGTTGCTTCAGTTCGTTATTTAAGAGCCAAAACAGGACCGTGAAAGAAGCTGTCTGGAGCCTGATTCAGCCCTCACTCTGCCAAGTGCAGGGTCACATGTGGCCAAGCAAAGCAGAGCCGATGAAAGCCAGTACGTCAAGCTTCCTATCAGATCCTCGGCTCTAGCTGCTGCTAGCATTTCACACGGCACCGGTCACACCTGTGTTCTCAAGCCAAGAACACTGGCCAGCTCAGCACCTTCTGAAACCCACGGGGCTGGGATCCAAGGCAAACATGAAATAACAGGTGACTCACGGCAGTGAGAACCCAGCAGCTGCCATTGTAATCCACGGAGCTCACCCACAATGCAACAGGGCAGGGGATAACTTGCAGTGAGTCGGATTTAGGGTTGGTTCAACCTTCAATCTTGTGAGGATAATAAGTCAGTAATTGCTGATGATAAATTCTTGCCTCTCCTCTTCTTGGTCTAAGAGTATTATTAGCTCTCCTGGATTAGAGAGCTAGGCTCCATGTTAGAAATGAGATACCCCGATCCCCACCACACACCCTTAAAGATACAGCCTCTGTGGAGATGACAACAAAAAAGCCAACAACCTAATCCTACCACTCTAGAGGATGAGACAGGGGAATTACCATGTCTTTAAGACCAGCCTGGTCAATATTGTGAATACCCAACCAGACAGGGCTATGGAGCACAAAGTGTCTCAGAAGCAAAAAACAAAATGGCAACAACCCTCACTCTCACACCTTTTCCTTGTGAACTGAGCTCAGAGGAGCAGATAGACTTGGGGCATTCTCTCTAGTCCTATCACCATTTCAAAAGACATCAGCAGGACATCTAAGGCAGAGAGGAAATGACACAGGTTCAGCATCAGATTTTGTTTCTTAGGTCTACCAGCAACAATGGAGAGAAACAGGGAAGGATGCTAAATCTTCAAGAATAAGGGTTAGTTCTTGCTGTTCCTGATGTCTCTATTACATCAGAGTCTTCATTATACAGAACACTTTGACCTGGGTAGTTCTTAGTCCCAAGAGTTCAGAATGTCAACACTTTCTTCATTCAGTGGATATATATATATATATATATATATATATATATATATATATATATCAAGCACTTAAGGTACCAGATGCTATTGCAAGTTCTGAGATGTAGAAGTCACTGAAGCAGAAGTCTCTGGTCTCCAGCAGCTTCTACTCAAAGGAAAGAGCCAGTTAACAAGTGCATAAGCAAGTGGACTTAGATGCGGATCCAATTTGATTTTGAGTGTCCCCTAAAGGGCCATTGGTACAAGGTTTGGTCCGTAGTCCTAGTGTTCCTGAGAGGTAGTGGATCTTTGGGAGGTAGGACTTTGTTCAGAGGTTGGGTGCATACCACTGAAAACCACTGAAACTTTGGTCCCTCGTCTCTGTTTTCTTGCCAACTGCAAGTATATAAAAATTTTCCTCTGCCACATACTTCCATCATGGTGTACTGTTCGGTCACAGGCCCTAAAGCAACAACACCAAGTGACCAGGAACTGAAATTATGGAGCAAAATGAACCTCTTCATCTTTATCAATTAATTACCTCACGTATTTTGTTTGCTAACATAGATAGTGATAGAGACTGTGGAAAAAATAGACAAAATTAAGAAAAAGATGGAGAAGAGTGTGTATGGAGTGTTGAAGGGTTTTCCTGGAAAGTCTTATAAAAGAGAATACATTACAGGAAGATCTAAACAGAAGCCTACAGAATTGTGAAGCAGTGTTTGGAGGAGGCAGAAATATTGAACGCTCTGAGCAAGAGAAGGATTGTTATGTTTGCCAAATAGCCAAGAAGGGTAGAAGATCATGTGGAAGGGAGGGAGGGGGGGGGCTTTTCCAAGAGAAGCAGACGCCAAATCATAAGTGAGAACGTTGACCTGGACTTGACATATCTAGTCCCCATTTGGAGACAGAGACACACCAGTTATTTCAACAATGCTAATTGTCTTAGGGTTTCATTACTGTGAAGAGACACCATGAACAAGGCAGCTCTTACAAAGGACATTTAATTGGGGCTGGCTCACTAGTTCTGAGGTTCAGTCCATTATCATCATGGCCGGAAGCATTCAGGAAGGTAGGGCACTGGAGGAGCTGAGGGTTCTACATCTTGTTCCGAAGGCAAACAGAAGACTGACTCCTCAGGCAGCTAGGAGGAGGGTCTCAAAGCCCACCCCCACAGTGACACACTTCCTCCAACAAGGCCACACCTACTCCAACAAGACTTCACCTCTTAATAGTGCCGCTCCTTGGGCCAAGCATATTCAAACCACCACACTAATTTAATGAAAAAACAAAACAACAAAACAGAACATACACACACATACACACACACAAAGAACCTCAATATAAAGTCGACATCCTGGTAAGTGAAAGGCTAGAAAAAGAAATCAAGATGCCTTTGAAATAACCATGGAGGGAAACTGTCTCCATCCTTAGAGGTGGGAAAACAGGAAGATGGTACTAGATTATCAAAGTTAGACGCTGGGTTGGAGCCCAGACCTCTGAGACAACAAGAGAGTTGTCCTTGAAGAAGTGCTATGAGGCTAGTTCTCCAGTGAGGGGAAGTTTGCAAAGAGAATTGAACTTCTGATAAAGGAAAGAACTCCATGGGGAAATGGCTGAGGTGCTGTTCCTAGGACCTGCAGGCCAACAGGAAGTCACAGAAAGCAACCCAGGAAGAATCACGACCCTGCTTTCTCCTCCCTCTGGCAGCCTTTCTGTTGGGCCCAACTTTGTTAGAGTCCGAGAACAAAGCAGAGATGGGGCTTTCAGGGGTTCAGTAGCTGAGCTCCAGCAGCATAAAAGAAGCATAGTTTGGAGTCGAGAGGCAGTAACTTTATCACTGACACTAACAGAATGAGTCAAGAAGGCCCCGGAAGATTTTTACACAAGAATCCAACGAAGGCTGACTCAGTCTTGACAGCTGTGAGCAAAAGGTTGGGTATCTGTATTATAGGAATCCTACTGATAGCTGGAGTGTAGGCTGTGACAAGGAGGAGGAGGAGGAAGAGGAGGAGGAGGAGGAGGAGGAGGAGGAGGAGGAGGAGGAGGAGGAAGATTCCAGAGTCACTCCCACACTTTAGCCTGATCAAGAAAATGTGGTGGAGAAGCACAGAGTGACCAGGAAAAGCTCTAATTGCTGAGGAACTAGATACACAATAGTGTAGATCAGAATAATGTATAGAGACCCACCCAACCATAGAGAGAGGATTAGATGAGGTCACCAGAACTGTGTCCACACCGCTCCCCAGGTGAAATGGCTAGGAATGACATCTGGTGTCAGAAGACTGTGGACTTAAATTTCAGATCCCAGTCACCCACTGCTCTGACTTGAATGTGAACCGCTCTTCATAGGCTTGTGTGTTTGAACGTTGGTCTCCAGCTGGTGGCGCTGTTGTGAGATCTTCCGAAGATGGAGCCCTGCATCATCAGGGGTGGGCCTTGAGGTTCGGTAGCACAGCCCCACTTCCTCCTGTTCTCCCTCTGCTTCCCCAAGTTCCTCCCACCAAGTCTTCCCCACTATAATGGCCTGTATCTCCTCTGGAACAGTAAGTCAAATAGTCTTTTTGTCAAAATGACTTGGCTTGTGTGAGGAAGGTGTGCAGTCATGGAGGGAAAACTCTCATGCCAGTGCCTGCCATACACTAGAGATCCAGACAGCAAGCATCACAGAAGGAAAAAAGGGAAGTTGGTAGAAGGGAGGGAGGAGAGAGGGATGGACGGAGGAAGGAAAGCTACAAATACATTCTAAGAAGACATTATCAGTGTTAGGTATCAAACCAAGGACAAGTCTCACTCAATACCTGTGGCTCCGCCCAGCTTTCCCAGCATCCCTCAGTACCTAGGGCTCCTCCCAGCTCTCCCAGCATCCCTCAGTACTCGTGTCTCCTCCCAGCATTCCTCAGTACATGTGGCTCCTCCCAGCACTTCTCACCTCACTCCCTACCATAAACCTTTCTCTTCCAGGGGCTGGGCTTCCCTTCCCCCCAGCTTTAGGTCTCTATATAACTTGGCCATTTTGGCTACCCCTATCTCACAGTCTGAGTTGCCTCTCTTGCTCTCTCCTCTCCTCTCCTCTCCTCTCCTCTCCTCTCCTCTCCTCTCCTCTCCTCTCCTCTCCTCTCCTCTCCTCTCCTCTCCTCTCCTGGTCCGTTTTAGTAGGCCAACCATGTTCACCCTGGACCCTTCGCTCTGCCTGCTTTCTCCCTTATATCTACAATAAAAATCTCCGTAGTCTAGAAGTAGTCACGTCTTCCTCTTTTATTTCATTCCTTTTTTTTCCCCCCCATTCCATCAGCAAATCCTTTAAAATACCCGAACTGAGTCTTCAGGCAAGCCCAAGAGAGCAACGGAAACCTCGCCAGGAGATGAACTTTTAGGACACGAGGTTGTTAGTCACATGTATGCTGCAGATGACTCAAAAATAAACACTGCCCTGTGACAGCTCTGGGCCTGGAGCTCTGATGCCACTCCCTCCAAGCTAGCCTGGGAACCAAGTCCCCTCCGCCATTGAGAGCTGGCCTCTCACTCCTCACATGGCATGGACTTTCCTTCCAAGAGCTCAGCTACATGGTTATGTAAGGCTCTCCTGTATTCCTGGGCCAAGAACTGAGTCAGCCGCCTGCTTAGATAGGTCAGTTCAGGAAACCAAACCACACAGCCCGGGAGGTAGAGAAGCCAGTGAACCTGCTGCGAGCTGGCTGTCCTCGGGGGCAGCCAGAACGCCTCCTTCTGACCCGGGAGTGTGGAATCCAAGCCTCTCTGCAGGTCAGGCCGAAGGACCTTTGAACCAAGACTCTCTGTGGCCGCGTTGTTTAGGGATCAAAACTGTTCACTTGGCTCCTCTGACAACCTTTTCCCACACAAGCATGCAATACTTTCACAGTACCAAAACCCTCACTGTCTAAAGACTCCATTCCAAACAGCTGTTCCTGGAGGCTGAGAGAACCTTCTAGAACAGCTGTTCTCAGCCTGGCTGAGTCGATGCCTCTGGAGATGGGCCCAGAGAATTGAGGAGGAACAATTTAAGTTCTTCAAGTGTTTGGGCTGTGTGTTTTAGAACTCGCCATTGGAGATTTTCAGTGATGCTAAAGCTATCACTGGTCTGGGTAAAGATACATCAGACGTGATTATCACAACGCTCAGGTCCTTTCCTTCCTCTCGCCTCCATCCCTGACAATAACCAGGACAAACCAGATCCCTAACCTTGCTTGGTCTCTCAACCTCAGGGTTAACTGAAGCTGGGTCCCCTCCAACACCCTTCTGTTATCCTCTGAACCTAAACACAGCCCAAAGAGAACTGTGACAGAGTTGGGAGTCTTGAAAGTCTGATGATAGACGCCAAGCCATTCGGAAGGATCCTGCTACAAAAACAGGCCGTCGGGGAAAGACGGAGAATGCGTTCCCACTAGGGAAGAAGCCCCTGCAGGATAGAATGCCCTCTCTTTTGTTCTAGCATCTTCTGCAATGGTCTGGAGAGACGCTTCAGTATAGTGCTTTCCTTACAAGCACAAGTACTCGAGTTCGATTCCTAGAACCCATCTTTGGGGTGAGGGAGCTGCCAGGCATGTGTGATCCCAAAGCTAAGGAGGTGGAAACAGGAAAGTTCCTGGAGCTGACCAGCCAGACAGCCTACCTTACCGGGTAAGTAACAAGCCAGAGAAAGACTGTGAACCACTCCTGGGGAATGACCATCAAGTGTGCTCACGCACAGACACAAAAGCCACTTCTGGCTTGCTCAGCACTTTACACAGTCTCAGGGGCCCAGCAGAAGCTTCCAAGGAATGGACAGGAATGGCCACTGCAAATAGAAGATCTGTCTGCAAGAGGTCGCACTTTAACTTGTCTGCCACCAATTGGTTTAAAATAAAGTGCCACAGGTAACTGCAGCATTTCACCGGTTTTTTTGGTTTTTTTTTTTTGTTTTGTTTTTTGTTTTTTGTTTTTTTTTTTTAGGAAAAACAACAGCAATGGTTCCTCTTGCCTAGCCCAGGATCCATCCCTAGGACTGAAAAGAAGGGGGAGCTGGAGAGGAGAGGGGGAATATGATAGAGGATGTGATGAAGAGCCAGCCAGCCTCCTTTCTTTCTCTGTGCCTCAGTTTCCCTACCAAATTCGGACATCTGAACCCCATTCACTGGAAGCTAAGTGGAGCTTCAGCCGTCCCAATTTTCAACAATTCACATGTTCCCCCCCACACACACACACACCTCACAAGCCCCTCCCCCACTTTTTTTTCCCCTTTTGATTCATTCCCGAAAGCTTCTATTATCAATCACTGCATGAGGTAAATTTTCAAATCAGCAGTCAGGGTTTTTAAGCCGCATGACTCCTATTACAGGCAAAAGGAAGCAGGTGACCAACACCAACGCAATCTCAAAAATCCACACTGCGGGCGGGCGGGAGGGCGGGCCTTCCTCCGTTCATTCCCTCATTTCCATGGCTTGCATCAAGGATGGGTTTTTAACAAAGCCTTTCCTGAGGAAGGCGCTACCATTCACAGGGGGCCGAAGGGAACAAGGAAGAGAAAACAGGGAACTAAATAAGGAAAGGAAGAACAGAATCCGAGCACACACATGTCCGTGCACGTGTCCCTTTGGGGTGTTTGAGCATCTCCCAGCAGGCTCCAATAGGATTTGTCTTGAAACTGCCTGTTCCTGTGCTCTCTCGTTCTCTCTCTCTCTCTCTCTCTCTCTCTCTCTCTCTCTCTCTCTCTCTCTCTCCTCAATCTTTCTGACTGGCTAAGCCACTCCCCTTCCAATGTCCCTAACTGTGCTCTCCTTACCTCAGGCATTTTCCCATCCCAAGAGGAGGCAACAAGTCTATCCTTCTCCTCTCTGGCCTCCTGATTTTTTAATGTCGCACTGTGGTTGAATTTTTGTACTGTGCCTTTAACCAAGACACTTGGTACAGTTGGGCCTCCCTATCCTTTGGAGATCTGGACAAACCCCACACACTCAATTTGGGGGCTCTGAAAGTCTAGTTTCCCTGTGCAATTTCAGCCAGTTGAAGGTATTTTTCTCTCCCATGATGCCCTTGGTCACTATTTGCTATGTACTCATTCATATGGACCCCATCCTGTATTCAACACCATTCCCACACAATACTTAGCAAATGATATAAGAAGAAAAGGTCTTCACTGTAGGATATCTCAGTGATTAAGAGTGTGCCATTTCTGCAAAGGACTAGAGTTTGGTTTCCAGCATCTCTGTCAGGAAACTCACAACCACCTGTAACTCCAAGTCTTGGGCTCAGACGCTCTCTTCTCAGACCCAGCAGGCACCTGAACTCGTGCGTACATAGTTGCACACAGACACATGGACACACATAACTAAACATAATAAAAATGATGATTCTTAAGAGGAAACATTCATTTCCAGCATAAATGAGGAATACATGACTCATAGTCCCAGTACTCTCAGCTACTCTATGTCTAAGTGGGAGAAGGGGCTTCCTTTGTCCTCTCTCTTCTAATTCAGCCGCAAGGCCTAGAAGGCAAAAAAAAAAAAAGAAGCAGAGTTTGGAGCAAGAGATAAGAGTGTTCCCGTGGACATCTCTGGAGAAGCATAGTGAAGACCATTCACTCAGCTGGTCAGATGAAAGGTGACCATGTTTGCCACCAGACATTCGCGACTTCAGTGGATTCAATGGTGTTTTCTGTTGGCACTCGTTTCTATCTGTAGACACAAGTCTATTTGTCAGTCCCCTGAGTCTTTCCTCTCTGCACCTTGAAGCTTCAAGCAGGACGCTCAAGACAAGATGTACCCCCTAAGTGTGATCTGAGCCCTTCACCTCCGCCACTCCTTGCCCTCTGGGGTAGAGAGCAGTCCCATTCAACTCTGTCCTCATGTTCACAGCCTCTGCCATGGTAGGCACTCCTCAGTAGATTTCCTTCCAGCCCATCCACCACACTATTGCTGACTCCTGCCTTCTCCCCCATCATTCCTCGCCTGTCTCCAGACAGAGATGATCACTGAAGAAGAAACAGATGCCCAAACACAAGATGCTCAACTTGAGCTTCCAAGACAGTTAAACAAGCTACGGGGGAACTGCCCAGCCTGGAAGAAGAGCCACCTGGACCCATGGGGGAGACCAGTGAGAGATGGCTTACTGCAACCCCCCCCCCCAGCTCAGCAGCCACTCCACCTCTGGGGCAGCCAAGTGAAAAGCATTGTGGGCAGGGTGGGGGGATGTGAACTACGGAGCTCTCCCAAGTTCAAATGGGAGACACTCATGATAAAAGGCCTCAGCTTTGTGCAAACATCAAGGTTCTAGGAAAATTTCCTGGAATAGACATCCTCCACAAGACAAACAAATACAGGGAGTAGGGGAAAATAAGTCAATGCAACATGGGACAAGGCAAAGAGAGCCTCGGAAGCCAGCGGTGGTGACCCCCTTCTTCATTCAGTGTAGTAACACCACTACACAAAGCCAGGAAGTAAGACAGCCTTTTGCCTCCTATCATAAAAGGTTTGCATATTAAATAAGACTGGAAACCCTTCTCTTTTTATCCAGCTGAAATTTTCTGTATCAGTTGATATCTCATACCCCTTTGTCTGGGCAGCAGTAGACTCAAACTGAGGGTTTAAAATACTAATAGGTGTTGGCTTGGATTTTTCAAAACCTACTTTAATTATGGGTTCTTAAACACTTCAACCTCCCTTCTAGCCCACCAACCTGAGGTAGCAGAGAAAGGAGGTTAATAGGAAAGGGGGGTTGTGGACCTGTTTAGAAGTAGTTCTTTGGGGCAATTCCAATCTTCGGTGTCACACTCTGGGTGAGGTTCTGAGGGTATTTCTCAAGAGACATAACTGATGAGAAAAGATGCATCCGAGATGTGGGCTAGGATGGATGGAATGAAAGAGGACAAAGCAGAAAGCCAGCTAAGCACCAGCATCCCTCCCTCCCTGTTTTCTGGTCCACGGACTTGTGAGGAGTCCCAACCTCATATTCCCACTACCACAGAGCCACCTGCCACCATGCCTTCCTCATCGAGATAAGGTATAGGCCTTCAAACTGTGTATCAGAATAAATCCTCGCTCTTGAAGATTGCCTTTGTCAGATAATTTGTCTCATCAGGAGAAAAATAATTAATAAGCAGAGCGTACCAGGCTTTCCTGGTACCATCACAGGAGACTGAAGTCACTTGCTGGAAGAAGAGAAAGAAAAGAGCTTGTGACCATGACTGAGGTCCATCTTCCAAAGCATTAGGAGTGTGCTTGCATGCCTGATGGCCCAGCTCACAGTGCATTTCCCCTGGAGGGACTCAGGCAATCAGTGTTCACCACACTACTGAGAAGCCACCACTACCTCTCCAACCCCTCATCATATCCACAGACAGGGTTTGTTGTTGTTGTTTTCTTTTATTTGTTTCTTTGTATTTTTTAAGGGAAGGGTCAGGTGATGGTGTTCCAGGCTAGAATGGACAAAACCTTCAGTGACATTGGTTTTGCAGTTCATAGAGTTGCCTAGGAAGACAATGGTCCACGACTTCCTGTGAGTTCCCTCACAGGAAAGCTGTAGTTGTGTAGCTCACTTAGCAGCTACACACAGGCCAACAGGAACCCGCTCATTCAGTCTGTCTTACCCTGTAGCCTTGATACGTCAAACACCCATAAATGCAGTCATGTTTTCCCTGCTGGACAGAGAAGCTTTAAAAAAAAGGAAACAACTGAACTTTCCCATTCAGTGTCTGCTAACCTTCCATTTTAGAAATCACAGCTAAGACCAATGGTAAAGTTATCACTGTAATGGTGAAAACCAAGAGTTGAATTCCAAATCAGTGAATGCCGAATACTAAGTATCAACTTGACAGGAATTGTCACCTAGGAAACAAGGCTTCAGGCACACCTGTGAGCTGCCAGCCTCTTATCTTCATCATTCTGTTAACTTAGGTGGGAAGTGGGCAGCGCCATTCCCTGAGCTTGGGTCCTAGACTGCATTAAAAAACAAAAGCAAGCCATGCCCCCAATACTTAGTGTTCTCTGCTTTCTGGCAGTAGATGCGATATGACCTCACACTCCTGTTGTTCAGGACTTCCTGCCATGATGCACTGGATACTGGAACTTTGAGCCAGATAAACTTTTCCTTCTTCAGTTTGTGTTGCTCAGAGTATTTTATCACAGCCACAGAAGAAGCAACTAAGACACCAACTCTTATTTCCCAATGCTACAACCTGGAGCAAGTTCCCAGGACTCGGGGACTTCAATTTCCTTCTCATAGAAGTTGCTTTGAGAAACAATATAACAACTGGAACACATAGATACCATGATTGTTGTCATGCCAATAACAATAAGTAAATAAGGATTCAGCTGACTTACCAAGTAACACAAAGAGTGCACTTCTCCTCACCTGAATGCTTGCTGTCACTTGAATATGATTATTAGCAGACAACCTATCTTTAGCTTTATGCAAAAATGTTCTGCTCCGATCACACTTGAAAGCTCTGGGAAGCTGCATCGTTTCCTCTAACAACATGATCCTCCCAATGGCAACAGGAAAGCACGCCTGCGCTTTGCACATCTGAAAATCTGATTACCATAGGTTAGCGTGTTGGGAATAACAGAAAAGGTGCTATGGTCTATACCCAAACTTAGAGCCAAGGTTTGTTTCCTTGCTTTGACGGGTGTAAAGATGGCAAGAGGAGACAGCAGACACTGTTTCTGGACTCTACTCTGCTTTAGACACAGCTCTACTAAGGCAGCCAGAGTCCTTTTCTGCAGTTTGCTCATTAAAATATGACGTAAGGGTGCAAGATTCAGGGTGAGACCTGCATCGTATCGATCTTTGCATACCTATGGCCAGGATGAATGCATGAATGGTCCATCCAAGCGTACCAGCAGGTAAAGACAGCCCAGTGGTAACGACACCGACACCGGATGCCAGCCTGAGCACCTGAGAAATTTCACAGAGACAGCTTTTTTTCTACAATAGAAAGAAAACCTAAGGGCATGCCTGTTTCCTTCAGTGAAATTGACAAGGCCTTCAAATCTGTGGAAGATAGAGGTCCTAACCCCGGTGGCCCACATCCTTCAGATAGATATTAATGCTAGCTGAGCCCTAGCAACAAAGCAAAAATACTTAACATTACCCCCAAATATGCCCCTGAATATTCATAGCACAGGTGCTTCTGGTGTTAGAACCCAGTGCTGAATCCAATAGTTCCAAGGACCTTTTTTTTATTTTTTAAATATGTCCCCCTCCTTGACTTCACTATCAGCTTTCTAATCCAATCATGGACGCCCACTCTGTCCCTCTTAATTTTATTTTTTCAGTTTCGCCATCTGTTCTGTAGATATTCCCACACTTAGACCCGAGGCCCCAGAGGAAATCTTGAGGTGATACGCTGGACAGGTGTGAGGTCTGCCAGTAATAATAATAATAATAATAATAATAATAATAATAATAATAATAATAAACAAATCAATAAATCTCTCACCCTCCATTTTCCCAGAAATTAAAGAGAAAAAAATCACCACCTTCATAAACTATAACTCCGTCTCTCACAGGGGTCTCCATGCAGCCAACATGACCTCCTTCCACTTCACTCTCTCCTGTCTAAACAGCTCTGAACTCCTGAACATGGATGCGTATCTATAAGCTCCTAACTATTGTCACTAGACTCAGTCCCGACCTCAGGCTCCTCCTAACATTACTGAAAGGCTGAACGAGAGGAAATTCGCATGAAATAGAGCTCAGAATGGCGTGGCTGTCATGGTAAGCACTAGGATAGTTCCTCGAAAAATAAATAAAGGTATGTAAATAATGTTACCATCCAGTCTTCTAAGTATGCACCCAAAAGAGTTGAAAGCAGGGGTCAGAAGACGACATACTTCTACATGCAAGCAGGGATCAGAAGACGACATACTTCTACATGAAAGCAGGGGTCAGAAGACGACATACTTCTACATGAACGCAGGGGTCAGAAGACATACTTCATATGAAAGCAGGGGTCAGAAAACATACTTCTACATGAAAGCAGGGGTCAGAAGACATACTTCTACATGAAAGCAGGGGTCAGAAGACATACTTCTACATGAAAGCAGGGGTCAGAAGACATACTTCTACATGCAAGCAGGGGTCAGAAGACATACTTCTACATGAAAGCAGGGGTCAGAAGACATACTTCTACATGCAAGCAGGGATCAGAAGACATACTTCTACATGAAAGCAGGGGTCAGAAGACATACTTCTACATGAAAGCAGGGGTCAGAAGACATACTTCTACATGAAAACAGGGGTCAGAAGACATACTTCTACATGAAAGCAGGGGTCAGAAGACATACTTCTACATGAAAGCAGGGGTCAGAAGACATACTTCTACATGCATTCAGAAGCTTTCTTTACAACAGCCAAGAGGTAGAAATAACCCACGTGTCCACCAGAGTACAAATGGATAAACTCAATGGAGATGTAGCCTACTATTCTGCCTTAAATAGCCATCATTTTTAAAGGGGGGGGAGTTATTTTGGTTATCTTTTATTTTGTTGTTAGTAGTGGTCATAGCTATTTCATTTCGTTTTGTTTTGTTTTGTTTTGTTTAATTTTTGTTGGAGGATTCTGGCAAGTTGACACAGTACCTTGACCATATCTCAGGCTAGCCTGGGAACCACTATGAATCCCAGGCTAGCCTAGAGCTTGCAATTCTCCTGCCTCAGCATTCTGAGTGCTTGGATGACAAATGTCCATGACTATAGCTAGCCAAAGACAATACATTCTTACAGAGGCTACATTCTTATGGATCAACATTGAGGCTAAAGGAAAAAGGTAAGTTACAAAAGAAAAAGTGTACATGATTCTCTGTAGATGGGTACCACAGCCTTCAAATTCATAGACAGAAGAGCGGTTGTTGAGCTGGGTACTGTGAAACAGGGTATTTAATGGGTAACACATTTCTTGTTTGCAAGATGAAGTGGTTTCTGAAGATTGACTGGTGACTTTCAGTCAACACCACTGAACTACAGACTGAAGACAATGAATGTATTTTTATATCATGTACTTTGATGACCACTTCATAAGGGGGTGGGGGTGGGATATCAAGACTCTTTATGTTCCAAGGTTACCTGTTGGTCCCCAAAACCCAGTCTGAAAGGCTGAGCCATGTCCCCCTCAGATCCCGCTATGGCAATCCCCTTGCAGCCAACAGGAGCCTTCCTATCCCTGAACATCTTGTGCTGCCCAAGAATGGATTTTTTATTGTAGCACAACTGTAGCCTACAGAAGTCAAAATATCAAAAGTCCCCATCTGTAGTTAACATTCTGATTCTTAACCTTGTGATGGTTACATATGTGTAAAAAATAAGCCATTGGGCCAAGCACAATGGTACATATCTCTGATCCAAAGGGGAAATATAGGCAGGGGCAGGGGCAGGGGCAGGAAAATGGCTGCAAATTGGAGGCCACTTTGGTTTACACAGTGAGTTCAATGCCAGCCAGGTCTATGCAGGAAGACTCTCCCTGAGAGAGGCGGGGGGGGGGGGGGGGGGGAGGGGAGGGAGGGAGGGAGGGAGGGAGGGAGGGAGGGAGGGAGGGAAGAAGGGTAGGATAGAAGAAAGGAGGGAGAAAAGAAAGGAGACAAGGAGGGAGGGAGGGAGGGAGGGAGGGAGGGAGGGAGGGAGGGAGGGAGGGAGGACTCATTTAAGCTGGACACTGTTAGACTCCAGATTCAGCCCTGCTTTGTTATCGTTGACTTGATTCATACAGCCATCCCCTCAAAAGATTATATTGAAAGGCCTCCCCCCAAGCCTGATAGACCACTAGACAGTATGCAGCACATGACTTTTGCCTACTGATGCAATTGTGATTTGGAAGTCTGAGGATACAGAGGGAGGAGGGCAGAGCATAAAAAGCAGTGGGGACAGTTTTGCAATGTTCTTTTGCATCAGGAAAACAAAGGCTGGTTGCTTGTGCAGCCATGGCTATCAGTCTGCAGGCCAGCAGACTGGAAGCTCAGACCGGGCTGGTGATCGGCCCATGTCAGGAAATGGTAACCATTTTCATTTTTTTTTTTTTCGGTTTTTCAAGACAGGGTTTCTCTTATAGCCCTGGCTGTCCTGGAGCTCACTTTGTAGACCAGGCTGGCCTCGAACTCAGAAATCTGCTTGCCTCTGCCTCCCGAGTGTTTTCATTTTTATAAGACATGCATACATATGTGTATACATGCACATACACATGACACCTTTGAAGTCCAACATAAGGATGGCTGACATAATTGTATGTGCCTTAGCTTCTTTTCCAGTGCTGTGATAAAAATACCCTGACAGAAGGGCTTAATTTAGTTTGGAGTTCAAAGTTCAGTCTATCATAGCAGAGAAGTCAAGGAGACAGGATCTTGAAGTACCTGGTAACATCACACCCACAATCAGGAACAGAAAGGATGAACCAACACTCATGTTCAGCTTGCTTTCTCCATCTTGTAAAGTGTAAGGCCCACTGCATAAGGAATGGTCCGCCCACGGTAGGCATTTTCCTTCCTCATTGCAATCAAGACAGTGCTACAAAGGCATACACAGATGCCCATCCCCCACATGACTCTAGATCCTGTCAACTTGACAATTAACACTAATCATCACAGGGCAAGAGTTAGTATTCACTGTGAGGCAGGGGCTTTCTGCAGTTGGCAAGTTTTGTGGACTTTTAGTGACAGCAATGCTAGTCTTGAAAAATCTGATTAATGGCCAGTTACCAGAAGATTCCCAAGTGCTGACCCCAAGGCACAAAGACCAGAAGACAGCATCCCCAAAGAAACAAGATGGAGTAAGTTGCTTTGAGACATTAGAACTCAGACTTTAAGTTGTAATGCAGTCTGGTATCCTAGACTTGGGGAGTAGGGGTGGTATTTGTGTCAATTGTTTCTACATGAGCCAAGAAGAGTCATGTCTGGCAGGCTTGAACGGCAGAAACCAGAACACGCAGGCCGGAAGCTGCATCTTCCTCCCCTATGAACACGAGCTGAGAGGGAGGCGGGGGATGGAAGGATCCAGGGGCAGGATCTGGAGCCAGAGAGATGACTAAGGTCTGATGCAAACACCATGAGTGTGTGGGACTCGTGAGACATACAAGTCTGGAGGCAAACATGCTCTAGGCGTGATACAGGGAAGCCACCCAGCCTGAAAGGTTACCCCGGACCGCCTGGTGGCTTTAACATGGCAGGCAAGGCCAGGGTACTCCCTAAATCCTCTTCCTAGTGTTCTCTTCTTTGACAAATGAAGTGGAATCCCCAGAGCAAAGCACGATAAGGAGGAGCCCTCTCTCCCCCAGCAGATTTATGGGCCTTCTGCACCCAGCCTGTGTTTGTCAGACCAAAATGGTAAGGGTGGGGTAATAGAGTCAAATTACAGCTTCCTATAATAGGGAAAGTTAAATAGACAAGCTTTCCCACCCCGAGGAGGACGAAGCAGAGGTCAGTACTAGTGGCTTTGTACATGAATGGACCTTCCCCTCCATCCCCTTTCACATGTGGTCCAGCAACAGTAACAGACAGATGCGACACAAAAAGAGACACACCTGATTAACCATGAATACAACAGCTGTCGCCTCCCGCCAGAGCCACACTACGCCTCGCACCCTTGTTCTGCCTGCTTTGGGTTTTTTCCCCCCTTTCTTTCAAATAGCAAAAGGAAATTAAACCTACCGTTAAGACTCAAGTTAGTGGGAGGGGAGAGTATGAGCAGCCAAGCCTTTGTCTCTAGGCTCAGGGGCTTGTAATAGGTACCTTCTATCTGGCCTTTCATCTGAAGAAGACTGTGGCCTACTGTTAACTGCTCCCTCAACTCAAAACCTGGAGATAGGGCAGCCGTGGGTGGAATAAGACGGAGGTGACTCAAACTGGGAAGAAAAGGGTGAAGGTGTGTCCCTCCTCTCCTTTTCAACAGCTTGTCTCCGTCAGCTGCAACTCCTCGATGCCAAAAAAGAACACCCACCTTTAAGACAAACTGAAGATCTTACAGAGGAGGCGGGACTCAACAGAGCATTGCCCATGCATGGGAATGTGCTAACTTCGACTGAACCTGAGGTGGCGACAAAAGAAGGTCAACTTCGGCCTCTCCATTGCAGACAATTCTGAGGTCACTTTCACTGCCGAGGCCTTAGCAATCAGATTGAGGAGGGACTCTAGGTACTGAATTGCCAAGAATCTCTGGTGGCATGATGTAATCAGGAGAGTTTCCAGAAACCTGGTCATTAAAACTCTAAATGTCAATCTAATTTTTTTAAAGGTGTTTTGCTTAAGCTTAGGCTTGGTTTGGTTTGGTTTGGTTTGGTTTGGTTTGGTTTGGTTTGGTTTGGTTTGGTTTGGTTTGGGGGAGACTGGGCTCCTACATTAAGTATCCAACTCCTGAAGCCTACATTGCTATTTCTTAAAATGTCTATTGTCCAAAAATCCCTTCTGTAGTTTCAAAGGCAGAATGATTTTTTTAAAAAATCAGAAATTCATCATGCAAGCACAAGGCTTCTGACAGAAAACACTGAGTAGCACAGTCCCACAGAAATCCAAAGGATGTCTGTCCCCTGTTACCTCACACGAATGGGAAATGAACGGAATCACTGTAGACACCCGTGGACGCTCACAGTTCCTCATTAAGGCGGGGACCACCGAGACACTTCCATCTTCCATCAAGAATTCACAGAGGTCCGAGGAAAGGCCGTGCGTGGCCCGGGGAGTGTTCAGCTGGCAAGCACAAGGACCTAAGTTGAAACCCCAGCATTCACAAGTTTTAAAAAGCCAGGTGTGGTGACACACTTGTAATTCCAGCCCTGGCGAAGGGGAGACAGGCAGACCCCCGGGGACTTGATGGCCAATCTGTCTTGCTTGGCAAGTTTCAGGCCAGTGAGAAACTGACTCAATAATAATGATGATGATGATAATAAATAAGGATGGTACAAATAGAACAACAGGCTGTCCACTGGCTTTTACCAGGCATGTATGTGCAGCATGTACACAGTCATAACCAACAACAACAAAACCCTTGGAGATCTCACTCGATAGAGTTAGAAAGGGGAACTGAAATGCTAGGAAACTTCGTGTCAGATGCCAGCAAAGGCCAAGAGCCATAGGGCACTGGAATTAATTCTAGAACACAAAAGAAGCCTCTTTGGGAGGTTAGCTTTTGACTCTTCTTTTTTCCAGTCGGTGAATAGCCATGTCTACTCTCGGGGCAAACCAAGGGTCCCTCCTCAAAACCTTGTGAGAAGACGTTGTTTACCCTGCCAGCAACGCCATCTCCATAGTTCTTCCCCAATGCCTCCAAGTGTCTCCTTGGCTTCCAAGAGCCCACGGCTTCAGCGAAGTAAGCCGGTCTGTTTTCAATGCTTAACTTTTAACACATGGCAAACGGATGGCACTTTGAACACGACCATCATCTGGCTGAGGAGAAAGCTGTTTTCCATTTCTGGCAACCCATACTTCTGGCTTATCATGACAGGAGGAAAGGGGCTGAAATTACACTTGGGTTGGATTGCGTTGATCACATTTTTCCGTCTTTGTAGCTAAAAAAAAAAAAAAAAAAAAAAAAAAAAACTAGAAAACTCTCCTCTGGTGTTGCAGAAAATGGTAATAGAGTTGACACCACTGTTGGCATTCCGACTAAACTGCATTCATGAAAGGAAGTAGTAGGTTAGCGTCTTTCATCTTTTCTCCCTAAAACACAGCATGGTATCGTAAAAGCTAGGACTGGACCAAGAGTTTTTAAAACGTTGATGGCCTACTGCGCATGCTCACTGGGGGTGGAGTTGGGCGGGGCATGGGTAGGTATGATTGCCTGGTACTCATACTCACTGCGGGTGAGGAAGGGTGGGTAGGTAGGATGGTCTGGTGTGCTTGCTCACTGGGGAGGATGTGACTTGGAGGGGGCATGGGTAAGTATGATGGTTCATCTTTACGGTCAAACATAGTGTTGCCTTCTCTGCTTCCTGCCTTATCGGATTGAAGCTGCTGTCCTTTGCCACTTGCTCTGGACACCAGGATATTCTGCCCAATCACATGGGACCAAAACTTCTGAAACCAACAGTCATAACACATCTTTTCCACCTTTATGCTGTTCTTTAGGTGTTTTTTTTTTCCTTACAACAATGAGAAAAGAAGCTAAAAACAGGAAGTATGGCATCTTTCAAAAGGCTACTTTCAACCCTCCTCGCTCTGCATGCAACAGTTAGCATTGCAGTAGTGAATATCACAAGCTACGAGGCTTAATGTTTAAAAAAAATATATTCCTCATAGCTTTGGAATCCAGTCCAAGATCAAGGAATTGACAAGGCATCCCTGGAATCTCTCCTTGGTTTGTATATGACAATCTTTCCCCCAAATCATCAAGTTATCTTCTTTTGACACAGGTCTATGCCCTAATCTCTTTCTATATGGATACTAGACTGACTTAGGGATGGATCACCCATATGCCCTCATTTTAAGCAGTGTCGCCTTCTGAGGTGCCAGAAGTTAGCACTCCAACAAAGAGTTTTTAAAGGGATGTAACTTACCCCTCCCACTCCTTGGAGGGACTTGGTACTCAACTGAATAAACTCAGCTTCATTTCAGCTATAACAGACTCAGTCTGAGGCCTGGATTCATAAAGGAATAGAGCCGAATGCTCATCTGATGTCTGACTTGTTGTGGTTTATGCAGAACAACGCCAGCAGAAGCGGGGAGGACAGTGATGTCACTAAAAAGCATTCTCTTAGAAGGAGACCAGCTTCTGTGATCCCAGGGGGCATTAGAACCATGATATCCTTCTCTAGAAAAGAAATTATTGGATTTTTTTAATTTACATTTCAAATGTTATCCCCTTTCCCAGTTTCCCCTCCCTTCCTGTAAACCCCCTCTCCCATCCTCCCTCCCTCTGCTTCTATGGGGGTGTTTCTCCACTCACCCACCCACTCCCACCTCCCTGCCCTCCATTCCCCTATACTGGGGCATCTATCCAGCCTTCATAGGACCAGGGACCTCTCCTCCCCTTGATGCCTGACAAGGCCATCGTCTGCTACATTTGCAGCTGGAGCCATACGTACTCCCTGGTTGATGGCTAAATGCGGCAGGATGGTGTGAGCACTTTCTGACTGCACTCCTTCACCCCACCTCCCCTGGGACCTTCATTAAGGTTCTTCTCAAAAGGGATTTCCCTCTCACATCTACAAACATCAGAAAGGAGTGGAATGAGTCGCCAAATGATCAGAACGAACGTTTTCTCATGGCACTTTCTCCTGAGCAAAAACATGACTTCTTACGTGAGCAAAACGAAAGAAAAGTGATAGCAGATGACTAACCAGGGTGACAGGAAGATGTATGGGTGTTCGGGACATCGGGAGCTTTTGAAGCACGCAAGGCCGGTGCTGAAATGAGAGTGGGTGAGCAACCGCCCTCGCAAATGGAGCACAGGAAGAACTATGAATAAGACGCATACACACACACCAAAAAGACGTGTGTAATTTGCAGTGTGTAGCAGTGGGCTGACCATGATGGTTCTAAATACCCTCTGACACATTTTTACAGAGGAACCGGGTGGCTTTATTCTAGATGACAATCCCTTGCTAATTACCCTTCATGCTGACTGATAGTGGCACTGTGAGTCACCAGGGTTCTCCCGTGGAGCCCTGTTTACTCATGGGCCATGTGTTGGCTGTGATTGGGACGTGAGTGAATCCAGAAGCCCTTGATTACAGACCTCCATGTGGGGGATGAGGGTCCGGGTGACATCATGGGTCATGGACTGAATTGCACCCCCACCCCCCACCCCCAAACAAAAGCTGCATTGAAGTCTTAAGCCCCAGTTCCTACAAATGTGACTCAATTAGAAAGGAAGCCATTGCACATGTAATCGGTTAAGATAAGGCTCTATTTGATCAGGGAAGAGCCAACATCCGATATGACTGGAAAAAAGCAGAGAGAGAGAGAGAGAAGGACACCAGGAAGAGAACCATGGAGATAGACATTGGAAAGATGCATCTACAACCCAAGGAATGCCAGTGCATCCATTACTTTAGCTAACAAAAGGAGCCTATGGGAGAAAGGATTTATTTTGACTTATGGTTTTAGAAGATACAGCTGGTTCATAATGCTGGAGCCATGGATGGAAGGGGGAACGTGGGAGACAACTGATCGGCATGGCCTCTCCAGTCAGGGGGCAGAGAAACGTAAATGCTGGTCCTCAAATTGCTTCCTCCTTCTTCATCTTATATTCAGTCTGGCATACACATATACTTACACACGCATGTGCATGCACACACACACACACACACACACACACACACACACACATGCATGCACCAGCCCTTCAGGGTAGGTCTTCCCTGATCAGTTAATAATCTTTGGAAATAACCTCATAGACAACAACAAGGGTGTGCCTCTCTTATGCTGTGGACACTCTTAAATCTAATCAAGTTGTCAATAAAGAACTGGCCATCACAATCTGAAAACACCAAAGTCTGGGGAAAGGCAAAGGATTCTCTCCCTTTGCTTCAAGAGGTCAAGCCTTTGGAAGTCGGGGAGAAGAAGCGTTGCTCCTCCAGCCTACTGTACTTTGCAAAAGCAAGTACCCATACTGTGGTTCCCAGTCACAAACAAGCTTTGAACCCCATGGTCCTCTGCTCCACAGCTTCTAAACTGATAACTCTTCATAATAGTCCCCTCTTGAGCACAGTTCCAATATTTCAAAAACATGCAGACTTTTACTTTTCTTCTTTCCCTCTCCTCCACATTAGACACAAAGATGCCACAAGTTGAAGATGCCAGAGATTGTCCATTTTCCCCTCTCTGAGGTCTTAGCACTGGTGGCTGTGACCTGGACACAGCTCCAGACCTTCATCTTTTGCTGGGACTTGAACTCAAGTGATTTTAGACTCGATAACTAGAATTCCATTGTCACCAATGTTTTAGATTCCAAGGCAATGACCAAGAACGGGAACAGCACTGGAGAGATGGCTCAGTAGTTAAGGGCACTGGCTGCTCCTCCAGAGAACTTGGGTTTGATTCCCAGCACCCACAAGATGGCTCACACCATCTTTAGCTCCAGTATCAGGGGATACAATGCCTTCTTCTGACCTCTGGGAGCACCAAGCATGCATGTGATACACAGACATCCATGCAGTAAAACATCATAGTAAAAACATTTTTTAAAAACCTGAAAGAGGTGGAAACATACTTTCGCTTCTTCCTTGTGCTATTCTAGGATCTTGTTATAAAAAAATGAAATGGAAAATGTTTCTTGAATAAATAATTTTGCAGAAAGTAAAAGAAAGACTGTCAGGGGCTGGAATGATGGTTCGGTGGTAAAGAGCATCGACTGCTCTTCCAAAGATCCTGAGGTCAAATCCCAGCAACTGCATGGTGGCTCACAACCATCTGTAACAAGACCTGGTTTCTTTTTCTGTAATGTCTGAAGACAGCTATCGTGTACTTACATATAATAAATAAATAAATCTTAAAAAAAAAGAAAGACTGTCAGATAAGACTATAATCCATTAAAGCTGTCAGTCAATTAAGCTACCAATTAGGTTTTGTTTTGTGTGTTTTCACTATTGTTTTTACTTTTCAAACAGGCTCTCACAACACAGCCCAGGATATCCTGGAGCTGATTATATGTATCCCAGGCTAGCCTGCAACCCATGGCAATTTTCCTGCAGGCATAGACCACAATTACAGCTCAGTGTTTGCTGATGCTAAGAAAGCCAGTATACAAATGGATTATGGATGGGCTGTACGTAAAACAAAACTATGACCACTTCAGGAAGCCAACCCATTACTGGATGTTAACCAGCCCAGGAAGTCAGTCCACCACCATAAGTCAAACCTGTAAGACGTCAGACCATTATCTTCATCAACAATCCAGGAAGCCAAATCATACCTCCACAATAACGGGCTCAAAATAGCTAACCCTGAATAACAAAAGACAGCTTCTCTACTCTTTGCCTCAAACCCCAATATGGAACAAACCCGAGAAGGCCAAATATGCACTTTAGCCAATCACATTGGATCCCACGCCTCCAGTTGATGCCTCTCAGCTTCCCCACGCTCTATGGAAATGAACCTGAAGCCTTCCACTCCCCTTGAAGTTGCTCTCAAAACACAAGTATCACCTATGACTCCATTGCTAGCATGAGGGCTGGCTAAAAACCCTTTGGTCCTGCTTTTTTCTATTGGTCTTTTATTTATTTCCATACCACCAAAAGTATACTCTCTATATGACTCAGGGGCAGTATAGAGAAAGGCGTGGAGAGCATGATCTTACTTAACAAGCTTTACATCTTGGGAATTTCAGACCAAAAAAAAAAAAAAACAAAAAACAAAAAACAAACAAGAACCACATCACAATGGCCAAGGCTTTGATAAGCTAAATGAAGGCTAATAATCCAAATCCTGAGATCAAGGGACAGAGCATTTTGGATGCTTTAATTTGGAGGACAAATTGCTTTCATTTGGAGGATCAGCTGTTAATCTGAGTTTCAGAACACAAAGCAGCGTTCTTGCAGACGATTATACGGTTATTCAAACTTGGAATTTGTGGAAACACCAAGGAACCTTAGCAAGAAACCTATTTGTCCCACGATTATTTTTACTGGCACTCGAAGAGAAGATGGCTTATTGGAAATGCCCTTCCCTAAGCCCATAGTAGTTTGGAGCTTCCTTTAGCCATCAAACTGTAGATGGGACACTCGCACAGTGAGCATCCTGAGTCAGCTCACCTGTGTTCCCATTTCAACCACTTTCCCAGATGCCTTGGTTGTTCACTAACGTGAGTCTTGATCCAGGACATCTGAGATGGTTCATCTTCACTGCCAGCTTAACAAGATGTAGATTCACCCAGGAAACATATCGCTAGGCATGTCCATACAGATGTTTCCAGAAAGGTGTAATGGAGGAGAGAGGACTCACTCTGAATGTGAACAGGCTGGGAATTCAGTCTGAGAGTGAAGGAAGACAGGCGAAATCACGAACACCAGTAACCATCTCTCTTTGCTCCCTGGCTATACATGCAACATGATCGGCTGCCTGGGCTGCCACGACTTCCCCACCAAAAGGGACTGTGTCCTGTCGAACCATGAGCCATAATAAATTCTTAAGCTGCTTCTGCCAGGGCTTTTCTCACAGTGATGAGAAGAATTACTAATGAACCAGGCGACTATTGGAGGCTCCTTCCCTGATACTGAGGTTTCAAAGCAACCAGTTATCAGGACTCCTCTGCCTAAGTTCTAGACCAAATAAAAGGCCAGGAGTCAAACAGAGAGAGTAGGAAATGTCACCTTTATTAAAATTTACAATGTCTTTGTTGGAAAGTATGAGTCTGAGACTTTAGCTTTCCTAATATTATGGCACTAAGTCATCCGGCTGCTGTCAGGTAGGAGTAGCAGACAGGACACTTGGCTACATGGGCATCTGCTTTTTAAAACTTAAGACCTGTAGGGGCAGCAAATGCTTTAGTTTTCCAAGCTGTTCCCAAACAAAGCTGAGAAGGAGAGCCATGCATCCACGCTCAGTTGCTTCTCCCACACTGACTGAGGTTCCTCTTTGCCCAGTGAAGTAAGAATAGGGCTAGCCCAGGAACCTATTCAGTGCAAACACATCTCCATCATAAACATGGGGGCAGAGAAGTAAATGCTCCCATCTAAATCCTTTCTATAACAGGGGTAAGCTTTTGCAAGACTGAGATACCAAGCACACAGACGTGTGCACGCACATGTGTGTGTACACACACATACAGAGAGAGACAGAGACAGAGACAGAGACAAAGAGACAGAGAGAGAGAGACAGAGAGAGAACTACTCACACTGTAGTCTCACTTTGTACTTCTGGTATTCAGGACAACTTTTAGGCCTGAGGAGAATAAATATCCTCACAGAGAAAACTCTCTCAGGCCAGGCTGTGGCTGTTGATGCAGACTCACTCACCTGGAGCCCTGACTCCCTGTCCTAGCTCTGTCAGCTTTATACTGGAGTCAAGGTCACTTGCCCTCTCTGTCCCTCTCCATCCAGGTCATACAATGAGAAATAACACAGGGAAAGCCCACACCACAGAAGTGGGAAGATCACTCCATATGAGCGAACAAGAATAATGTTTACCTTTAAAAAGAATGACCATTGAGCAGCCCTTTGCCACCTAGAAGAACATTTTAGCACAGTAAATGGACACCATGAATGTGAAGAAGGGACACAAAGATTCCCTCATATGTAGCTTAAGACTTCAGGTGTTGTTTTGTTTTGTTTTGTTTTGTTTTGTTTTATCTTGTTTTGTTTTGTTTTTTACTTCATTTGAAAAACGCATAGCTGGCAGCTTGATACACAGTTGAGATCAGTTACACTGATAACCCAGAAACCTGGGATGGATTCCTTCCTGCCCTCAGGTTAGCTCTGCCTGAATCACCCCTCATCAACAAGAGATCGGAGCACCCTTCTTCCAGGAGACTGACATTCATTGAAAAGACACCATTTCTCTTCTGCAGCTTCTCGAAGACTATGATTTCCTGCTGTTGGTTTTAGATTTACTTTTTAAAAATGAGGTAGGGGATTGGGTACAAAAAGGTAGCCCAGCAGGTAGCGGGCCTGGCAACTTGAGTTCCATTTTTAAGACACATACTGTAGAAGGAGAGAACAGAGTCCTGCAAGTTGTGCTTTGACCTCTACATGTGCACCATAGCATGGACACACACACACACACTCTCTCTCTCACTCACACACACACATGCATGACAAATAAAATGCTCAAAGGTTTGAGAGGAGAAGAAAGTACAAAAGAGAGTAGGTGTCACAAATACACAGCCAGGGAAGAAAGAACAGAAGCTTACCAACTCTTGCTGCCACTTCCCCGGGTGCTTAAGTCAGGGAAGCTAGATGTCACCCCATAGGCACAGCTTTGACGGTTGTGGGGACACAGCGCCAAGTAGCTGCAGTTGGAAGGATGCAGATGGGTCTATTTCACATTTCACTCTCTGTTCATTATTCTCACCGCTCTCTTCCCCCCAAACCCAGTGCTTGCTCATCCAACACATTGTAGAATCCAGAGGCTGTGATGGGTGCTTCAAACATAAAGAGAAATGGGAGGGGCTGGAGAGAGGCTCAGAGGTTAGGACCACTTACTGCACTTGCAGAGGGCTTGCATAAGTTCCCAGCACCTACATCAAGGACACTTGTACACACACTCACACACACACAATGCACACACACTCATGCAGACACACACACATTCTCTGAAACAAAATACAAATTGAAAAACAAGACAGAGACAGGGACAGAAAGATGACTGCCTTCCTTTGAGTAGAGGCCTAGGATGGAAGGAGATTTGAGAGCTGTGGTTTTTTTGGTTTGGTTGGTTGGTTGGTTGGTTGGTTGGTTGGCTGGCTGGCTGGCTGGCTGGCTGGTTAGTTGGTTGGCTGGCTAGCTGGTTGGTTGGTTGGTTGGTTGGTTGGTTGGTTGGTTGGTTGGCTGGTTGTTTGGTTGTTGTTTGGTTTGGTTTGGTGGCACAATGAGAGAGAAATGAAGAACACTGAGTAGTCTAGGAGAGGGAGCTTTAAGAAATGAGGTAAAGAACCACAAGATGTATATGCCTAGTTGGATTTTCTAAGAAGCAGTGTCAGAGACTGTGAGTGAGGCTCCCTGGAGAGGGCTCCCTTACAGGGGAGTGAGGCTGACATTGCCACAGGCCATCCCTTGTCCCATCTGGAACTCTCTGGTGCTGGGCTGCTCTTCAAAGCTGTTGTTGAAACAGTAGGGTCAGGCTGTGGTACCCTTCATGGACCACAGAAGGCAAAGCCGCAGCTTTCCTTAGGTAAGAATGCCCTCTGGAACCAAGGACGATTCTTTCTTCTCCTCTCAAACCTTTAAGCATTTTATTATGTTTATTTGTCATGCGTGTGTGTGTGTGTGTGTGTGCGTGTGTGTGTGTGTGTGTGTGAGAGAGAGAGAGAGAGAGAGAGAGAGAGAGAGAGAGAGAGAGAGAGAGAGAGTCCATGCTATGGTGCACATGTAGAGGTCATGTCTGTTCTATTGTCTGCAAACCTGGGGGAGTGGGGGTGAGAGGGATGTCATTCTGACCTGGGCAACTGGAGTATTCAATACTGGAGATTTGTCTGTGAATCAGCACCATGTAATACCCAGATGCCCTCGGCAGTAAGCACTGCAGGCTGGAGATGTGGCAGCGCACCACAGAATCTACTCCAGAGCCACTGCAGGGTGTTTCCAAAAGAGAGACCTGAGCTGTATTTCAGAGTATTGATGCTTCTCTTCCTGGTGGGTCTCTAGTTGTAGAGGTAGGTATCTAGACAGGAAGGAAGCTTTTTTTTTTCTTTCAAGAATTGGATCTGGATTTTTACCACAGGTACATATTCATGCACCATTTTTCTGGTTCATAGCATAAGCATCTTCGTATTAATACGTGATTTCTGAACATGGGGTTTAAATGGTAGCAGAATCCCTGCCACAAGATTTGAAGACCTTTTCTTATGTGATTGGACAATTAGGGTCCTTTCTGGGTCTCTGTCTACTATTGCTCTTTGTTATACCTTATGCCCAAATTCCTAACAAGGGGCCAATCTAAACAGAGAGCAGAGAGCAGGCGCTGAGGACTGAGGTGGGCACACGGGCTCCAGACCGAGCCATGGGCACGTTCAAAGCGATTGAGGCAAGAGGAAAGCCAAAGAATGGGAAGAATCACACTAGACGTTGTGAAGCAATGATCTTTGACCACATTACTAATAAGTGACCTTAGTCCAAGGGTCAACAATTACTGGGCAGATGTCCTTACAGGGATATTTATTTGTGCAATATTGTGCTGGCCTCCATGATAAGCTAGGGTCCTGGAGTTCTTTACAGTTACTATCACATATTCACGCATAAGATCTTTTTATTCACAGACTCCCAGACTTCCCCCCCCAGCACACACCGTTTTGGTTGCTTGTGACAAATGTCTGACCTCTGACTCACTGTGTACCATCACGCCAGTCGATGTCCTAGGACTGAACTGAAAGTCCCCTTCCTTCTCTGCTCACTGGACGACACACAGACCTTCACCGTCCAGCTTGCTTTCTCTTGTTAACATTTCCATAAGCAACTCCAGCTTGATCCTGACAACTTTTATACTTCTCCAATGGTTTTTGTTTAATAACACTGATGTCGAAGGCTTCTGGATAAAATGCTGCATGTAGCATTTTTTTTAATTTTTAAAATTATACTTATTTATGGATGAGGGGGTAGACACGTACCATGGGACATATGTACAGGTCAGAGGACAATTGGTAGGAATCAGTTTTTTTCTTCCACCATTTGGAACCCAGGGACTAAACTCAGGCTATCAAGCTTGGAAGCAAGCACATTTAGCCCCTGAGCTATCTGGCTGGCCTGAATCCTAGTTTCTTGCTTTCCCTTAGTTTTGGCTCACACATCTCTTTGTTTGCGAGGGAGAAGGAGAGGAAAGTCAAATGACGTGGATGTTCCTGTTACTGGAGACAGCTTCTGAGGTTACATAGAGCCCATGACGTCACCCAAGACTCCCTGTCACACCCCCACAGTATTCCTATGACCCTGTAATGGCCTGGTCACCCCATCTGAAACAGTCTGTCCTCATCATCTGGCATAGCCAGCGTTCTTTTTTCTTTTTTAACCTCCAGTTGGAAAAGATCAAAAGTCAAAGCCTAGTACAAGACAACCTTTAAGTCCCTCTGTGGTTCTCTGATGGTATCTCTTCAAGTTCTTCTTAGGCAGCAGGTACTTTCAACAGACTGCCCCCTGCCTGCGGGCAGAAAGCACGAAGGACATGTAAGCCTCTACACACAGAGCAGAAATTGTCCCAAATGCTCTCAGATTTATCTGTATTTGTGACACTGCCCGTAAATTACTTTCTCATGGGACATGGTTTGAATTACAAACAACGATTTATTCCGCCCTCCCCTGGTCACCCGCCATCCCTTCCCTGGGGTTGCAGCAGGCTCCTTTTTGATGTCCACATCCTAATTTTGATCCACGTGTTCTGTTCTTCCACTCATCCCTGGAGCCTGCATCACACATAATTCTCAGCCAACAGGAAGTCGGATTCCGGTAATGGGACCAGTTCCGTTCTGAGGACCAACACTCTAAGCAGCCTTCCTGACATGTGTTTATAATCACAGGAAGTTATCTCCCTGACAGCTTGACTTGCCTTCCGTCTGAAGTGGTCCTCAGGATGGTACTCATTAAGCCTGCCCCTGGGTTTCGTTGGTGGTTTTCAGCTGGAATCCCAAGTAGGCAAGAACAGCCTCATGAAAGAAGGACAGATCAGAATCCAGAAGTCTGGATCCTTGGCGTAGATCTGCCACTGATCATCTGTGTGATGGAGAGGGATTAGCCTCCCATTTCCCATTTCTCAGTGATATTCTGAGTATAAAACAAAATAATATTCCTTAAAATAGAAGGATGTGCACAGTTAAATAGATGAAGGTGGTATTTTATCACGATAATCTTGTTTGTATGAATGGAGAAAGAAGCAATCTAATCCACAAATGAAAAAACGTAATCATTCAAAAATATTTATTAAGCCTACAGGGAGCAGCAGCAGGCACTGGGCAATAAAAGAGAAATTGAACCCAGTCCACGCAGTCAGAGGGTGAGGGATTAGTTGAAAAGTAGACAGAGAAACAAATGAATTATAGCAATGATAAACATTGGCACAATCTATGGATAGTGTGATATGGGAGCGTGGAAAGTACAAACAACCAGCCCTGCTGGTTCAAGCCAGGAAGAACACAGGCAAGAGGAAGGGTTTGGGAAGAATCAGAAAGAGTGAGGAATACAGAGCCCAGGCAGATCCTTGAGAAGCAGCGCTTACAAAACCTCCAAGAAAAGGATTACAGCAGTTGAGAGAGAGAGAGAGAGACCCCGTCAGCAGGTCTGAGCGCTCTGTGTATGACTACCAGGAAACGATGGGGCCAGGAGCAAGGCCTGGTGTCTAAGCATGGGGTGCTACATTTGTCCTCCGGGCGAGATGGAGCCAGTGACACACTTTAAGCATGGATATATTAGTCACAGTCCTTGCAAGAAACATATGGCATTCTGAAATCTGCTCTTTAGGAAGAGTTTAAAAGGGCTTTATGTTCAAAGGAGTGGGTGGTGTGAGGGAAATGGCCAAGTGGCTCCCTTGGTCACCCTCTGACTCGGCAGAGTGAGAACAGAGGCAGTCAGTGAAGGGTGGAAGAGAGTGGGCTGTGGAGGACATCTCAGGGGAGCTGTTGGACTCTTCTCACAAGATGCTGTCAGTCTCCAGTGAGCTCGGAAGGAATAGAGGGATAAAGGACCACTCAACACTCTGCCTTCCATCTTCCTGTCCTCTCACCAGTTCTCCTCATTGGCCAACCTAGCCAGAAACCAGGGGGGAGAGAGGACTCTGGAGAGCCTTTTTTCCCAAAGTAGAGAAAGATCCATAGCCTTGGAGGAGTAAGGATCACTAGATTAGAATTTCATGACATAGGGCTGGAGAGATGGCTCAGCGGTTAAGAGCACTGACTGCTCTTCTGAAGGTCCTGAGTTCAAATCCCAGCAACCACTCGGTGGCTCACAACCACCCATAAGGAGATCTGATGCCCTCTTCTGGTGTGTCTGAAGACAGCGACGGTGTACTTATATATAATAGTAAATAAATCTTTTTTTTTTAAAGGATTTCCTGACGCTCACAAGACAGCAATGTGATCAAAGGGGGCCAGGCAGTAAGCACTGGAAATCGAGGTGAGAAGTGATCCTTGACCTTAGAAAGCAGGAATTGCAGCAAGGTAAAGGGGTGAACTGAGCAGTCATTTTAGAAGACAAAAATCTAATGAACTTGGTGAGTACTCAGTCTCTCTCCCCTTCTTTCTCCCTCTCCTCCCCTTTTTAGGATATCTTTTTTAGGGTGTGTGTGTGTGTGTGTGTGTATTTCTGTCTGTGTCTGTCTCTGTGTCTGTATGGGTGTCTGGGTGTGCCTGGGTACTGGATGTGTCTCAGTGTCTGTGTGTGTGTGGTGCACAGGTCCTCAGGCTATATACAAAACAAAGACATAAAATGACTATAGAATGCAGCCTGGCATTTGTGTGTGTGTGTGTGTGTGTGTGTGTGTGTGTGTCTGCAATGCATTCTTCTGTCAGCAATTAATTTCAGCAATGGCAACAATCCTTAGGTTTGGAAACCAAGAGTTTATCAAAAACCAGTTTTACTCATGTCAAATATATGAAAATGTACCACATGAGAAGCAACCAGGTGACCCTAGTAGGGTTTCCCCAAAATGCTATGTCCAGATCCAAAAGCCTGGGACTGTGTTATCAGTTAGTGGGGAGTTTGGGGAGATAGGAGGGATATCTTTGAAACTGTAATTAAGTATAAGATCTCTAGATGACCTTTTCCTCATTCAAGAAGGACACATTATTAGGGTCCTCTAGTCAGGATTATTCAGGGACACTTCTCTATATAGCCAACAGCCAATACTGTGTAAGAGCCATTAAACGAGTCGACACGGAGACACATGGAGAAGGTTGTGTGGAGACAAAGCCAAGACTGGCATAAACAGTCAGAAGTGAAGGAATGCCTGGAGCCGGCAGCAGCTGGCAGAGATGGGAAGGACTGTCCTCTAAATCTTCAGAGGAAGAGCATCCGAGCTGACACCTTGATTTCAGACTCACAACCTCAAGAACTGTGAGCTAATGCACTCCTGCTGAAGCCACGCTGCGGTAATTTGTCATGGAGGTCCAGGGGAACCAGTACAGAAAGGAACCATAGAAAGCCATATCCTAATGGCCAAATGTCTGAGCTTATGAAGGACACGAGGCCAGAACTAAAATTCGTCATCATTTTCTTTCCCCCTGTGTCAACCCTGTGTGATAGGCTGGCTTAAAAGAAGAAGGGGGGGGGGGGGGAGAGCAGGTTGTAAATTAATTAAATCCACGTAGCTTTAAACCCCAGATGTGCAAAACACTGTATGATAGTCATGACACAGCCAGATGAGCCTGTCTAAACTGCAAAAAATTCCGAGTCCTCCCAACTCTCACTGTCAGCGCTCAGAGTGGCCTTGCCAAACCACGAGATGAAAGTCTTCGAGTGGTCAGCCCTGGCAGAGCTTTGTTTGACTGCTGCCTTCACACACAAATATCTGCCACTGGGGGTGGGCGATGCAGGGGGCAGGGGGAGGGGAGCACAAGGGCACAACTTGTTTGTGTCACGTGATCCAAAGCGCCGCGGTTGGCCCAAATGAAATAAAATCATATAAAAAATAGCCAGGAAGCTTGAAATATGCTTCAAAGTGATTTCCAAACATGTGGACTTCAATTTTCATTTTTACCAGCTCTGCGTCACCCCTTTGTGGGAAGAACTTCAGGCACAGAGAGAGCAGTAATTTGAATGTAGTTTGGCCCCGGGAACACTGAGGCTTAGTCTCCTGTGTGTCAGTATTACAAGAGACTGGGGACTCTAGGCAGAACTAAAGTCATTGTCAAAATACTGGGTGAGTTCTCTGGGAATAGATAATTATTCATGAGAGTAAACACAAACTGGGGGGAGGGAGGGTGGCTGGTAGGATGGTCCAGTGGGTAAAGCCATTTTATGTTGAATCCAAGCCTGATACCTGAATTGAATGGCCAGGGTCTACACTATAAAAGGAGTAGTCTGACTCCCACAAACTATTCTCTGACTTCCACAGGCATGCCTTAGTGTGTGTGTGCCCTGGACACGGATATTCGCTAAATAAATGAATGTAAAAAGAGATTAAAAAGAGTTTGGTTTTCTTCCTCTCACATCCATCTTACCGTGCAGTGCCTCCTTCCACACCACAACCCAACCAAAAAAATTTTCCCCAGAACCTGAGAGACACCAGCCCCACACTTTTTAGCTTTCAGAATTATGAAAAACAAAAACTTTTCTTTATAATAAATCACTTAACCTATAATATTTAGTTATAGCAGTAGAAAATGTGCTAAGCAGAAATGTACAAGAAATTGTTGAGTGGGAGTGGGGGGGTGATGTTTTTTGGGGGGAAGGGCTTGGATACAATGAGACATCACTGGAAAACAAACAAACAAAAAGCCTTACAAATCTGGCAGGAAGAGCTTATCTGAAGAGGTGGGGAAGAACAGAGATAGTAAACACCATCTTGAATATCTTGACCTTGAACTGTCTGAGGTCACAGAGTATGAGCACAGTGGTAACACTCCAAGGGATTATTCTTTCCCCGCTTTCCATATAACTTCTAGATATCATAACTTTCTGAATCAAGTGTGCAACCCTATTCCATTTCTTTCTAACTTAGAGCTTGTTCCTTACCTGAAGCAATGTTTACCTCTGAGTATGATCTATCATTGACCAACTGACCTTGTTCCTTGATTCTAGACTAAATCCTTATAGTCTAAACCTGTGAGGACAGCCCCATCTCAGTGCTACAGCTGACTACAGGTCCGTGAGATGGGAGGGGTGAAGGAATTCTGGAAAAAGGAGATGCTTGCTTTTCTGGTAAAAGTGCTGGCAACCAATCTTTTTCTATCTCTCATCTTGTCTCCGTCTCTCTCTGTCTCTCTATCTCTGTCTGTCTCTCACTGTGTGTCTCTCTCTCATTCTCCCCCTCCCTCTCCAGCCGTAGGGATACCCAGAGTGCTCAGAGCATCAGTCTACCTCTTCTGAGTCAGAGTCCTTATTGCTTAGCCCACTCTCGCAATTTCTATCAGTTGCCAGTGCACACACACTACAGTATATGGGTATCTTCTGAACTGTAGTCTCTAAGACCTCCCTTGATGATATTCCTGTCCTTAATTTGTCTACCCTGACTGAGAAATGAGACCCACATGCATTAGACCACCAATACTTTGGCTGTGCTATTTGGTCTCTGAAGGACCTTGGATGATTCCGGAGCATTGAAACTCAGTGCCTGGGAGCTGTAACAGGGATCTACAGCAGCAGTGAGCAAGATACCTTGTTGGGCACATTAGCAGGACATCAGACAGCCAGTCTCTACTGTTTCAAGGACACAGATAGAAAGCAGCAGCAAAAACACCGGTACTGCTAGGGTCAGCCCAGCACAATTTGCCTTTTGATCAAGATGAAGTCGCTTCATGGTGCTTCACACTAAAGTCATTACTGTTGGCATCAGACCTCCCATTACATATGTTCAGGAAGATGTGTAAAAATTAATAAATCCATTTTTCCCGCCAGCCACTTAGTTCCCAACAGTAATGACTTTAGAACTAATTATTAACAAATACCTAGGCTATAAGCTTTGGCTCATTCCCAACTAACTCATAACTTATTTAACCTATTCAAACTATTCTATGCCTTCCACATGGTTAGTTATCTCCCCCTCAGCCCAGCCCACGTCTTTAATACATCTTCCTCAGCTTCTCCCTCAATTCTTTTTCTGCATCACCTTTTATTCTCTCACCACTTCCCAGAATCCTCTCTCTTCCTGACAGTGTCCTACCTCCTATTTCCTGCCTCAGCTCATTGTCCATTGGCTTTTTTTATTGCCAGGTGATGCATTTAAGAGATTCACTCTACCGAGATGAGTAAAGGATGCTGGTTCCTAGAGAGTGGCTATCAGCACACTCACAGTTAGTAAGAATGCTGGGCATTCTGACCATTCAGTGTCTTGGAGAAGAGACCACTGGGTTTCCCTCCCTGTCTTCCCAAGTGGCTTAGTTCACTACTGGAGCCATCAAAGGATGAAGGAAAGAGGAGAGAAGGAAGGAGGGGTAGGAAAAGAATTCAGAAAGGAGAGGGGATAGACAGCATTGAGAATGCATGTGTGTCTAGCTCTTTGCATCATAATACTGCCACAGCAGGAGAGTACCCCAAGGAACTTTCCACAAATGATTATGATGGTTTTGCTCTCTTCCATTTGCAGTTAAAATTCACTCCAGTTTGATATGTGGCCCTTATAGAATCCTCAAAAGATGCCCAAAGAGACATAGAGATATTGGCTTGAGTCTGGGGTGGCCATGTAAGGGACAGGGTGACATGGTTCCCACCTCTGGAACAGAGCCAGCAAGGCATGAGCATCCATGAGTGTTGATGGTTGCTGTGGGCATGAGGCTTGTTTGTATAACAATGTACATATTTTCATGTTCCTCATTTGAGAAATGTCCTCTCTGGCAAGGTTAATGACTCCATAATAATCAGAGACAGCACAAGTCTGGGAGGCAATGGTGTGTCTAATGTCTCACCAAAATGGTAAACACCAAGACTTCAGGACAACCCTTAAGGCTCTGAAAACATGAGTTCAAAAGTGTATATTTTTTCACCGATGAACAATGGAATGAATTATATGAGGGGTTTCATGAACCTAAAAGAACAGAGGCAGCTGCATGCACTATGAGCCAACTCGTTAGGAAGATACAAAGGCAGGCAGATCTCTGAGTTCAAGGTCAGTCTGGGACAGAACTAGGTTGGGTCTAGGCTTGGGGGAAAATGGTAATCTCATGATGGGATCCCACCCAGCTAGCTCATTGTCTGTGCTTACAAAGGCAGGCAGATTTCTACATTCATTGCAATATTTTTTTTTTTAATTGCTTGCTATCTTTTTCTAAGAATCAAAGAATCCTGGGATTCTGATTCATGGGATGATCGATATGTAAATAAAACACTGGGCTTTTGGTCTACAAGAGATGAGCTATCCAAAGTGTTTTTTTGGTATTTCAAGAGAAAGCTGTCTTGAAAGAGAGCTGTCTCGAGCAGAACATAGGCTGTCGTCACCTGGTAACCCACAAGGTGACTTTGAGTCATTCTTTTCACTGCTCCCAGAACCCTTCTCCAGGCTGAGGCTGGTCCCTGGCATGTTGGGATATGTTAAAGACAGATACTTAAAGCACACAAGTCTGAGGATGCCAACCTGGGTAGGAACTGTCAAACTCACGGTGACTGTGGCTCACGCCAGTGGTTCAGTCCCTATCAAGCAGGACATCACTGGCCCATCTATAGCTCACCTTCCTCTGCCCATCTTGAGAGAAACCAGAGCTCCCTTGATAAAGTATAGATAGCATTATTTATTCTCTTTTTCACCTAGGCTATGTATCTCCACTGCATCGTCATCTCCCAGGAGCAGGAGGGAACATTCAGATTTGGTATGAGGAGGTGGGAGGGTGAGGTCACTTGAACGGATCTTACTTTCACAAGGATACTAACCAAAATCAAATGCCCCCAACACAGAAAAAGATGTCCTGGCAACTTCATAGAATAGAAGAGATTCTAATTATTAGCTGTCAACATGCTCAATCCTTACGGACTTTAAGAAGACCTTGGTGGCTGGGGAGATGGCTCGGCTGGAAAAGCTCAGATCCTGGCTTCAGATCCTTAGCACCCATGTGAAAGTTAGACATAGCACTCATCGGTAAGCCTAGCACCGGGGGTGGGAGGAGAGGCAGAGACAGGAGATCCCTGCAGTTACTGGCCAGGGAGTCTAGTCCAGCCATGAGTTTCAGGTTCATGAGAGACTCAGTTTCAAAAAACTAACATGGAGAGCAACTGAGAAGGTCACTTAATCTTAACCTTTGTTCTCCTCACACAGGAGCACACATGTGAACACGTACACAGAGGCAGCGAGACAGAGGGACAGAGACAGATACACACACACAATAAGAGAGAGAGAGAGAGTCTTGATGTGCTTATCCAAAATTTCATTTCAAGTGTATTAAATTCCCTTTCACCCCCAAAAGCTGTATATAAAATCCCCTGTAAAGTTTAAATATTTATACCTTCATACAATCACTTTACTACATAATCACCTGAACTCGGGCTTTGTGCAAATATGTGAACTATTCAAACATAAAAAGAATCCAAGTTCCTTCCAGAAGGAAACCTATAATAATCTTCATCCCTGCGTGAGAGAAACGTCACATTAGCCTGAACATTCCTTATCCAGGACCAAGACAAAGCCAGCACCACCAGGTACAAAGGGGCTCTTCCCAAACACATGCAGTCTTCAAAAAAAAAAACCCATAAACTTATTTAGAAAATTAATTTGTGGGTGTTTCTCTCTGGAAATCCTGCTCAGTGACCCCACATTCCCTTCTAACAGTCAAGCTTTGGGAGGAGAGAGTCATAGGCTTTTCCCCTGGAGCACTGAATTTTAAAAGCTACTGGTTTTAAAACATTTTGCCAGAAATAACTTAAAGGCTTCCCTGGACCCCTACCCCGTCTCCTGTGGTAATGTAGTCACTCTCTATTAATGTTCCAACTTAAAATAACTAAGCCTTCTCTTTTGTTTGCAGTCCAGATTTACACTGGAACAACCTCTGAGGAGACAGCCAGGACATGGACCCCCCCTTCCCCTGCCGACCCTACACCCCTCTGACTCCGGGGCAGGCACTTGACTGACAGGTAGGAATTGGAACCAAGTCTGCACCTAGACACTGAAACAACAAGGCTGTGTCTGCAAAGTTCTGCACTGTCAATCACTCTGGGGTCCACCCAGGACTTGACTGAGTAGAACTAACCAGTGAGGATCCTTCTGTCCCGTGATTTACCTTTCGCTCAAATACTTGCTAGAGAGACACGATCAGCAAGGACATTATTAAAGAAAAGCAAAGACCATTTGTGAGTCCCAAACTAGAGATAAGCGAAATGTCGTAAGACTGGTCAAATACAGTGATTCCATACCATAGATTCTGCTATGCCTGGCCATAGAAAGGAGTGAACTGCTGATAGACCCAAAGACTTTGAGCAGACTTTTCAGTGTTATGCTGAACATGGAAAATTCTTAGTAGATTTTATCCTATATAATACCATGTCTGTAGCAGTCTCAAACTGACAAAGTCATAGACTAGAGCACAAAATCGTAGTTGCTTTGGGTGTGGAATGATGCCTGGGAGCTGGGTATAAAATAATAACATGTTAACTAGTTTTCTATAGCTGTGACAAAAATGCCTGGGATAATCAGCTTACAAGAAGGAAAAGTCTCTGTTGGCTTATGAATTCAGAGATTCTAATGATGCTCAGCTCTGTGGTCTTCAGGCCTGAGGAGAGGCAGGAGGCAGGTACCGTGAACAGGAAGCATTCATGTGTCAAACTGCTCCCCTCATGATGATCAGGAAGAGAAAGAGAAGGAGCTGAGTTCTTGGCATCCCTGTGACCTCACTTCCTGCCATTAGTCCCCATCTCTTAAAGCTTCTACGTCCTGCTAGCATGACAGTCTAGCAGCCAAGCTTCCAACACAAATCTTAGGAGATGCTTAGCTGAACCATCATAGATACGATGGGGGAGATGTCTATGGTGATAGTGGAGTTCTGTACATTTAACTGTCTACACATGTAATAACTTGGCATAGAACTGCACGCATGCTTTGTACCAATGTCAGCTCCCTGATGTTCATGCAGAGCTGGAATTGTGTAACATATGGCCTTTGAGGAAACTGGGTGATGGGTACCCAGAAGCACTCCACATTCCATTTGCTATGCTTGCAACATTTGTCAAGTGTGCAATTACTCAGAATTAAAAAGTGGAGAGGGGCGGGGGGATACCCAAGAAGGACAGAGAAGAAAAGAGAAGGAAACTATCTGGGATGGGTGTTGACAATTCCAGAGATAAAAGGTGACAGGAACGATTTGGACAAAGGAACAGCAGAGTAAATATTAGAGGTCACAGTCAGGCAAGCTGACAGCCAGAGACTGTTTGGATTGTAAATTGCAAATGAACTCAGTGGACAGAGAAGGGGAAAGATCATTGAACTGTTACCCCTGAGTGACAAGGGTTGACATGGAGCGGGGTGAACAGGAAGACATAGAGTAAACGTGGCAGCCCCAGCAGCAGAATCATCCTGTCCTGTGGGGGAAGGGGAGAGGGAGGGGAGGGGGGAGGGGAAGAGGGAAGCAGCTGCTCTTCAGGATGTGATATACATCCTGTGCCAGGTGAAGGGATGGCTGCAGAAGGTGTCTACGGAGGAGCAAACATCAGGAAAGGGAGCCACTGTCACAAAAGCCAGCAGGTCGAGAAAAAAAAGAGAGTAATTTGGAGACATGAGCAGAATTACTGATAAGATCATGCTGATGTGATGAAAGAATACCACAGGTGGGTGAATCTGAAGGAGAAAAGAACACACAGGTTTGGAAAATTCAAAAAAAAAATTATAAGTTTACGGGAGGAATAGCGAGAAACGCAGAAGACAGAACTCCCCTAAATGGATCCACAAGTAAACAAGAATGCATTTTCAATCCTGTAGATTCATTGAGCAAAAATCTTTGCAAAAAAAAAAAAAAAAAAAAAAACCTAGTGCCTACCAAATATATATTATGCCTGCTTTTTACTTCAAAAACACATGGCCTTCATGAGTCTCATTCATGCAAAACTAACCAGAAACTGCAAGAGCCTGAATGGCCAGCAGAAGGAAAGAATTGGTAACTCAGTACAGGAGTATCTCCATTTCCCTTGTGTATCACACAGGGTTCTGTCTGTGTGGGTGATTACAGACCCTCTGGGCTCTCAAGAGCATACTAAAGTCTGGAAGCTAGTGTCATTGTTCTAAGATATCAGAATGTGAGGTTTGGTGCTCTCTTCAACAGCACAGATGACAAAGTGGAAAGAATAAGAAGGAGACGGGCGGCTCCCAAATAAAGGGAGGACAGGAAAGATCGTTGGCTGCTCCTCACAAATACAGAAGTTAAAAGAAAGATCTGTTCCTCTTTGCTTCTGCTAAAATAGCGATTCCTACTACTTTGGACGCAGGCACTTAAATGTGGGGAAAGAAATGCTGTTATCCTGAGAAAGCCGCTGGACACAATTCCATTTATCTCCTTACCTCCCTGAGCCTAGCCTCCAGCCTTGGATAACACAGAACAAAGAAATGAACCATTAGGAAACCCAAAGTACACAGCGAACTCTGGCAGCTCCGGCCGCTTGTGAAGACGCAAAGAAGTTAACACTCCGCAGTTGTTACTCAAGTTATTCACAAAGAAAGATACGTAGTATCAGGAGGAGAGCTTGGGTAACTCAGATCAAGCCTGAGCCTCCCTGGAACCTGTGAAGGAACAGGTTCTCCCCTCATTGACTCATTTCATTGTGGAACGGTCAAAGTGTGGAGTCTGCTCCGCACTGGCACTCGGGAGGCTGGCGGAATGGCTTAGTTGGTAAAGAGAGCGCCTAGAAAGCCTGAGGACCTGGGTTATGTGCGTGCGGATCGCCAGAGCCCATATACAAAGCTGGGTGTGGTAGGACTGTAGAGGTAGAGGCAAGAAGATGCCAGGGAATCCCCCCCCCCACCCACCCCCAGACATCTGGTCTTGCCCAATTAATGAGCTCCAGGTTCAGTGAGAGATGCTGTCAGAAAAAGTTAGGTGGAGCAAGACAAAAGAAGACATGTGATACTGACTTCTAGTCTCTGCATGCCCCCCTCAACATTCATGTGCACCTGCATACATGTGTGCATACCTGCATATAAATACAATGTACTCAAACACCTGGACTCTTTCACATGCAAAAACATACATACACACACAGACAGAGACAGAGACAGAAAGAAGATTAGGACAAATACAAAACTGTAGACGGATGTCTTTTTAATAACTATCAATCATTTACGATTTTAAAAAAGATCTAAATGAAGCACATGGGAAGAAATGAGAAGAAATAATTTTCATATTCTTTTATTACATTCTGAAATTCACATACTTTATCTTAAACAAATCCTGAGAGAAATGTGTGATACTAAAAGGTTTGTAGCAACCATTTCTAGATTCCTTCCTCCCGGCCTGGTGTGGTGGTGCACACCTTTCATTTCAGAACTCAGGAGGCAGACTCAAATGGATCTCTGTGAGTTCAAGGCCAGCCTGGTCTACAGAGTGAGTTCTAGGCCAGCCAGGGCTATAGTGAGACCTGGTCTGGAAACAAAACAACAGAAAACTTAGTAAAGTTAAAGGGAATGCTGAGATCCCTTCCTCCCAAGCTTCGGAGCGCCTCTTGGAAACCACAAAGGTCAGAGTCAGTTCTCTTGTCTCTTCTCCCCACCCAGGAACTTCCAAAGTCTTTCCAGAAAAAGTTCCCCTCGTCTCCTCACAAGCGATGTGTATTTCTTTTGTTCTTTGCTTCTCCCTGCTGTGGAATATCATCTGGTCAGCATTCGTTTATAAAATACCACGGTTCACTCTGACCAGATTGGCAGTAACCTGAAATACTATTCTTTCCAGAAAGATTGGCCATTCCTGAAGTCAGGGGAAACAAAATGAAGTGAATCCAAAAAAAAAAAAAAAAAAAAAAAAAAATTAATTCCTTTACAATTAAGTTCTATCCCAGAGGCAGGCTAGACCTTACTCATATTCGTGCTGAATCTGGGTTGTTTCTTTTTAAACAAAACAGAAAAAAGAAGGTACAACATAGGTGTCTAAAGCTAACTGGGTGGTATCCACACGCATCTGTGAGGCTGAGCAGGCAGCTTCGTAGAGAAGTTTTTTAAGTGAGGCAAGTGCTTGGGAGGTGGGGCCAGCATTGGTTTGAGGGTAAGAAGACCTGATTTCCAATCCTGGTTCTGTCCTAGTGACTCAGCATGCACAAGAAAGCATCCTCCTGAAGGAAAAGTCAATTAAATAGGAAAACAAGTTTTTCCTTTCAGACAACAGAAACAAAACATGAGGCATGCTAGGATTTGGATAGGGATGAGCCACTATGGGGTAGTTGATAGAACCCTTGCAAGGTAAGTCTTAGCGGGAGGAAACCAGATTACTGGAGGTGGGAAGCAAGGCCCTTGAAGGGATATTCAGACTTTCACCCCTCTTGTTCCTCTCTTTGCTTCCTGACTACCATGGCAGTTTTGCTCCATCATGTGATCCCAATATGACATATGGTTTCACCACAAAGCCCTAAACCAGCAGTGCCAAATGATGAGGTACTAAAGCGTCTGAACCCATGAGCCAAGACAAACCATTCCTCTTGAGTTGTGTGGTCTCAGGTGTTTCATGCAGTACTGAGAAACTGGCCGAGGCGCATCACACGGTGGATGCTGCATCTGACACGGTTCTTTAGCCTCACCACACAAATCTTAGCCAACCAGACAAGAAAAAATTCTTGGGATGCAACTGAGCTCACAGTTGATCTGCTTGGTCGCTGACCCACTCTTTCCAGCGCTGTCCCCTGCCTCACAGTTCTGTCTTCTAGGTTTATAAACAGCCTGTCCAATGTAAGTGTCTTAAGCTTCCAAATCCACAGAAGAAACAGCACAACAATAATTTGCCCCTGAGTGGGCAAGGCTCATGAGTTGTGTGATGCTAAGACACTGAGAAAGAATGGCAGTGTTGGAGCCTGTCTATTGGAGCATAGTAACCCAATCAGGATGCTTTTGCTTTCTCTATTATTCAAGGACGTTGTCTTCTCTGTGTTTGCTCCTACCATACTTCTGTAATAGTCTTGGTAAACATCTCTCATCATACTCAGCCTGCTCAAAACCCCATCAGCTCCCCACTCCATAAGCACTTATCGATTCTTAGGCTTCAGGCTCTTTCTCAACTGTCAATCAATACCACAGGATGTGTTCTAACTCTACAATAAAGGATGAAGGCAAGTGCTGTGTCCATAGCCTCCTTGCAAGTCAGAGAGCCTTGTTTTATCAAACTCGGTAGCCTTCCCCTGACCTGTAAAAAAAAAGTTCCCATTGGAGGACAACATTACAACAGGTTATAGATTAAAAACAAAAGGCAAAAGATAGAACTAATCTTTTTGCTTTTCTATAGGTCCTCAGCCAGTTTTTTGACACTAGCAACGATGGTCTCATAGACTGTAGGCATTCTCCTCTATTCCGTTCTCTTGGCAAAGCCAACACTGCTTTGCCTTTTCAAAGGCAATGAGCTGAAAGGTTTGCAACCACTTTACATCAGTGTAGACTTACTACCTTGATGGGAATTCTCCTAGGACCCTCAGTGCCTTCGTTTGTTTCGTTCATAAGCCTTTGGATCACGTGACAGATAGGTCCAGGAGTGTTACCAAATGAAAATGCAGAGTGCTTAGGTAAACTCAAACTTCAGATAAACTCTTTTTTAAAAATTGTGTGCGTGTGTGTGTGTGTGTGCGCGCGCGCGCGCACCTGTGGAGACCAGAAAAAACGGTGTCAGATCCCTGAAAGCTGAAGCTATAGGAGGTTGTGAGCTGCCTGCCTTGGTACGGGGAGTCAAGCTCTGGTCCTCTGAAAGGGTAGCAAGCGCTTTTAACCAACCACTGAGCCACCTCTCCGTCTGTATTAGCTGTTTTCTGTAGCCATTCTAAAAGACCAGGACCAAAAGCAACTTAGGGAAAGAAAAGGTGATGTTGACGTATGGTTCCAGAGGGAGAATCCGTAGCAGTTGCTGGATGATGGGAGCAGGAGGCCAGAGCTAGAAGCTGACAGGTCAGTTCAACGTCAGATGAGCAGAGAGCCGACAAACTGGAAATGGGGTAAGGGTATGAACTCTCAAAGAGATGTGCTTCCTCCAGGTAGTCTCTACCTCCAAAAGACTTCACAGCACCCCCAAACAGTGCGAGCTGAGGACCAAGTGTTCATGTATGGAAGCCTATGGGGAGGACATTTCTCTCTCAAAGCACCAGACTGTCCCATGCTATATTCGGAGCATAATTATGCAAAAATGCCTTGTTTGTTTGAAATTTAAATGTAATCGGACAGCTCGTGTTTTTTATCAGGACATCCTACTGGCATGTCATCCAAAACTGAGGACAAGATTAATCACCTGGACACCAGAGATGGTTTCAGTGTGGCAGAGCTAGGAATATCCCTGATTACAGAAGAGAGGAAGGGAAAAGAGAATATGCAAGCACTGGCAGCTGGAGTACACAAACTGTCTACCTGGTAATGGAAGCTTTGCCTCTTTCCACAGACTCCGGGTGGCTAATTGCATCTCAAGTGTTAGTACAAAGCAGGAAGGCGAAGAGGAGGAGATTATAGAAAAACAATGCATACAACCACTGTTCCTCTTCAAGTAAGTGAATTCTGCCACTAGAGTCTCCAGCAATCCTGCCTTGTAAGTATGTCCCAGATCATGCACGAGTGCAGATAGAAAGCACACATTAATATGCTCCCTAGAACGTCCCCCACTGCCCAGGAAGCCATGCTAGTCTCTAGAGTCACAGTTGTAGGTACATTTGAACAGAAAGATAAACAGCCATATCCAAAATTTGGGGATACCTCTGAAGATTGTGAACAACTCCCAAGTATCCAAGAGGACGAGACACACAGTTCCTACAGAAAATTAGGCCTCTTTCCTCTTTGTAATATGATTTCTTGGCTGGAGAGGAACTCTTAGGCACCCTGAGATGCTCTGTAGAATTGGAAGATGATATTGTATTGTATTAATGTCACTTAATGGTAGCTGTCAATGATAGTGATGGAATAAATATGGAAGAGGAAATTACTGTAATTGATTGACAGACCAGAATCTTCCCCATTCGACCTAATGAGAGAAACCGGTGAGCAGCAGCTTCCAGCGTGAGTTATTAATGCAAATCGCATGCACCGCACTGGCATGCTGAATTATGCAATGCCCTGTGAATGTCTAATCCATTTCACCAGGCTTGTCTTTATCCAGAAAAAAAAATATTTCACTGACTTGCTGATTAGTATATTAGGAGAGTTTAAGAAGTTTGGTGGTAAAGTAGGTGCCATCACGGGATTATTAATTTCTTTCTGAACAAGACAAACAGGCCTGCACAGCCATCAAAATCACTACACAAGTCTACAAGATAACTTTGTCAAGACCGATGGGAATTTACAGAAAAGTCTTGTGATGTGTGCAAGGAATTAGCAAACAGATAAGAAGCACCTCATTTTTTTTTCCCTAGAAAACTGCTGTCAAGTACTCAGTACCTGTGTGGAACCAGACGCCTGCCAAGACATGGACAGTGCTGTTGCGCAGATGTTCAGAAACTTGTGGAAACTCCTAATAGAGCCAGATGTAGGAGGTGAGAGGAATATGAAGTCCGTATGAGGTTCAGGTCCTCCTTCGGGAACCCCAAGGAGATTTAAGTGCTGTCCAGGAACAGAGATTCTACGGGGAGAGATCTGTGAAACTTAAAAACTAAACTGTCAATGGCCCTACAATATCTCAGGAACTCACAGCGCGAAGAATTCTAGACCCTTAAGCTCTTAACTCTCTACACATTTCAATCTTTAACACTTGGATCACAAGGCGAGACATCACGGTTCATGCCTTTAAATCTCAGAACTCGGGAGGCCCAAGCAAGAGCAGCTTGCTACATATCAAGTTTCTGGCCAGCCAGGACTACACAGATTCAATATTTGAAAGCCAAACCAAACCAAGTCTAGATTGCTACAGGAAGCACCTGAAACTTCTCTTTCTATCTCCTACCACTTCCTGAGAGTTGGCTGTTCATGGCAACACATGTGTTTCCAAGTTGGGCCGAGAGGTTGTACTCTGCAGTTCCCCATTAATGGTCACCCAAGTTTTTGATTGGAAAATAGAGGAGTTTTGTGGAATTCTGCAAACATACTGACCATCTCTTATGTACCAACCACTGAGTTAGGTTTTGGACACACACCGCTCCTGCCCTCTTGGAGCTCACATTAGGCTAGTGGGCAAATCCCTGTGAGGTGGCCCTAAGAGAGTGTCAGAGACCAGAAGGTTGGGTTGACACAATCCTGAAGCTAGGAAGGCTGACTCTGAGGAAAGAACGCATGCCAGGCCTCCATAGGTACTGAATTTTCTTATACGTGATACATTTTTAAAATGTGTATCTTTAGCCTTGTGGTGGTGGTGCACACCTTTAATCCCAGCACTCAGGAGACAGAGGCAGGCAGATCTCTAAAAGTTCAAAGCCAGGCTGGTCTATAGAGTAAGTTTCAGGACAGCAAAGGATACACAGAGAAACCCTGTCTCAGGGTGGGGGTGGGGGGCTGTTTCTTTATGGAGTTCATCATGTTTTGAGCCTGATATACATAGGACTGGCTAAGTCACACTAATAGACATATCTATGACGTCATATGCTTCCTTTTTTTTCCTTTTGTTCTGAGACCAGTTAAGATCTACTCTTTTAGAGATTTTCAGAAACACAATAAACTAGTAGCTGTAGTAAACGGTTGAATAATAGCTCTCTTGTTCTCACACTTCCTGTCTATTGAAATTTTGCCCCTTTGACCAATAACTCCATTGTCCTTTACTCCCCACCCTTTTCTGCCCAGCCTCTGGTCTGGCGACCTCTGGTTGCCCGAGTGTTCTGTTTTACATATGAGAGATTTCATGTAGAGTTTGTCTTTCCATGCTTGCTCAGGGCATTTAACATAATGTCTTCAGGGTTCTTTCATATTATTGTCAATGACAGGGCTTCCTTCTTCTTCATGGCTGAATGAAATACCATTGTATCCATAACACGTTTTCTTGGTGTGTTCAAAAGTGAGTGGGCCCTTAAGTTGAATCTATGTCTTGGCTATTATTAAGAGTACCACAATGAATAATGGGGGTGGGAGGTGCATATCTCTCTCCTATGTATTAATTCTATTTCCTCCAGATGTATGCCCAGAAGTGGAGCTTCTGAACCACATAGTAGCCCTCCTTTTTAATTTTAAAAATGAATCTCCATAATGTTTCCCATCATGGTTATACTCGATGTCACCTTTTCTTGACTCTTAATACAAACATGTATGTAAAAAAAAAAAAAACTATACCCACAATTCCATTGTAATATATACCAATGGGATTTTCCCCTTCTCAACAAACCACTTTCTTCCAAAAGAGGCAACTTAACAAAAAATCATGAAGCAATGAATAAAAGAATTAGTCCTTGACTGTACTAGATTGTGGGCTCAGTATGTAAACGAGCAAAGTTAGGGAAAGCAACGAGAAATGTGAAGAGCTTTGAGAAGAAATGGGCCTGGGAGACCTGAAATAGCAGCATGAAGAACAAGAGAGTAGCCTGGGAAAGTTCTCCTGCATGGACACAGGCACAGTTTGCTGTTTGTTTCTTTTTTCCTCCCCCCTTTCACCAGCACCAGTGCCCCGGGGAACAGCGCACTCTCATCAAGTTTTCTATGGAATAATTGAAGCCCTTACAAGGTTAAGTAAAACACTACAGGTCACCCAGCAAATTAGCAGCCGAGTAGAATTACAACACAGGCCGTCCTTCGCCCAACTCAGGGGCAGCGTCCCTGGGCTCCAAAGCTCTGAGTGTGCAGCAGAATGGAAAAAACGAAACTTTATCTAAGAAAAACGGAGCAAAACTGAGAGCTTCTGCAGGAAAAATTGGGCTACCGCTGGCTTCAAAAATACAGCCTCACTTCAGGCACCATATGACCCAGTTTGAAGGTACTGGGAGAGGCTTGCTGAGTATACATTGTCTTCTCCAAAAAGAACCATGTCTCTTGTTATTGTTTGAATATGAAATGTCTCCCGTGGACTCATGCTTTTGAGCTCTTGGCAGCCAACTGTTCAGGGAGATTACGAAACCTGTTAGACATGGTACCTGGGGCTAGCTTTGAGATTACAGGTTGGCCCCACTTCCTGTCTGTCTCTCTGCTTCCTGACTGGCAACCACTTATAGACTCTTGCTGCCCCAGCGGTAAGCCACTCTAGGCATTATGCCTTCTCTACCATGACAAACTGTGCCCCTGAGACAAAACGTTCTTACTCCCTTGTGTTGTTGCTGTTGATACTCTATCACAGACGTGAAAGCAACTCTAGATGCCTGAACGGTGAACATGGACACACCAGAGACGTTCCCAGCCAAGCAGTGCCCAGCTCTCACCAGAACAAGAAGAGGTGGTCCAGGGCGAGTGGATATTTCTTTCCAAACTTTACACTCAGCTATAATTGGGCCCTCCCTTCCAAACTCCAACCTTCCTAATAACTCAATGAATGGGCAACTTGTCATGCATGGGTTACTCTAAACCATAGGGAAGCCAGGCTCATTCCCATGTCCACCATCTTGGAGATCTTGAGGTTCACAAGCAAGATACAAGCTTCACACAGCATGAAACGGAACAAAGTGTCCCACCAAAATCTCTGTAGGACTGAGCTCCGTTGGTACATGAGAGTCAGTCTCGGGGAACCCGCTACCCTATCAGTGCCTTCTCGCCTCGGCCAACACATCATACCAACTTGCTCCTGTCTCTTTTGGCCTCTTCCTTGTCTCCATCCCTAGTCCTTAGGTTCTCACATATTCTAGCACCAGAACTGCTAACTCATGCATGACCCTGCATTTGTGTATGAATCCGGAGAGGATGCCAGTCTCTACGTTGGATCTTGAGAGAGGCCACTCTTGCTTCTTACCCCCACCGAGCTTCGGCTTCCACGGAAGGAGATGGACAAACCCGACAGCATCGACATAGGAAGGCTGCTATGAAAGGGAGTGGCCAACTATATACTTTGCAGTCATGGAGAGCCTCACTGAGCAGATTGCAAGTGTCCCAGAGCACTTGAAACTCTGGGACAAGCAAGGGGACAAGCAAGTGTTCTAGGTAGAAGAGACAGATTACACACAAGTATGAAGGAGAACTTAGACTTGAAGGAGAGTTGTATAATGCAGCCATGCTAGATAGTGCCGTGCTCCCAATAGGAACATCAGTAGCAGTCTTAGTGCAGTGGTCCCTATGGGACCATCAACAACAGTGTTGTATAAGGTTGATCTTGTGTTTGGAAGTGTCTAGTAACCCAGCCTCTCCTCCACTAAATGTCAATAAGTGCCTATTCTAACAGCCAGAGAGGTATGAATTCACCTCTATGCATGAGCTTCTCCTTGTACAGTTTGGGACAGCTTTAGTGCTACCCTAGTGGAAAAACACTAAAATCATAGTACAGTTCCACGGGAAGGAAGAGGACTATGAGCCCATGTCACATTGTAGGCAATGTATTCCTGCCCTAGAGCTACTGAAGCAAAAATACTATAAACTGGGAAGCTTAAACAACAAGGGGAAATCTACTAACAGTTCCATAGACTAGGAGCTCTAGATGAAGGGATCATTCCATAAGGCTGGCTCCTGTTGTAGTTTCAAACTAAAATGTCCCTCAAGATTCCTCTGCAAAAGCCTTAGTCCTCAGCATGCAGGGCTCTGGGGAAGTAATGGAAATGTCTGGGGGTGGAGCCTAGCTGGAAGAAGTAGGTCGTTAACTATGTGCCTTTCAAAGCTATAGCTAGGCAGGCCTTTCTCTTTCTCTCCTTCCCAACAGCTACATGTGAGCAGTTTTTCTCTATCAGGTCCAAAAATCATAGCACTGGGTGCACAGAAACCATGAGCCACTGGGCCAAGTAACCATCAACTGAGACCTCTGAAATTGTGAGCCCAGACAACTCCCTCTTCTCTTTAAGATGGTCTTCCTCGAGTATTTTGTCACAGTAACAGAAGGCTGCATAACAGTTTCTTATGATGCTTCAAATGGGGATTTGGTTCATGCTGTCTCTTAGCTTCTCAAGGCCTGTTGATGGCATTCACAACATGCCTTCAGAGCATCTTCCTTAATATACATCTGCCTCTCAAAGTCCAATTTTCCCCTTCTATGAGGATGTCAGCCATAGTGGTTTAGGATGTATCCAACTAACTGCATCTTCAAAGGCTTTATTTCCAAATGAGTTCACACAGACAGGTATTTAGGTCTTCAACTTGTTTGACAGATTGGTTTGTTAGTTCGTATCAGAAAAAGAAGCAATTCAACTCATACTACAGGGTAAGGAATTTGCAATTTATTTTAGCATTGTTGGGGATTTGACCTAAGCTTTATAGCTGCTGGGCAAGCATTCTGCCACCAAGCCACTGCCACGGCCTTTGGACTCCCTTGGAGTGTGGGGAGCGGGTGTGGCGGCAGTCCCAAAGGCGCCAGGGACTGCAGCTAAGTCATATGACTTGCACCTGACTTCCTCATATAAGACACAAACATCTTGAGTGCTGCGCAGGTGTACCAGGATACAGGTGAATCCAATTTGGTGGAGATTTGCCCCTGCTGCCCTGATTAACTGAAGCCTCGTGACTGGCGAGGGGGCGTGGCCTGCGGTGTGTGGATGAGAGAGAGTATAAAAGGAGTGAGAGGCCCAGGGTTTGGGGGAGATATAAAAACAAGGGAGATATATAAACAAGGGAGATATAAAAACAAGGGAGATATAAACAGGGGAGATATAAACAAGAAGAAACAGGACTGAATAAATGTGTGCAGAAGGATCCTGTAGCAGCGTCGTTCTTCCTGGCCTGTTGAGCGCGCGCAACAAGTGGTGCCGAAACCCGGGACAAGAAACATCTTCAGGCAAGAGCGAAGACCCCCTGCTACAGGGAGGATTCAGAACTGCATCACTGGGAAGGAGCGGTTAATAAAGTGTTCCCGTAAAACAGACTGTTGAGAAGGATCCGGCGTGGATTCAGAACTCTTCAGCTGGGGAAAGGTACTGATGAAGAGAAAGAAGAGAGATGAAGACTGAATAAACTGCTGTTAGAAGGACTGGTGGTCGTGTCGTTCTTGCTGGTCGAGAGTGGGCGCGACAATTGGTGGCCCGTACGGGGAACCGACTCCCCCACCGAGTTCAGAACTTTCAGCAGTCAGTGGTTGCCGGCAGGGTAAGTTCATGGTGAGTGAAACTTGGGACCCCAGGAGTTTGGGAAGGACCTCGGATAAAATAGAGGTGAGCATAAAGTTGCCAGGAAGTAGGCACAAAGTAACCCAGGAGTTTGGGAAGGACCTCCGATAAAATAGAGGCGAATATAACGTTGCCAGGAAGCAGGTACAAGGTAACTAAAGGTTCATGGTTTTGGGATAAGTTAAGGTTCCCGGTTTCAGGACAGATTAAGGAACTATGATAACCTCAGTGTAGTGATCAATAGATTCTCGCTGTGTAGTTATGCTTTTTTCTCCCATTGACCCTTTGTGGGTAGGTCTGATAGTTTTGGTCTTGTTTGTTCTGATATATGGACTCTGTTACTGTTTGAAACTGTGTGTAGAGGCAGTCAAGACAGGTCAGAAAATCCTTATAGAGCAACAAGAAAGTATGTCGGAAAAGGAGAAGGGCTTAAAAAGAAAAAGGAAAAAGAAAGAAGACACAGTAAAATCAGGTGAACAGAAAGGACGAAACAAAAGAGCCGAGGCGGAGGAGGAAGGCGAATTAGCTTCTATGCCTCCTCCCTATGCCTCCTCAGCAGCCACCTGTAGGTGGACCTTCTGTCTGGAGATTTGGAGAGGATCGACCAGATCAGGTGTTGATGTGGGCGAGAGGGTCTGTTTGTGTGTTTCCACAGGACCAGAAGGAACCTCTTTGGGTGCCAGAGAGATTGGTGAGACGCTGCAAGAATGAGGCTCCTGATCCAGTTGCCCCTGTGGATGTGGTGGATGATCCCACAAGCACAAAGGATGGAGCTGAGATGGGAGATCCTTTCGGTATTCCAGAAGCCGATACCAGCTCGACATGATATTCTTTCCACGCTTTTTGATCCCTAAATTCCCCTTAAAGAGATAGCCCCGCTGGCCATCTATCCCTTGCTTCAGGGAAGATGAGCGGGGATGAGAGCCCTGGGATGTATGCTTGTTATAGTGTGTGTGTTTTTTGTGTTTGGCACATGTGTTAGGTGCAGAGTGTGCGGCCCGCACTTTCGCCATGGTAGCGTAGGCTTTTGCTGCAGTGGAGGCGGGACAATCTCCTCAGATTTGGTTTGCCGCTCTAAAAGAAATTATGCTGCGTTATGCCGTGGGGTGCGAGGCTAAGCACTGCACAGAGGATAGCTTGCTGTTGGCATCCTGTGGAAGGCATGTCTGATTGCATGAAGGTTCAGTGTCCTAGTTCCCTTCCCCCAGGAAAAACGACACGGGAGCTGGCCAAGACCTCTCTGGGTGATGAGCCTAAGGGATGGTTTTGTGTAGGGCCCCTATGCTTGCACACTGGGGATCAGACCTCTACCTTCACCCATGAGGCTTGCTTGCAGCAATTAAGATCTGGCCATAGGTTAATTAACATCCTGGCCTTTTGATGCACCTGCCGCAAGCAAAACACAATCTCCCCAGGAGTGGCTTGGCATGATTGAGAGGTAGTCAGTGATAAGACTCCCTGGGCATGTCACCAACCTAAGACAGGGATCAAACCAATGCTGTTTGTCACCCAAGGACGGGTAAGGGGCATGGCTGCGGGGGGCTATCTACAGACATTCTCTCTGCCAAAAAAGAAAAAAGGGGGAATTGTGGGGAGCGGGTGTGGCGGCAGTCCCAAAGGCGCCAGGGACTGCAGCTAAGTCATATGACTTGCACCTGACTTCCTCATATAAGACACAAACATCTTGAGTGCTGCGCAGGTGTACCAGGATACAGGTGAATCCAATTTGGTGGAGATTTGCCCCTGCTGCCCTGATTAGCTGAAGCCTCGTGACTGGCGAGGGGGCGTGGCCTGCGGTGTGTGGATGAGAGAGAGTATAAAAGGAGTGAGAGGCCCAGGGTTTGGGGGAGATATAAAAACAAGGGAGATATATAAACAAGGGAGATATAAAAACAAGGGAGATATAAACAGGGGAGATATAAACAAGGGAGATATATGGAGAAAGAAGAAACAGGACTGAATAAATGTGTGCAGAAGGATCCTGTAGCAGCGTCGTTCTTCCTGGCCTGTTGAGCGCGCGCAACATTGGAGTATAAACGGGTGAGTGAGAGACACGATTTCTGCTGCTGAAAGATCACTCTGCTTTCTGCATGAAGACTGGGTTCAGACGGAGGGAAGAGCAGAGAGCATTAGTTCAGGGCTCAGAGGGCTTGATGCACAAGCCTGAAGACCGAAGTTCAATCCGTGCAGCCAACAGTAGGACACCCCTCAAAGTAACCCTCTGACCTCCACGCATGAGATGTAACATACGGGCATCCATAATCATATCAACACGCACACACACTCATGCACACACACAGGCACAAACAACAAGTAATGAAGAGGAGGAGGAAGAGAAGGTAGAGAAGGAGAAGTAAAAAAAAAAATGTGTATCTTTAAGAAGAACACCAAGTCATATAAAAGTCCAGGCAGAGGGTGATGGTAACCTGCAAGGTGCTGCCATGACAACTGTGATCTGGTATGTCAGTATAGAGCTGGAAGGAGCTTCTGGAAGAACTGAACAAGGAGACAGGCTGCCCACAATGCAGAAATCGGTTCGGTGGCCATCAGTCTCTGCCCAGAGGCACACGGGGCTTTAAAGAGCATCAGCATGCACACAGAAACCAGGAAGTGACTGGATGGCATGGTAGGCTCGCAGCCAGATGCTCAAACATCTGTGTGGAAACAGGCTACGAAGTTTCCACCCATAAGGAAGCTCTCCACCACAACTCAGGTCAAGAGAACAATGTGCCTCCCTCTCCTCTCTCCAGCCGGGAACGGCACACACTAGTGTCCACTCTCAGGTTTCAGTTCATGCGCCGTGCTGAGGCGCAGCCCTTCTGCTGAATTAATATTTCCATCTCAGTGAACAAGAACAAGTTAACACACCAAGAGCGTGGGCTACCTTCCAGGGCTTGTCTGCTGACAGATTAAAAAGTATGTCAACATGGCTTTATAGTCACAAATATCCAAAGCAGAAGTCTTTTTATTTGCTTTGTTTTGCTTTGCTTCTCCAGTTTATTGATAATGTTGGTGAACCTGTGTCTGCATTTTATGCAAAATCTGACCAGGCAGGTGATGCTGGCTAGCCCTGCTAGGACCTTGGGGTATGAAAGAGTCAGGAAGCTGCAGTCCCAGTTGTCAGTCAGTTTCTCCCTCCTGCTGAGTACATCAGCCTGGAAAGGAGAGATCACCAGGGTGTGTGACATTTCCTTCTTATAGTATGGATGTCGTGAGGTGGACTTTTTTAATATCTGAGTTTTATTTACAACGTGCTGTAATAGGAGGAGTACTTAGCAACTTTTCAGGAAAGGTTGACTTAAGAAGGAGGAGGAGGAGGAGAAAATATCTTACATGATGAAATTTTTATTCACATGTAAAAAAGAATTATGTATTTTCATTTGCAGGAAAAATTGGAAGAACTGACGATTGTCATGTTAAGTAAAATGAGCCCTTGGCTCCCATGTTCTCTCTCATATGCAGACTTTAGAGGTGAACATAACATGCATAAATCATGGAAAGAGATGATGAGGGGGAGAGAAAGAAACCTAAAGGGAGAGGGAGGAGTAGGACGAAAGAGGGGAACTGGGAGGGAAGAAAGAGCAAGCGTTGCCTGTTCTCCATCATAAGTAGTATTTTAAAGGGTGTGTGTGTGTGTGTGTGTGTGTGTGTGACCAAAACACACGCACCCAGAAGGACAACTATTTGAGAGGAAGAAAGTGATCAGGAAAAAGTGGGGAAGAGGGACAGAGGAAGGAGAAGCAGATGAGAGCAAGGGACAATCATATGTGCACACACACACACACTCACACACACAGATACACATGCACACACTCACACACAGACACACATGCACACACTCACACACACACAGACACACATGCACACACTCACACACACACATGCTCACTCACACACACACACTCACACACAGATACACATGCACACACACTCACACACACATGCTCACACACACAGGCCATAGCAATAACCCAGAATGTTTGTAGGAGACTCTTGAATAGCACAGACCAGCTTGAAAGAGGGCTTCTCACGCCTGGTGTAGGGGTTTCCGTTAGGTGGCCTTCGGTTCTTGAAGGGAACATTGTCAGTCCAGAGGAGAAATCTTTATTTAAAATGTATGCACATGTATTATACACAGACTTCCAAGGATCGCAGGTTTTTGTTGTCGCTGTAGCCCTGTAGGTTTTTTTTTTTTTCCTTCATTTTGTCTTGTTTCCTTTTGTGTTGGAAAGCAGTTTGATGGTACGGTTCTTTATGACCTCTTCAGGCATCCTTACTGGTTCTTTACCCTCATTCCCTCCTTCTGTGTTCATCTTTCTCCCAACTCCCTAACCAGAGTCCCCTCCCTTCTCCCAGTCCCCCAGTCAGATCACTTGTACACTGTTATTCTTCTCTTCAAATTTGATTTTTTTTTTAAAGCCAGTAACTCTAGACTTTTTCTTACTCTCTGCCTGGGGTGTCTGGGTAGGGATAGTGATTCGGAGCTGACTTGGATCCAAGGTCGCAGCACAGCCAAGGGCTACGCTGGAGCAGTGTTTTCCAGGGGCAGCTCACAGATCAGTTTCACTCCACCACCTGCTTTTTCTCTACAGTCCGTGAGCTGAGAACAGCTTTCACATTTTTAAGTGGTTGGGGGAAAAAAATCAAGACTCATATTTCATAACATACGAATCACACCGTGTCACACACGAAAACGACATGAAATACAAGTTTTGGTGCCTATAAATAAAGTCGCCTTGGAATGTGGCCAGGCACACTCATTTGCATGTTATCTGGGGCTGCTCTCTGGAAACAACAGCGAAGTTGAGACCTCTGGTTATTGGTTAGGTGGCCCACGAAAGTTTGAACCCTTGACTGGCCGGCCTGTCAGAGGAAATGCTCGACCATTCCTGCCACAGAGTTTAAGGAAGAGGTGTGTTTGACCTTGTCCCACGGCCTCCCTGGGTTTTCTGTTTCTCTTCGGGCTCCTTGCAGATGAGTCTCATTTGTTTGAAAATCTATTCTGAGCCTCTTCACACCAAGCAGCATGCTCCCTGGGTCCGAGGGATACGGCCCAGAAGACTCAGAAGAACAATAGTAGGTTCTGTACCGAGCCCAGAATCCCACAGAGGAGAGGCCATGAGTCACAGAGGAGAGCGAATGCAGTGTGAGAAAGATGTAACTGTGGCGAGGGCCGCAAAGATGAGCTTCAAGGAGCTAGAAAAGGACCAAAGAGGTAACAGATTTCCTGTTCTGCGGCATCAAATAAGATATGCCAAAGAGTAGATGAACAGTTACCCGGGAATCATGGGAAATTCTGAAGTTGTCGAAGGAAAAGGGAGGAGGAAGAATTTAAATGCCTTCACCAGAACCCCTCTTCGATATCTTCTACCCTCTGGGGATGGAGTGAAGCTGGAGGGAGTAAGGTCAATGAGGTTGTGAGGGAGGAGGGAGGAGGAGGAGGAAGAGAAAGAGGAGGAGGAGGAAGAGAAAGAGGAGGAGGAGGAGGAGGAGGAGGAGGAGGAGGAGGAGGAGGAGGGAGAGTCAGGAGGACCGTGCCTCTCGAAGACACTAAGCACAGAGGTGAGGAGTTGTATGAGTGTCTGGCTAACAAACTCTAAAAAACTGAAAGAGACCAGACGAGTAACTCCTAGTGCATTCCTGCAATGAACAGCAACAAGAATTAGCAGGAATGTATGCCGCAGTGTAAATGAATCTGGGCCACAGATCATAAAGTGAGAAAAGGAAAGTCCAGAAGATATCGCACACAGCATGCCGCACTTCGATTCTTTTGCTTATTGATTGATTTTGCCTGAGCCGGGCATGGGCAGTACATTCATGCCAAGGCGTGGCTATGGAGGTCAGAGGACAGCTGGTGAGAGTCGGGTCTTTCCTTCCACCGTGTTCGTTCCAGAGTCGAATTGAGGCTATCAGGCTCGGCAGGAATCAACTTTACCTCCTGAGCTACCCTGAGGGCTCAAGACCTTTTCACAAAGTTAAGTGTAACCAAAGTTTAACAAGATGCTTTAGAAACATATTTGTGCACATCTATATTTATACATATATAGTTGCACGAGTTTTTTTTTTTTTTTATAAAGAACACAGTCTTGTAAAGGAATAAGGCTTTGCAGAGTCCGTGGTCCACACAAGAATGAGTGTGTTAATGACACTGTGAGCAATGAACGCACAGGTAGTTATGGGTTTTTTTTTTGTTGTTTTTTTTGTTTTTGTTTTGTTTTGTTTTGTTTTTTGGGCTGGGCAGTGGTGGCACACAACCTTAATCCCAGTGCTTGATAGGCAGAAGCAGCTGTTTTCTTAAGTTTGAGGCTAGCCTGGTCTACCAAGCAAGTTCCAGGATAGCCAGGGTTACCTGTAGAAACACTAGTATGAAAGAAAGAAAGAAAGAAAGAAAGAAAGAAAGAAAGAAAGAAAGAAAGAAAGGAAGGAAGGAAGAAAGAGAGAGAGAGGTGGAAGGATGGGGGGATGCCCATAAGAAGTTATTAAACCAATATAGAATGAAGGGTAATATGATTCAGGTTTTTTTCTGTATTTAACGTTTATTACAAAATTATAAAACAGAACTCTATAACAACAACAACAGCAATACACACTTGTATTTGCTTTTTAACACCCAGGTGAAATGATCTTAACATGAGCCACTCAGAACCACACTCACATCTGAGGGATTTCAACAAATGTGACAATAGAGATTGACTCTCAACCCCTTTAGAGCTTATCCCTTTAGAACCGGCTATTCCGACCTACAAACCAGTCATCTGTCCGTGTCTTTTAAAACAAGACTCAACTGAAAGTCACAACATAGTATGTAATGCCAATGTCTCCCTCTGGCTTGCATGGGGAACAGGGCAAGTATGGAAACCCATCAGGAGCCTACTGTCGGGCTAGGAGTGTGTCTCAATGGCAGAGCATTTGCCTAACATACCAAAGGGTTCACTCTTCAGTGCTGTAAGATGGGGGGTAGAGGCTGCTATAAACAACAGTTGGAGCTGACGGCTGTAAAAGTACAACCTGAATAGGCAGAAGGTGGCAGAGATAAAGACTATAGTCCTTTTGTTCAAACTGATTTACCGTCTGTGTTTGCATTTGAGGCATTGGTATTAAAGAGATGCTAACACACCTTAGCCTTGCCTCCCAGACCTGCATCCCTAGCCACTCTGGAGACTGAGGCAGGAGAATTAAAAGTTCACTTGCAAGTAGTCTGAGTGACTTAATGAGATTGCTTCTCAAAATAACAGCTAGGGGTAAGAAAGTGGCTCAGGACATAGCTTAGTAATAGAGCCTTTGCCTGGCACATGTGAGGAGGTGGATTCAATCCCTAGTAAGGGGGAAAATGGAGGAGGAGGAGGAGGAGGAGGAGGAGGAGGAGGAGGAGGAGGAGGAGGAGGAGGAGGAGGAGGAGGAGGAGGAGGAGGAGGATGGCGGCGGCAGCAGCAACAACTCAACAATTCCATAAACACATGGCAGAAAAGAAAATGAATCAGAACAGGGCTTTTGACCAAGAAATTCTAAAGCCTTGGAAAGGTTATCAGGTGAATTACAGACCACGACTGAACCGTGATTTGAATGGATTAGAAGCATTTTCAGCTAAGGAGAATTCAAAATATTTCTCCTGTAAGAGCAGCCAGGTTATGGTGGCTGAGAAGGAAGGTGAAACACTAACAGGGTTCCTGGTATTTTTTACACACAGGCGTTTTTTGGTCCTTTCTCAGGCTAAACCAGAGTTTGTTTTTGCTTCTGATGCTCTTATTCCTGGTCACTTATTAGCACATTTAACAAGCAGATGACTCAAACTAAAAACTAAGGTAAGGGACTCAGCCAGCCCCATTTCCATCTACCCTATCTGTCTCCTCAGCCAACAAGCCTGTAGAAGAGGGGCGTGGCATTGCTTACAAACCAGGCTTCCCGATTACAAGCCTTCCAAGCGAGTATTCTGACTTTGAGGAATAGAAGATTAAAAACAAAATAAAACAAAACAAAACCTGTCCCTTAAATAATGTGAATCATAAGAATGGTAATCAGTTAAAATTTCCAGAATGATAATGTCTGCAAAAGCCCTAGAGAGGAACCGATTTTTAATTCTGAGGAATCCAGAGGGTGGTTTGCTCAGGCAGTTTGTTCACAACAAGCCTGCTCCAACCGGGTTGTGGGGGGGCTGGAGGGGTACAATTGTGTGCCCGGCGGAAATGGAAATTATGCGCTCCGGTAACCCTGATCCGCATCACAGCTAACTCATTTCCATTGGAAGTTGAGCTGATTTGCCCCAAGTTACAGGTAAACAGATTTGCATGAAGAGTCAGTCTAATCATAGGACAGCAGAGTTAGGAAGGGTCTGGGTACCACCTAATGAACCTCCATCATGAGACAAAAAGGGAAACTGAGGCTCATAGACAACCCCCCCCAAGCGTCTGCCACATTTGGTACTGGAACTAGGGCACGCATGTCCCCTTCTTAACCGCCTCTGAGCTTTAGCGAAATCATCCTGTTATCTTACTACAGACAGAAAAGCAATGAGGGAGATGAGATGGAGAGGGAAAAAAAAAAAAGAAATTGAAACAGAGAAGGAAGGATGAGATAGGCTGTGACAGACAGACATTGCAGGCGAGACGGCCCGCCTCAGCCTGTCTTTATCTGTCTCTGTATCTGCCTCATCTCATTCTTTCCGGAATCCCTTCTCTTTCCAGGCTCCCACGGGCTGGCTCCTAAAAACATAGAGCTAGTTCATTCTTTCCAAACACCTTCGAAGGGGGCCCCCAAAGGAGCAGAATGCTGGCAGTTGCTCTCCAACCTGGGGGAGGAATCTTCTGCTACCTTTGCCCATCCCCCACCACGGCTAAGGAGGAAGGAAGCCGCAGATCATTTAGACTCATGAACACCCTCTGACACCTTCATAGAAGCAGAATTTTGGGCCTGGCCACCACCAAACCTCAGGGGCCTACATTTTAACAGGATGCTTACCTGTCTTGATTGTACACTGCATAGCTATTGCCAGTGTTTGAAACAGTGCCTCCTGCCTTCACACACTGTCTTCCTGGCCCCCAAGAGGGAGACAGGTCAGAGATCTTAAAGATGAAGACTTACACAAGTCTTTTAAATGCTAAAAATCCATCACGGGATATGCCTCGAAGTAGATACATTCATTTTAAATAGCTCCTTCCCTGAGTGTTGCAACTGCTCCATCCTCTTCAGGCCAGATGTCAACTGTGACAAATTCATAAGACTCCCTCTAACAAGGTTGGTTCTACAAATTCTAAAGGGATATAGGTATCCTGGTTTCCCTGGCTACTCTTCAATCAGAGGAAGCAAGAGTGGAGAAATCTTAAATATTTTCAACTTGCCCAGTCCTGGGGCAAAGCAAATTCACCTATGCCTTGTTGAAATGGAGGATTCAGCAGGTATGGATCAGAAAGACAGAGAGGAGTCGTGCTACAGGGATAAACCTGCAGGCCAGGCTCCTAATGAGCAGTATGGTGGCAAAAAAAAAAAAAAAAAAAAAAAAAGAAAAGAAAAAAAAATCACAATGCAAAACAAATTAGCCGGGGAATTTCCCAGGTGTCAGTTTCAATGAGGGAGGGACAGACGAAGAATGAAATCATCCCATGGAAAAGATTCCCAGCTCTGGAGCTGCTCGGGGACCAGTGACTTCTAGCCTTCTTTTTCCCAAATGCGTGTCACACTGACACGGTGAGGATTTCCTATGAAATAATCCCTTTGCCAACATCAGCGAATCACCCTCCCCTTTGATCAGGACAGACGCTGCGGATCTTGAAAGTTGGCCTACTTAACACAGCTCCAGTGAGGCTGCTCAAAATAAGATCTCCGAGAGCGGAGAGGGGAGAACGGTCGTCGTCGTGTACAAGCATAGAGTGAGTAAGCCTTTGAGAAGAAGAGAGAGGAAGACAAGCCTGCAGAGAGAGAAGATTCTAGCATGGGTATCTCGTGAATAGATCCTACCAGCATGTGATACTTTTATACAGCATGTTATTACCTCCGAGGGTTTTACTTAACCTGCAGAGTTGGCAGTTGCCTTTCATATTTAAAACTGTGTGTAACTGACAGTCCGTGGCACAGGGGACAAAACAAAAGCCCAAACTTCTATCATGAAGAATCTGAATTCTATACCTCTGTGTGTGTGTGTGTGTGTGTGTCTGTGTGTGTGTGTGTTTCTATCTCTATTTCTCTGTGTCTCTCTCTGTCTCTGAGTGTATGTGTCTCTGTGTCTCTGTCTCTCTTGTCCCTCTGTCTCTCTCTGTGCGTCTGTCTCCCTGTCTCTCTGTGTCTCTGTCTCTGCCTCTCTCTGTGTGTCTTTCTGTCTCTGTGTCTCTGTCTCTCTCTGTCTCTGTCTCTCTGTGTGTGTCTTTCTGTCTCTGTGTGTGTGTGTGTGTGTGTGTGTGTGTGTGTGTTGGTATGACTATGGAGGTCAAAGGTCAGCATCAGGGACCTTCCTCAATTCTTCTCCGTCTTATTTTCTGAAACAGGGTCTCTCACTAAATGTGAAACTCCCTGGCTTAAGCAGATTGGCTGGCTACTGAACCCCAGGAGTTCTTCTGTTCCCACCTCCCCCATCTCTGGGATTACAGGCTTATGGTGTCATCCTGGCTGTTTTATGCCATTGCTGGAGCAAGCACTGTACCAACTGAACCATCTCCTGCACACAAGCCACCACCTCCGTCAGTCTACAGCCTCTGGGTACACATCACGACAAGAGCGTCACTGGATTATCAACCAGTCACTGCACTTCTCAGGGCAAAGATCCCAGCCACCCAGGCTGGAAGCAGTTTTCACTCTCAACTCTAGTCACCTCCTGTCCTGCGGAGAAAAGCTTAGTTTTTGAATTGAACACACACACACACACACACAGGGAACCCAGGAAATCTCTAAAGTTACCGCATCACTTGTTGCAACAGCAACATTAAAATAGCACACCCATGTATACATACATTCACTCATGTATATGCTCCCCAGGCCTTTGAAAGACTCCCTCACCCCTATTTTTATTAGACTCTGAATCCAGCCTTGTGACCCTGTCTGAGGACAGTCCGATCTGCTTTACATTTGAGCCAGTTCTACCCTGCTGTAAAAACAAGCAACCGCGAATGCTTGTCTCTCCCATCAGGTGCAGGCTGATGGGAACCAGGACTCAGTCGTAAAGACCTGGCTGTTTCGCCTCATCAGAAGTTTGGTGAACGTGAAGAATTAAAATAGTTTATGAACACGGAGCGAGACCTCTGGAGGGGAAAGCAACAGTGAGAGGGAAGGCTTGGCTCACCACCATTTCCAAGTACGTCTTCAAAACCGATGGATGACTGTAATACGCCCCATCATGCAGTCTGTTGCAACTCTACCAGTTTGCTAGGGCTGGCTAGTCAGCTGCACAGGGCTTTCCTGGAAACCCCTCATTCTTGGGACTGGGGGGTGGGGATGGGGGGGACAGCTCTCTACAGAATCCTCTTGACATAAGAAAGGATTTCTTTTTGAAAGTCCATCTTTTCTTTTCCCATCTGTTTCCTCTCACGGCACAGTTTGGGGTCAGATCAGGTCTTCTGGCGTTCCGGAGGATAACTCGGCCCTTTCCTGTGAATATCCAGACTGGAAAGGGCTTCCTTTCACCTCTTAGTTCACTACAGAGAAAGAAGCACAGGGTGAGGGCAGTACTCCGGATGGCCTGTGTCTGAGAACCTGCCACAAGTAAATGGGGTGAACGACTTTGGAAGGGCAAAAAAGAAAAGAAAAAAAAAAAGAAAAGAAAAAAGAAATACCCTCAAAGGGGAGGGTGTTAATTGAATTTGGTTTCAAAATTTGCAAATTCCTGTGTCTGCTTAAGGCAAACGAGGCATTAGAGCTGCAGAGTCCATTGTGCCTGCTGAACAGGACCTCCTGATGTGGGTGGGGTGGGGCTACTAGGAAGGCCTTTCTTGTGGCTGCTTTGTCTTTCAGTTTGGTGAAAGCTGGCCTCTCACTCATGGGATCCAATGTGGGCTGACAATGGACACCCAGGAGCAGATAATGGTAAAATTTTATATTAATCCTGCCAGAGTGGGTGAGTGATAAAGCTGAGGGTGTGTTGGGTGCCAGGAGCACAGGCCTCAGGAGCTCTGCCACAAGCCCTAGTTACAGCTTATCTTGGGCTATGGATAGCCCCTTAATGGCCATTCCTTGCCCACCTGTGTCTGACTTAGCACCCTTGTGATTAAAGTGTAGAACTTCTTAGAATGTATTCGCAAAACCACCCAAAGGCTAAAGATGTTATCCGGTGTCCCTGCTTGGCTCTAACCCCCTACCTAATGTCTCTACCAAACGCATTTGAAAAGTACATTGATTTATAACTTTATTTATTCTGTTACAATAAAAATTCCATCAAATTGTTACCATGTTGGAACGTTGAATTTAGGACAGTCTGAACTTGTGTTGCCAGGCCATGGTCACTCCTACTTAGCTTCAGAATAAATTCTCTTTCTTAACTTCTTTTGAGGTCATGGGTGTGTTTTTGCATCGACAATGCCATCTTTGACGTAGAGTTAGCCCTGACCAGATAGTGAGTCAGCTATCGCCTTGGCTATAGACTTACAGGCTTCTAGAATTCTGAGCAATGAAATTCTGTCATTTTTAAATAACCAGATGCAAGCCATTTTGTTACAGCTGCTGGCAGAAGCTGGCTCCCTCTCTCCGGGCATATATAGGCAGGAAAGCCCACTGGAGTCTGTGGTGAGAAAGTAGCCATCTGCCAAGCAAAAAAAAGAGATCACCACCAAAGCATGACACGCAAGTACTTATATTCTTAGACTACTACCCTCCAGAACTCCAAAACATGAAAGGCTGCTGTTTAAGTCCTTCTGCCCAAGCTGACTAAGACAAAGAGTGAACCCCATCTAACTCCATTCCTCCCTCAAAGCTGCCAGACTTGACCCCTGCCCCTCACTAAGTCTTCTTCCTTCCTCACAGCTAAAAATAACCCCTCCTTACCCAGGCCTAACAGATCTTCATTTCCTTCCTTCCTTCCTTCCTTCCTTCCTTCCTTCCTTCCTTCCTTCCCTCCTTCCCTCCTTCCTTCCCTCCTTCCCTCCCTCCCTCCTTCCCTCCCTCTGTCCCTCCCTCCTTCCCTCCTTCCCTCCCTCCCTCCTTCCCTCCTTCCTTCCTTCCTTCCTTCCTTCCTTCCTTCCTTCCTTCCTTCCTTCCTTCCCTCCTTCCCTTCTTCCCTCCCTCCCTTCTTCCCTCCCTCCCTCCCTCCCTCCCTCCCTCCCTCCCTCCCTCCCTTCCTTCCTTCCTTCCTTCCTTCCTTCCTTCCTTCCTTTGTGCTGCACATGGCGAAATTAAGCTTCTAATTGCAAGAGGTGGGGAGAAGCCTCAGGAACATGTGTATGTATATGCTGTGTACACACAACACAGAGAACACCCTCATTCTCAAAGTCCCACCATAGAAACACCGCCTGGACAAAGGCTTTAACCGTCATCTTTCAAAGGAGATACTGTTATGTGTATTTCCATCTGGATTGGCATCCTCTGACAAGCTTTTACTGACATGTGTGTCATGTCTGGTTCTTATAAACATCCTTTTTGACGGGGGTGAAAGGTCAGCTTAACTTTCATCAGCAAAAGCAAGAGGCCATTAGTGAAGCCTGTCTCCATCGCTGATGTATTTTAGAAAGCTCCCACCAACAGGCCTTTTTGTTACCAATGTGAAATGTTTTTGAAACACAGAGACACAAAACAAAATCCACAAAGTCTGGGTACATTCAGACTCACAAAATTGCTGGCCTTGACAGAGCACTAATGTTTTGCTGAAAGTCATTGTGAAGAGGGTCAGCAAGGCAGATAACAGAGAGATAGGTCCCTGCTGAGGTAGAATTTCCGCACACAGCTGCATCTCTAAATGTACCCTGTGGTTACATGGCCTGGAAATTTTAAATGTAACCACACTGGGTGATCAGTCTTGCTTTCCCAAGGTCAAAAGCATCATGAATAATGGTATCACCATTCACTGTCAAGAGAGTACCAAGAAGAATGTTATTATAATTAAACCAGTGTTGTTGCCTCCCACCAGACACTGTAGCATGACTTAAAAGCACAGGGATGGAAGACTAAGGTGGAAAAAGAAGTGCAAAGAATTGTGGACAAGGGGCTAGTGTGGATGAACAGAGATGGGAGGAGTTTAGCTCAGATATGTAGCGGTTGTATAGTAATCCGATTTATACTTCCTGGCGGGGGTGGTGCGTGTTCCTCGCCGCCCATCCAATGTTCTGGATTCCCAAAAGAAAGATGCATACACAGCCTTCCTTATGCCTAATATGCCTTAACAGAGCAATGGTTGGGCCCCTCTCAAATTTCCACATGCTTACACCTCCCCTCTGATACTCCTGAATTATCACTTACTAAAATCTCTATTCCATCTTTGCTATCCCAGACCCAATCGGGGAGGGGCCCCTGGGGCCGCTCTTCCCTGGCTCTTACATGATTGTTACTCTGTCTTCTGCAGCTCTCCTGCCTGATCCTCCTGTGTTTTGTTTATTTTTTTTATTAGTTTGTTTTTAAATTTAATAGGAATGTGTGCCGCCCCAGCCTGGAAGTATAGAATGGGTTAATATACTGCTGCTACACAGATGCCTCCAGGAAGAAAGACTGATGCTTTTTGAGACTAGGGAAAGGTTGGAAAACAACCCCTAAGTAGTCGTAGAGGGAACCATTAGAACTTTCTGACCATCATCAGGAAAGGATGAGGGAGAGGACAAATCCACACATTCTGTCAAGCAGCACCCCTGAATCACAAATTCATGTCCTGCTGTCACACAAGCTCTAAATGTCTGGGCGGGACATCCAAAGAGTAGCCTTTCTGGGGTTGGGAAGGTAGCTAAGTTTGTAGAGTGCTTGCCTAAAAAATGCAGGAAGCCCTGGGTTTGCTTCCTTACACTGCAGAGAACTAGAGTTGGTGGTTCACGCCTATAATATCAGCCTTGGGAGATGGAGGTAGAAGGACCAGAAGTTCAAGGCTTTCCTCGGCTATCTAGTAAACTCAAGGACAACATGGACTACATGGGACCCTGTTTCAAACAGACCAACCACAAAACAAACAACGGTGGTGTTTATTGCTCCAGTCAGAAGTACCAGTGCTGTTTGAGAGGGCAAGTGACAAGAAGGTAGAAGCAGGAAACAGCTCAAAGACATGAACAGAGCCCACCCTGCTTTTCCATTTGTCTGTCATAGGGTAATTTGTTACCCCGTGTTCCTACCATTGTTCCTCTGGACTTTTGGTCTGTGTTTGAGAGATTTAGTTTGTTCCATTGGTCTATATGTCAACTTGTGTTACTCTGGCTTTGTTGTATAATTTAATACCCAAGGGAGCCTTTTATTTTACTTGTGTTTCCTTTTTAATATAGACTAGGCTATTTTGTTAAAGGATTTTGCTGCATCTTTGTTCTTTCAAAAATGAAATGAGTACCTAAAAAATACAATAATAGGGGGGATTATAATCTTTGTAATGTTAATTTGAACATGATATTTATTGCTATTGCCTTACGTATTGCTTATTAGAGACTTAAAGTTCTATTCCACGGGGACCAAATTAGTCATAGTTGAATTAGTTTCTAAATTTTACATTATTTTTGTTGCCTTTGGAATGACATATTATTTTTTAATTATTGTTTTATTTCCTAGATGAAGTCAATGTGAATAGACCAGTGCGAGAGAGGAGGAATTAAAAGCATTAGATTTCTTTCTTAGTTAATTTTATCTTGCTGTGATAAAATATCATGGCCAAGGCAACTTATAAAAGAAAGCATTTATTTGTGGATTACAGTTTCAAAGGGTTAAAGTCTGTGACCATCATGGCAGGGAGCATGGCAGCAGGCAGGCAGGCATGGCACTAGAGTAGTAGCTGTGACCTTGATCCACAAGCATGAGTCAGAGAAAGCTAAATGGGAATGTTAGAACCCCTAAGCCCAGCCTGACCCCAGTGACACATCTCCTTCTACAAAGACACACCTACTCATCCTTCCTGTAGAGTTCCACCATACTGGAGAGCAAATATTCAAACTTATCAGCTTATGAGGGCCATTCTTGTTCAAACTACCATATCCTCTAAGTTAATGATTCCTTTCTACCAACAAGGTAAGGGAGTTTCCCTCAGCTGAGACTCTTCAGGGATAATGTCCAGTAGAGAAACTTTCTCCTATCTTTCCTACTGTCTTTGATTCCCCCATCCTTATTTTTCCCTTAGACCTTTTTCAAGTCAACTCAGAGCACCTGCCCACCACCTTTGCAGATTCCACATTCTCTCTACCAACAAGTAGAGGAATTCAACATTGGGGTCCTGCTTGCTTCTCACAAATGCCAAAGCTTGGCTGCTCTGAAGTTCAAGGGCATGAGTAGAGGGGTGAGCTCTTGTGAATGAGAGGAAAACTAGGTGCCAGTTCTGGTTAATATTTTAATCTCCACCCAGGAGCATCTGGAGATCTCCCAACTGATTCCCTTCATAACTGCAAAAAGCATCTTGCCAAGCCAAGCATTAATTTGCCTTAAAGCCATCACAGTGTAATCTCTCGGGAAGAGAAGACATCTCTGCAGTCAATGTGACTTTGATCTTGCCCCTTTCAAGATAATGAGGCCTGGCAAGATGGTGCAATAGAAGCTTCCATTCTTGCTCAGTTGAGCTTCTGCATACCACAACACACATCACAGTACCTATAAATGGCTCTCTGTCTGCCAGTCCAACTGGACAGACAGTCCTGGCTCTGCAGTTGTTTTGATCTAGTTCATTTGGATGCCAAATGATCCCCTAAGAAGTGGAGTGCATTTAAAGGGACAGTGAGAGCCGGGTCTTCTAGAAACTCCCCATGGACGCAAAGAGCATTATTAAAACTACGAGCTCCAAACCTTCCCTTCTCTTTGCCATTCTAATGCCAACATAGAAAAGAGCCCCATCCCATAGATTAGTATGTACAGCTTAAGTGAGAGCAGAGGCAATATAATAAAACATCCAAGGCCCAAATTATTGACATAATTCTAAACTAAAAGCAGACTGAACTGCCTACAGTCTTATGGAATGCTTGGATATTTGTCCACAAATCAAAGTCTCTCTAAGTCTGGAAAACACATTGCCTACAGAAGACACCCTCTCCATTGACTCGTGACTGCTCCCTGCCCCTCTCCCTTCAATCACAGTTTTCTTTCTGCTTTTCCCTTTCCTTCCACCAACGACTCCCATGCATCCTTCAGTGGTTACAAACGCTCCCGGTTAAGAAAAGACAAAACATTGGATTGTTAAGGTTTATGGTGGAATTCAGCTGGATCTTTAAAAAACCAACTCCTTTGGGGCTCTTTTCTTACCCTATCCCCCCCACCGTTTTCACAGCAGAATTTATCACTTCCTCCCTCCTAAGTCACCGTGTGCCACTACAAGGCAAATGCATTCTCATACTCAATTAGGCAAAAAAGCAGAAAAGTCTCAAAGAAATCCAAGTCTGTCTGTCCATCCACTCCCCCTCCTTAACACTGAGCTGTGGTTAAAGCAGCACTGATATTGGGAATGGCTGAAACTTTACTACGCCAGGCTTTGTCTTCTTCTAAACCTGTGCGCTGGCCCTCTCCTCTTTGTCTCCTCTATCAGTCTGTGCAGTCTACAGAAGACCTAGGCCGGGTCATTTTGTCCTTAGCTCTCCCAACCTACAAGGACAGTAGTTTTCCATATATACTGGAGAGTTTATTTGGTTTTGTTTAGTTGCTGTAGGGCTGAGATGGAACACAGGGCCTTGTCGCATGCCCCACTAACGTTCTATCACTGAGCTGTGTTCAGTCCACAGTACATTGATGGGAACTCAGTGACTCCAGGTCTATGATTTTCATGCAGATCAGGGAACTCGGTAGCCATCCTACAGAAACCATCCAAGCTGGCTTTGCAAGGGAGATATCTCAAAGGCTGGGAATATAGCTTGATAGTAGATGGTTATCTAGCACATATAAGGCTCCAGGTTCAGTCCACAGCACCGCAAAAAATATCATAAAAACCAACGGTAGATAGGAACAATGGAGATACTGCATCTGTGGCAGGATGCCAGAAGCACAGGAAGCCATTGTCCTGTGCTGTGAGTCCATGCTCACTCACGTGCCTGCATCCTTTGGATTTCCCTTTTCTCAGAGAAGAGAAAGGCGTTTCTGTTCCATATTTTCTCTCACTTAAGGACTGGTCCAGCCTCAACAACCTGTGCCAAGAAGCAGACAGCGTAGCCGTAAGGACTTTTTCCCCCCTAGATAAATGTATCATTATGCATTCACCCCAGAGGATGAGGCACATTGTTCCGTTTCCAACAGCCAGCAAGAAAAACCCCTGCTGAGCAGAATGAAGAAAGTCTCTGCAATTAATCGGCAGAGTGGAACTGTTAACCTTCTCCCAGGTTCCCAAGCACAGGGATCCTGACCAGGCGGCTGCAGAAATTAACCAGGGGTTGGCGGCCAAGGACGGGTAGAGCAGAGGGAGAAATCTCTCATTAACAATCCCAATCAAGCCCCCTTAGCACTTATTCCCCCCCCCCCTAACAATTGTTTGAGGCCAGGATGTTACACTTGTTGAATGTCATTGTCGTAACAAATCTCTGCTTTTTCCTGAAACCTGAAATCCCCGACTGTCCTTGGAAGAATTTCGCAGAAAGCATGTACTGGAACTCCTGTGATCGGTTCCCAGGACAGTGCATGCTTCTACTAGGAGGCCTCTGATAATGTGCGTGTCTGTGTGCGTACATATGTGCATAGACATCACTCGGTAGATGTGTGTGTTCCAAAGATGCCCAAACTAGTATGACACGTTCCGAACTCTGTGTGTGCTTGCTCTCTCTCACACCCCTCCTCCTTCTCTTCCCCCTCCCCTCTCTCCCTCCCCCTCCCTCCTTCCCCAGTCTGTGTGTGTCTGTCTGTATTTCTGTCTCTGGCAGAGATGGAAAAGAATCGGGTACTTCTCAAAAGTGATTAAGTCAATGCCCAGGAAACCGTCCTGTGTAAAGGTTGCAGCCATGTGGTGCACCTGGATGCAGTGTGTGTGTGTGTGTGTGTGTGTGTGTGTATACAGTTCTCCCTCCAGCTGTCCTCCACTCTTGCTGTGCTTTCAGGGGGATCCCTGTAACCATGTTTCTTCAACAGGACCAGGACCCCAGCCCACGTTTCTAGGAACAAGAGTGAGTACCAGGCCTACCCAAGCCCAGTGAGATTTCCCAAAGGATAGACCCTAGGACTGCAGCAGAGGAAGATACTCTGTTGAAGATGCTCATTGGCTGGTACACTTGAGGGGAAGAAGAGGACACTGTGTTGAACAAAAGAAACAGAACATGAAGACAGGGATTAGTGAGGCTATTACTCAAGTGCCCAACGGCCTGACAAAGGAGCACCATGGTCTAGGGCTAACGCACTGAGAGTCCTAAGAAGGGAGTCTCCAGCTAAGACAAATGTTCCTGTGCCCTCTACATTCTTTCTACCTCCTTCAGCAGCAGACTTCTAGCAACAAAACAACTCATCAGACACCTTTATTTAGTGTATATATCAGTATGCTATCATCATAGTATTTGACCCATATAAAATAGGTACACCGACTCCTTATGCTGCATATTTATCTATCCACATTATTGATAGACCTGTAAGGAAAAAATCCTGGAAGAAAGGGTGAGCTGAGGGACAGCTTCACCATAATGCTCATATTTTACAAAGGGGAAGAAGCCACTCGAAGTAGCATTGGAAGGATTGCTTGACTCAAGCATTCGTCACCCTTCCTATCCATTGTCTTGTTCCCTATTAATGCCATTAATATAATCATTAATATAGCCATCCCTATACCTGTGAGTCCTCTGTTTCCAAATTTTTCCTGGAAACAGAAACCATGAACACAGAAGGATGTAGAAGATTTTATACACTCAACCAATAACACCAAATTCACTCACCAGATTATCCAGTTGGACTTAGGCTATCAGATGGCAATCTCTAATGAGTTTGAAAACCACCCTTCCTCACGTTGGAGAACATTGCTGAGTCTTTGTTATCTACTTGACATTCTACTAGTGACACAGAACACGCATGACCCTACTCCTTTCTCCAGAAGCTTAAAACCAAGTGGAGACCAAGAGAAAGGGGTATAGAACAAGTGTTATACTGTGACACGTGCTGACACTGAGGCTTGAATCTAATACAGCAGTGGCACATTGGAGATGATGGGGGGGCAGGGGTCACAGAAGGATGTAGTGTGGGCTGGGTCTTCAGCATGGTTAGAAATGCGTGAGGCAGATGTCCTTTTAGTCAGATGCCTGCCTCACTCACAAGTAGCTTGCTGAGTAGATCTGTGGTATAACTCCTGTCAACAGAAGAGGGAAAGTTCTGGAAGGAGCAACTAGGTTTGCTGTTGAGGCTCATAAAGGCCCTTATTTCCATGCCTTGAGATTTGAACAACAAAACCAACAGAGAAAAGAGACAGTAACTGTGTGGGCAGGAGATGGGGTAGAGAGGATTGTGATTAAAGCATACAATATGTGTGTGATGATGTCACTAAAAAATCCAATGTTTTATACAAGTAATAGATTCTCATCAAGATTTTTTTTTTTTTTTTTTTTTTTTTTTGGTTTTTCGAGACAGGGTTTCTCTGTATAGCCCTGGCTGTCCTGGAACTCACTTGGACAAGGCTGGGCTCGAACTCAGAAATCTGCCTGCCTCTGCCTCCCGAGTGCTGGGATTAAAGGCATGCACCACCACGCCCAGCTAAGATATTTTTAAAATATATACATATAAATATACACATACACATAACATATATACACATACACATATACAAACATATACATACAGACACACAGACATACACACACACATACACACACACACACACACACACACACAGCCCCTAGAAACTTTGTTGACTCTCACAGGCTACCTGCTGGCCACTAGGAGCCATTAAGAGGGCTCTTTTCAAATTCTTATTTTAGATTTATTTATCTTATTTTATGTATGCACATGTTTTGTCTGCATGCATGTATTTTACCATGTGCATGCTTGGCACCCACAGAGGTCACAGACGGTGTCAGAACCCCTGAAATTGGAGTCACAGATGGTTGTGAGCTACGATGTGAGTATGGGCAACTGCCACCTGGTCCTGCTCAAGAGCACCAAGCGCTCCTCACCTCTCTCCACCTCCCTTCCTCTTCTTGAGTTTGGATAAGGAAGAGTTCAGAGGCCTGCCAGGTAGGAAACT